>NC_041227.1:849172-851365 GCF_002837175.3 Physeter macrocephalus
CCGGAGGGTCTCCTTGGGGGAAGGGAGGGGCCGGGGCTCTCCTTGGGGGAGGGGAGGGGCCAGGGGTCTCCTTAGGGTGAGGGGAGGGACCAGGGATGCTGGCTGAGGTCTGAGCCCAGCCCCTAATAAGAGCAAAAGCCCCTCCAGGCCAGCGAGGGGACCGATCTCCTCAGTGGCGCTCACCCCAAGCCCCGGTGCTGTGCAGAGCCCCTCACAGGTCCAGGACTCCCCCAGCAGCCCCACAACTGGCGAGGTTGTAGTTTCTATTCGTCCTTTTATAGAGGATTGCATTCTTCCTCTTCAACAGCTTCACTGAGATAATAATTCACATATAGTGTAATTCATCCATTTCAATGGATGATTCCGTGGTTTCTAGTATATTCACAGGGTTGTGCACCCATCACCACAGTCGACTTTAGAACATTTTCATCACCCCGATAAGGAAACCTGCACTCTTTAGTGATCACCCTCCTCCCCCAGCCCTAAGCGAGCTGATCCATTCCCTGTCTCTCCAGACGTGCCTATTCTGGACGTTTCCCATCAACGAGATCCTCCAGTATGCGTCTGGCTTCCTTAAAGCAGCATCGTGTTTTCGAGGCTCATTCACGCTGTAGCCTGTGTCAGCGCTTCATCCTTTTTACGGCTGAATCATGTTCCACTGCGTGAATGGACCACATCTTGCTTATCCTTCATCCGTTAATGGACCTTTGGGTTGTTTCCATTTTGGTTATTGGGAGTAAGGCTGCTATGAATGCACACCTACAAGTTTCCGTGTGGACATGTGTTGTCATTTCTCCTGGGTAGCTACTGGGAATGCAGTTGCTGGAGAAACAGGTTGTGGTGTAACCCTCCAGCCTCCCTCGGGACCAGCGCGGTGTGGACAGTCCCCGTGGGGCTTGGTGAATGCATGGATTCTGAAAAGCAGATGCGCCAGGTTCTGTGTCCAATTGCTCAGAGACTCACATGTGTGATGGGGAGATGGTTTCCCTCCAGAAACCCGGCTCTGAATCCACCCTTTGCCCCTCACCTGGACAAGGCAAAGGAGGAGCCCTGAGCGGACCAGCACCGGTGGGCAGGGATGAGTTTTGAAACACGACTGCTGGGCACCCAGGCCCCCACTCATCCCGTCTGGCAGGTCGATGGCTTCCAGCATCTGCATCAGTTTAACTCCGCCGTGGTGGGACCTGAGACGGCGCCCTGCACCACGGGGGCGATTTCTGCGTCCCACTAACAGCCTTTAGTCAGCAGGGCCCCTCGGCTCACCCTGGACCCCGGGTCTGATCGTAACGGTGTCTTTCATCGCTCCTCTGAATTCCCTCCACTGGCCTCCCTCCCCTGTGACCATTTGTTTGGAACCAGTCGATCAGATAATGATCTGTTCTCTTTAGAGTAAAGCAGAAAACTGAGAAAACATAATTTGCTGTGACTGCACTGAGCACAGATTTATTTCCGGAAACAAACCTAAGTGTGACTGTGAAGCGAAGGCTGTCATTAAGTTGCCCTTCCCGCCCCAGGTCTCCTGCAGCCTCCATTCCCAGGGCTGCTCTGGGATCGAGAGCAGACGGAGGTGGGAGAGTGGCCGCTTCCTCCTCCGGGCCACTGGGTGTGGCACCAAGGACACGCGTGCTCCAGAATATCCCACACAGAACCCCTGCGGGACTCTGTGTGTCCACAGTGGAAAGACACCCCAACGGCCGGGAGCGGACGTGTCGGAACGCCCTCCCACTTACCCACGGGCGCTCCGAGGAAGTGCCCGGTTCCCCGCCGGCGCATCCAGCACCTTCTCTGAGGCTCACAGCCGCTGACCTTCATAAATTGTCCTGGGAACCCGCTCGGTCACATGGCTTTGGAGGGTGACGTGTCAGGAGCCTTTCTCAGGGAACCACGTCCTCCTAAATTCTCCCTCCTGTGCCAGGTTCAGTAAGAAATTATCTTTAATTCTTTTTCCGTAAAAGGAAACGTTATTTTTAAACTGCACACCCGATTGAATAACAACATGACAGATAATGAGAGGACTCCTTTTTGTTTTTTTATGTTCTCTAAAATGCATGTTGAATTTCCTTTTTTTTTTTTCATCCTTCAAAGTGTCCCCTGTTGGGCTTCCCTGGTGGCACAGTGGTTGAGAGTCCGCCTGCCGATGCGGGGGACGCGGGTTCGCGCCCCGGTCCGAGAGGATCCCACGTGCCGCGGAGC
>NC_041227.1:851523-864411 GCF_002837175.3 Physeter macrocephalus
AACGGGAGAGGCCACGGCAGTGAGAGGCCCGCGTACCGCAAAAAAAAAAAAAAAAAGTGTCCCCGTTGTGAGGGAGAAGGCGGGGCCTGCGCTGAGGCCGAGGCCGTCGGGTTGACCGTTAGCAAAGGTGCGGCCGCCCTCCTGCTCTGCTTGCCGTCTCTGCTCACTCGCTTACCCGTCCACACGATCTACGGGAAAATCCAGTTTCTTCCCGTAATTACCCCCGCATCCTGCCCTGCGGACGAGGCCGCTGCTCCCCCGGGACAGCGGAGGGCAGAGGACCAGGGAACCTCGATGCTGGCTCTGTCCATGGGTCGGAAAGGGAAGAACCAGGACCTTCGGGCCGAGGTGCCCTGCAGGAGTCCAGGAGCGAGGCTGGCCTTGTCGGGACCTCGTATGTTCCGGAAACCAACTCTGCACATTACCAGTGGGTCTGATCCTCTGATCACAGTTGAAGCTGTGGCCAACCTGGTCCAGGGAGGAAAGCTAGGAAACGACCAGAGCAGGAAGTCTCCTGGCAGGGTGTCCGTCCCCCTCACTGCAAGGACGCCTGCGGGGGCCTGTCAGTCCTCAGTACCTCTCTCTCTGCTTATCTCTCTGTGTCTGGCTCTGCGTCTCTCTCTGACTCTCTCTGGCCATCCCTACCTCCCCCCATCCCTGGCTCTGGCTCTGACCCTCCCTACCTCCCCCCCTCCCTGGCTCTGGCTCTGGCCCTCCCTACCTCCCCCCCTCCCTGGCTCTGGCTGTTCAGGACCCTGTCCTTGGGTTCAGGGCCACCCTCATCCAGGGTGGTCTCATCTCAAGATCCCTAATTACATCTGCAAAGACCTTTTACCAAACAGCGTCCGGCTCCCCAGTTCCAGGTGTTCATGCCTTTCCGGGGAGGGGGGCTGCCATTCGACCTGCTGCAGGGACGACCTTTGGGGATAGTCTCACAGACGCCACGATGGCCCAGAATTCATGCTGCGTTAGCAGTGCAAGAGCTTTGCAGACGTGAAAAGGAGACACCAAACACGACCCGCTGTGAGAGGACACAGCCGGGACACGGGGAGCCGCATGTGCCTCCAAGGGGACCCCGACCCCGCCGACCCCAGTGGCAGGAAGGCAGGGGGCCCCGGGGGCCCCGGGGACCCCCGAGGGAGTAGCCTTCCCTGCTAGGACGCGCCCCACTCGGGGGCTGCTGGGTTCTCCCCAGAAGAGACCTGTTCTCAGGGCGGGCATTTCAACATAAAATAAGAGACAAAAAAGGGGAAAACCGAGGAATAAAGAAGCCGCAGAGCGAGGACGGGCAGACGGCGGGAGGAAGCCAACGGTGCCGGGAAACCGCGCCTGGCGGCTCCGAGGGTGACCCCCAAGCCCGACTGCGGGGGGGGCCGGATGCCCCCTCCCGCCACCAGCACATCACCTCCCCCATCCCTCCAGCCTCCAGTCCCCCCAGCCCAGAGCCCCCTCCCTGCCCAACAACCCCCCCCCCCCCCGCCCACCGGCTTCCTGTGAGGTTGCGACGCCTCCAGCTAGGCTACTTTGCACCGAGGCCAGAGCGGACCGCGCACGTGTTTCCCCAAAGCCGGCTGCCTCCGCCGCCTGGCCCAGGCCCACGCGCCTGACCTTCCCCCGCGCTGCTAAACTGCCACTCGCTGGTGTCCCCGACAGAAGGAAGCAGTTAGTCTAATTTAGAACGATGCTGACCTTTTCTTCTTGCCCTTTTCACTGTGACTAAATTACAGGGTGCGGCTCCGAAACGGGTGGCCCCGGGTCGGGCCCGGCCTCTGCCTGCTCGGAGTTTAATTAACCAGCAGTCTCGTTGCTGAGGACACAGGAGGGCGTGTGATGGGGCCCTGAGCCCCTGCCTGCGGTCTCTTGGCGGGGGGGCATGGTGCAGAGGGGGAAGGGCCAGCTGGGGAGGCGGCTAGAGGGGCTGCACGGCCCCCAGGGCAGCAGAGGGTGGGCCCCGCGCTGGGCTCCCCTGGATGGGGTTGTGAGGGGCGAGAGTTCCTTTCAGCGGGACCACCGAGCCCTCTCACGAGGACCCACAGAGAACGCCCCCGTGGGTCCCCACGCCGCGGCTTTGCTGTCCTCGCATCAAAGTCGTAAGCACGCCCAGGTTTCAGGGGGCAGACCCAAGGCCCCCCGAGGGGTGACACGAGGCCAGCCAGATGGTCGGCAGGTCCAGGCCAGTGGGGAGGCGGATGTGAGTTTAAAGAGAACAGGTGCCGAGAAGCACAGGGACAGACACCCGGTGCGGAGGGGGGAGCAGCCCCTGGGGGCCGGCCTGGAACTTTCTAGGGATGAGGGAGGGATTTCCCCAGGTGGTGCCAGGGAGCTGTGAGGGCCTTCTGGGCAGACGGCACAGAGCAGATTCCGCCAAGGGGCTGGGGCGCTGGGCGTTGAAACAGTCGCCGCTGTGTCACAGGTCTCACGGAACCCGGGCCTTTGGGTAAGAATTCGCTCAGCTGCTTTGGGGCCTGTGGGTCAGTAACGGCCCCCGTGGAGCGCCCACTCTGTGGGGTCGTCAGGCCAGAGAGACCGAGGCGGGTCATGCACTCATCTGGGAGGCCCCAGCTCCCCTTCCAAGCAGAACACACCCCCTGGGACCCCCGGGGTGGTCTGTGCCAGCTTTGGGCAAAGCTCCCCAAGCCCGTCTCAGCCAGCTCGGCCTGCGGTAACAAACATGCCGCAGATGAGGGCTGGAGGGTTCTCCCACCTCTGGGGCTGTAGGTCAGATGTCAGGGTGCCAGCCCGGCCGAGTTCGGGTCCGCGGATGGCTGATCTCGCTGGGTCCTCACACGGCGGAGAGAGCAGGGCCCTGGTGCCTCTTCCTGTAGGGCGCTAATCCCCTCACGAGGCCTCCACCCTCAGGACCTCATTGCCTCCCAAAGGCGTCCCCTCCCAACACATCCCATTAGGGCTTCAACTTAGGAATTGGGGGGACTCGTTCCCGGGGCAGCAGCCTGCACCTGACCTCTGCACACAGGGGTGTGCGCTCCCTGCCCGGGCGGGCGGCGTCTGGGGCAGGAGGAACGTGAGTGAGTGGAGAGTGAACACCGGCCTGCTGGGTGCCCGTCCCTCTCGGGGCACCAGGGTGGAGCGACTGCACACAGAGAGGTCACCTGCTGGGTCACCATCAGGCCATCACTGCGAGAGGAGTGGCCCCGGGGCACCAGCTGAACAGTGGGGTCGGGGGGACGGCTCCCTGCCCAGTTCCTGCCTTTCTGTCCGTCGCCTCTGGAGAGCAGCCAGCTCTGCCAAAGCTCCGGGGGACTGGGAAGAGAACAACTTTCCTGGAAAACTGGCCCGGCCAAGCTGAGTCCTCCGGTGCGAGTCTGGGGGCACCTCCCCGGGGCCACCAGCGCTGCTCGTGGGGTCCGGCTGTGCACCAGACGGGGTGTGATAGAAAGGACACCTGTGTGCGTGGCCATTCCTCCCGTTAACGCATAATGACGTGGTAACAGCAATGCCACGTGGGTACACTAACCACGTATCCTATGCATGACCTGATTATTGTTCCCCTGGTTAGCGTGTGAATCGGTGAATAATTACCCTGCATAATGGTCCAATCTCATAGTAACACTTTAATTCACAAAGCAAAAATCACCACGTGATTACCCTGCAATTACACGACAGTTACTAATCAATTACTTGTACGAGTTTGCTGGTGTTCACAGACTGGCTGTTGCCCGTGTGCCCGTCCCCAGGGAGTCGCTCTCGGGGTGCTGGGCTGACAGCTACGCTCGGTCCCTCCAGGCACCAGCCTTCTGTCTCTCCCCCACCTGTTAGACTCACACCCGGAGCCCACGATCCCAGAAACATGCTTCGTTGCAGCAATGGGAACGACGGTGCCCCATTTCCCCCAGCTGGGTTTCCCTTGGAAGGGGCTGGCACCACCCCCTCCAGTAGGCGAGGAAACTGAGACCCAGACGGGGCATGTTCCGGGGGCTCCCACCTTTGCTGTTCTCAGGTGCGGGTGAGGCCAGCGCCGTCAGCACGGGAACTGCCGGGGAGCAGTGAGTGCGCCCGCCTGTGTCCAGGGCTGCAGGGTGCGCTCCGGCTGGGAGCAGGCGCGACTTCCAAGGCCACGTCAGTGCTCGCTTCTCCCAGGGCCCGGAAGCTCTGGCTGGGTCCACCCTGGAAGGCCCAGGTGCATCTTTGCAAAAACCATTCCGACTCCAGGGTGTGGCCCCAGGCGCGGGGACCTTGCAACACGCCGGGTTTTCCCCCCTTGAGAATCAGTGCCTCACTCCCGGCCCCGAGCAGGTGTGGACACACAGACGGGACCGCCCCCCCCGGGGCGTGGGGAGCACAGCTCACCCGGGCGATGGCGCTGCCCTGGAAATAAATGCCTCGCCTGCCTCGGGTCCCCTTCTCCGCGTGCAGCCGGTGGGAACAGGGAGAAGGGGGCGCTGCCGGCCGCCCCCCAGGAAGAGAAGGTGCTGGTGAAGGCAACCCTCTGCCCACAGGGGTCTCCACTGGAAAGGCCCCATAGCCACTGTGTGTGAGTCTTAGAACGGGGCGGGCTCTCTGTGAGGTGTGCACCCACGCCCGCCTGGAACCCCATCTCCTGGGGACACAGCCCTGGGCAACGAGCACACAGCCATGCGCCAGACGCGCCTGGGCCCCTGCTTGAGTCGGCCTGAAGGCCGGTGCGGCCACTGCCTGGTGGGCACTGCGTGGGCACAGCAGCCCGGGAGCCTCCGGGAGCAGGGCTGGGGAGGGCCTCCATTCCAGCCGCAGCCCTGCGCCCCAGAGCCTCAGCTACGTCATCCCCGTGACCCATCACTGAGGCGAGGCAGACGCTGAGTTTCGCCTGAGGGAGGGAAGCCGCAGCTGCCTGGACCCCCCTCTTTCCCGCAGCCCTTCCACCCTTCACCGAAACCCACACCGCAGGGCTCACCCTGCTTTTTGTCTGCGTTTGAACTTCAACCCCACATTTTAGCTGCCCCTCCCCTGGACCCCCTATAAATGAAAATAAGCAAGGCTCTCTGGGCAAGCTCCCCGAAGCCCGGGACCGTGACTGGAGGGCCCAGCTCCCTGGAAGGGGCGGCCTGACCCACAGGGCTCCTCCTCGAGGCGCGGGCCTCATCAGCCCAGGGCAGCCCGTGACTTCTCCGAGCCTGGACCCGACGGGGCTGGTCTAAAGAGAAAGAGGGCTGGGATAAAATCACCTGCAAGGGGCCTGCGGCTGTGAGCAAAGGTGGCCCCGGGTGGGGGGACGCGAGGCCCGGCTGCCGCCACCCGGCGAGCATCCTGGGAGGAGTGGGCGGCGCTCAGGGAGACCGCCCTCCTTCTCCGCTCGCCCGGAGACCTGGTCTCCGCGGGCCACGCCCCCACCCTCCTCCTTTTAACAAAGGTGGTGACGGACATTCATCCTCTCGGAGCCCTTCCGGCTGAGCAGACTCGTGTTTCAAACGGTCTGAAACCCAACTTGAGGAGTAATGCCCCAACCGTAGCTGACTCAGAATAAACCACGGGCTGAACTGTCGTCAGGTCATCTCCCCCCTGTTTCCAGGGGGACCAAGCTCAGTGACCACGGCACTCCCATCCCCACGAGTGCCCAGGTGGACACACAGGCTGCCACCGTGTCTCTCCTTTCTGTCGTGAAAAGGCAGGTGCTGTTCTGTGCAGCTGGAACAAACACACACACACACAGACACTGAGCACGGACCCCAGGTCCTCTGCCCCCTCGGAGGCCCCTGGGCTCGCCAACAGGAGAGCCAGTCTGGCGTCCAATCCCCGACTCGCCGGCCCCTCCAGCAGCCACCTCGGGCCCCCCTCCCGCTGTTGCTCCGAGACCAGGAGGCTCGGGGGGCCTCTGGGGAGGTGCCTCCGAGGGAGGGGACGGGGATGGAAGACATGCCCCAGCCCAGACCGAATGAAGCGGACTCATCACGTGTGCTTTTGCAAAGCAAGGGGGGAACAGCAGCGAGCTGATCTGAGTAGATTTTCATGGGAAATCGGACGGTATAGGCAAGGGGTCATCCCTGCCCAAATGACCTGGCTGCAGCGAGGCTCTGCACACCTCTGCTCTGTCAGCTCGGCCCTGCTTCCCGGGCAGGGTTTCCACGCGTCAGCGACCTCTTGGAATTAAGCGGCGGTGGGACGCAGAGAGGAGCAGGGGCTGCTGGGGTAGGTGATGTTGCTGTCACCCTGGGGACCCTGAGGTGATGGGGTGACCCTGGGAAAGACTCCAGCCTCCCGAATCCCAGTGTCTTCTGCAAAGGCGCCCCGGAGCGGTAGGGGTGGGAGGCGAGTCCCTCCCCCCTTGCTGGAACCCGGGTGGGTGGTGGGCACGTGGCCTTGGGGACGGGGGATCCGAGTGCAAGTGTGGACTTCGCCCAGAACCCAGACTTTAGCCACGATGGCCACTCGAGCAGCCTTGCCCGTGGACACCTGGGGGTGAGGGAGGGCGCAGACCCGCACGGACACGTGCCTTCCGTTCCCTTGTGGCCTCCACCCGGTCTGTCCTCATCGATCCAGCCGACCTCCTGGGCCAAGCAGAGGAGGGACTCAGGGCAGGACCCTGGGAGCTGCAGGCCAGGGACAGGGGACACCTCCGCCTCTTCCTGGTGGGGGTCCCGCCCAGGAGTCGGGGTGAAGGGGCACACCTGCTCCCACGGCGCACCTGTGTCGCCCTCGGCCCTCGTGCGGCCGAGTGCACGAGCCCAGGTCGCCCGCTGGGGCCTGGGGGCGGCAGCCCCTCCTCTCGGTCACCCCGGGAAGACACACATGTGCTGGGTGCCCCCCCAGCCGCTCTGGCTGCCCCTGCCTCTCTGCTCACCTCTTCTGTGAACCCAGGGAGACTGTCTGCCTTTGCTCTCGGGTCGGGCCTGGCCCCCGATGCTGAGACGGAGCTTCACTGCAGGAGGGTGACGGGGGCGGCGTCAGCCTCCTGGGGCCCCACGGGCGGACGGGGCTTAATTCTCTCCAGGTTCTGGGGGCCCGACGCCCGCGACCAGGGTGTCCAGGGTCGGCTCCTCCTAGAGGCTCTGCGGGGGGACCTGTCCCGGCCTCTCCCCCGGCGTGCAGCGGAGCTTGCGGTCCTGGGGCTCCCGGGCTTGCGGACGCGTCACCCTGTCTCTGCATCCATCATCACGTGGCCCCCCCGCTGTGTCTCTCGCCTCTTCTCATAAGGACGCCGGCCCTGGGGTGAAGGGTCCACCTGCTCCAGGCAACCTCATCTTAACTAATTACATCTGCAAGGACCCCACTTCCAAAAAGGTTACGTTCCGTCCAGGTCAGGGGGGTTCCTAGCACCGCCCTGGGGGGCAGGATGGGGCAGGGGAGAAGTCGGGGTGTGATGCAGCCACACAGAGGCATCCCCACCCCACGGGGGCTCTGGTGCCCGGAGGCCTTCAGGGTTGTCTCAGCTGAGGCTGGGGACAGGGCCTCCATCCCTCCACGCTGACAAGTCATCAGACTCAGGCTCACCCTGGGGGTCATCCCTGGGAAAGGGACTCAGCTGGGAAGTGCCGGCAGCCCCTCAGTGCGCCTTCCACCCTTCCCAGCTCCTGGGCCAGCTCCTGCCCATTTCCCTGACCCACAAACCCTGGACGGCCCCAGGCCCGGCCCTCAAGCCCCCTCCTCCAGTGCCAGGTCCGCCAGAACACCCGGGGCTGGACGGGTCCCTGGAGCCACAGCTGGACATCCGGTGGCATCTGAAGCCCCACAGTCGAAGCCCAGCTCCCCATCTCCCCTCCGAGCCTCAAGCATCAGCAAATGGCTCCAACCAGGAGGAGCCTCCTGTCAGACCCTCAGCCCCACCGGCCCCGCCAGGTCCAGCCGCGCCTGCGGCCACCCCTCTCCTCTGGCTGCCGGCCTTCAGTCTACACTAAGGAAAGTAGCCAAACTGGCCTTTTTTATCCCCAAAGCAGCCCACCTCACTGCTCTGCCCAGCGGCCTCCAATGGGTTCCCGTCAATTTGGAAGGAATTCCTCAAGGTTCTAAGGTCCGCCCGACGCCTCCCTGGTCCTGTCTCTGCCCTGTGCCTCCCCTTGGCCCTGCCTCGGGACCGGGGCGCCCACGGGTCCCCTTCCAGGAGCACTTTCTTCCCCCAAATCTCTGCATGACTCGCTCCTTTCTGCCCTTGGCTCTCGGCTTGATGTCGCTGGGTGGCGGCCCTCCCTCTCCTCCCAGCTCTGTGCCCTCTCTGCCCTGTCCCCACCCGGGGGCCACTCAGGGCTGTCTGCATCTGTCTGTTTCTCTTCCCCATTACATGAGCTCCCAGGGGCAGTGGCTGTGTCTGCTTTGTGCCTAGAAGGGCAGGGTTCCAGCCTCTGGGTCCACCGAGTGGAGGGTGGCTTCCCCATCAGCCCCCCGCCCCTGGGGTGAGCGGCCTGTGGGAACAGGACGTGAACCTGGGCCCCGATGGCCACTGGGGACAGCGTGCACCCCTGATGGGACAATTTGCAGCTTGCAGGTCTGAGTCGTGCCCACCGTGTTACCAACAAGCCTGGGGGCGGCACCCGGGCCTGGGGGCGACCCAGTGCATCGCAGCCTCCCCTGCAGCCCTGCCCTACTGTGGACCAGGCCGGGGACAGCACATCTGGTGTCCAGCAGCCTGGCCGCACGGCAGAGCTGACACTAGAAAAATTCTTGCTCCGACTTGTAAATTGAGAAAATTCGACGCGGATGTCGTTCAAGGGGCGTGAATATGGAACAAGCGTCTCGGTGCTCTGCCGCCCGGGTGGATGGTCCCGCCCTGGCTCTGGACGCTGCAGGCGTGGACTTCCTTCGTCAATCCGCTAACCGGTGTTTGGTGCCTTCTCGTATCAATCAGTCCTCTCCATCGTCCCCAAGAGGACGATGGAGAGGATCTGCCCGGGCGGCAGTAGTCCTGCGGCCAGTGCAGTCGGGGGCCGCGGCCGTCGTTACCGGGACGTCCCCAGAGACGCGAGGTGACAGCGGACATCAGCAGGACGCTGGGGTGCAGAGACATGCAGCTGGGGCCTGACCTTCAGGTCCTGGAAACGCGCATTTCACAGCTTTCGTCCAAAAGATTCCTCTTCTGCCCTCTGGTGAAACAGCCGGGGTTGGAAGGAGGCTCACGGAAAATGGCAGGGCCCCCCCCAACCCCGTCACAGATCTTCCCCACAAAGAGACCAGGAGCATCTGTCACCTCTCCCCGCCTTCTGGGGAGGGAGGGGGGGCTCAGTAGAGGGGGCCGCAGAGGCCCCTCCCCGCTCCCCGTGAGCCCACAAATGCAGGCCCTGGAAGGGTCAGTGGTCGGGGAGGAGCAGGACTCACCATCGCCTCCCCCCGCACCCCGAGCCGGACCCTCAGGCAGGAGGGACTCGGCTGCACTCGGGCCCTCGGGGGCCGCGGGCGGGGGGACCCCCTGGCTGAGTCTGATGTCGCATCCTGGTGTGAGCGGGCTGCAGAAGTGCCCCTTGGATGCCATGACGTTTTAAAATCATTACCTTTGGGGTGGTTTGTTATACAGCAGCAGATAATTGAGACATTTCTAGGGCGAGTGCAGGCCAGTTGCTGGCATGTGGCAGGTGTTCAGTGAATGTTAGCGGCTATTTTTAGTCTTTGCAGCATATTACCATCACCAACAGCACATGAAGAAGTTGGTTTGGCAGATGTGACCGACGTCCAGAGATCCAAGGACCCAAATAACATTCTAAATACCTAGGCTCTGAAAAGGAGCCGATGGACGTTAAGAAGAGGACGGTGAACCATGTCCTCTTTGGCTTTGAGGGTTAGTTTGCTGTGGCCTCGAGGTTTTACACTTTCTTAAAAAAAACAGGATAAAGTGTCTTATTTTGGATTATCACAGGGTACATGTTGTTTTTTCTTCTTGTTCGTAATTTCTTTGTCTTGAAATGTGAAAGCAAAAATGTTTGCGGCCTTGTTTGGCCTTCCAGTTCCTCTGACTTAAAACTGCCGACCTTGCTTTTGCTCGTGGTGCAAACAGGTGCCACAGTGGCTTTAATTTTGGTTTGAGACGGGTGTCCTCGCACGCCAGCCACAACCCCACACACGGGCAAACCATCCCAAGGTGTCACCTCTCCATCCTGCTAGAAACCATGTGGCTGGTTTCGGGGCCTCCCGTGCAGGAAACCAGGGGTCTGAGTTACATGCAGGTGGAGTCGTTTGGGACCCTAAGACACGCCCCGGTTCAGGTGGGGACTGCACACCACCAAGCCCCACACTCAGCTAGGACCTGGGGCTGCCGGGGCCTCTCCACTGGGAGGTCGCCCTGGAAGCAGGACAGCCCCGCGCCTGAGCCACACCAGGGCCAGACCCTCTCGGCACTTTCCAAGAGGGCTGTCTTGGAGTTGGCCCTGGGGGGGCCCTTCGTGAGCACGCCTGAAGCCCCCCGGCCCCGCGCTGTCCGAGGATCTCAGACCCCCATCCCTGGGCCCCCAGTGGAAGTGGCTCCCTGCGCAGCCAGGCAGAGTTGGCCCGTCGCCCTAGATCTTGCAGACCTGCCCCCCGGGGGCACCCGTACGCCCGTCCCCTCCGTAGCCTCTCCTCCTGCCTCCCAGGAGGCTGAGGGGCTATCTGGTGGTCTCCGCTCTCAGATCCTCTTGCAAAGGAAAAAATCGGCTGCTGGGGAGCCTCGTGGCAGCCCGGGGAGAGTGTGTGGCCGTGAGGTGATCAGCAGGCAACGCTATTATCATTATGCTGCTAATTAATTCCCAGCTCGTTACATTTCCTGTGGCTAATTTGTACTCGGGCTGATTTGATTAAACTCATCTCTATGCTAATAAATGTGTTTTCCATTTGTTTTAGTGGCTGAAGGGAAAGCGTTCGATATTTACATATTTTGACGTTCATCAGAGAAATTGCAGCACCTGAATTAATACCTCTTTGGCTTATAAGTTTGTAGAAAGGATCGTAGGGTCAGGCATCTTGGTGGGTCAGGCTACCCTTCCTCTCAGTGCCCCTCAGCCCAGCCCAGGGTGGGTGTCTCCGCCCCCTCACAGCCCCCCTGGGCAGGGCCCCCTCCCCTCCCTCTGTGGGGCGTGCTGGTGTCCATGCTCCTCCCTGCTGCCAGAGAGTGGGGACAGGACAAGACCAGCCTTCACATCCCCCAACCCTGAGCAGTGGGGTGACTGGGAACCATGCTTTTTCCCTAGACCAACCTCATCTCGACTGTGGGCCTCATCCACCCCCAGCCGCCCCCACAACGCTCGCACAGGTCCTTCCAGCCGCTGTGTGAGCCCCTCATCAACACCTGCGCGCGCGCGCACACACACACACACACACACACACACACACACACACGGGCATCGGGGAGTCAGAGTCAGTGCCCTCACCCCACCTCCACGTGGTGGGCCTGAGTGCCGGGGTCTCGCAGCCCCCCAGGCCCCTGGGCCCCTCCTGGTGGAGACCCTTCGGTGCTGCTCCAGGCGGCACCTCCCAGTGCTGCCTATGCTGGGTGTCCTGGATTTGGCCTGGCCTCCAGGAGAGCTGAGTAAAAGAACAATCTGGAATCTACCCATCTGCTACCCGCCAGCCCCGCCCCTCCTGTGATCGACCATGTGTCCCCCGCCCCGGGCCCCGCAGGCCCCGCACTGGCTCACAGCCCCGCCCCGTCCAGTCCCGGTCTCCTCGCTTAGGCCTTTGCTTCTGCTCTGATGCCCACCTGCCCCCTGGCTGGGGGCCCTGCGCCCCAGGAATGCCCCTCCCTCTCCTCTGGGGCCTCCCCATACCCCTCCTGTGGGGCCCAGGCCGGAAGGGCAGAGCTCCCTCCTGGGAGCCCATCCCAGCCCTGCTTGGGCAGAGCGCTTGTGCCATCCCAGACCGCATCTGGTCCAGTCGGCGGGCCCGGGGCTGGAAGGGTGTCAGCGGGCACCAGACCAAGCCCGCAGGGTCAGTGGATGTAGTGGCCCCTGCTCCACGGGCCCAGGACTGGCCTCCAACCCGGCCTCCCTGGAGAAGTGCCCGCCGGCCCCTTGAGGCTTAGATGAAACGCTCTAGGGATGAATGTAAGCCAGGAATGGCGGAGTGATGGCCCAGGGCGGGACAGTGGGCACACATGGCAGCAAGAGTGGGCAGTCTAGGGGATCTGTGCTGCCCCAAGGCTGTGGGATATGACAGCCCAACAGCCAATGGGGGCTTCAGGCTGCACCTGCTAAGGAGCGTCCTGCAAGGGAGGCCGATGAATAAAGGGGATGTGTACCCCTGCTGCGGTGGGGGAGGGGCGCGCAGAATTGGGAAGGGGCGGGGCCAGGGAGGGCCTGGTGAGGGGGCGGGGCCTCGGCACAGGTGAGCGCCTTGGGTTCTGGGGTCCAGTGCCCACGCCTTCCCTGAACCCACCTGCACGGACCTCGCTCGGAGCCAGCACTTCCTCGGGATCATTCCACGGGGAAACGGGACTTGGGGGCAGATCGCTGTTTCGCTCAGGCTGAACCGGGCTCTGGCTGTTTCCTACCTTTCCCGTGAGGGGACCTCCCAGCCTAGCGTCTGTCCAGCCCCGTATCACTGTGAAGGGCCTGGGGCTGGACAGAGACAGCATGTGAGGAAGGTGGACCTGGGGGGATGGGAGCCTCGGCAAGGAGTGCCCCCACCCACCAGCAGCCAAGATGGGAGACCTGGGAAGGAGAGTGGGGGAGGGGCAGTGAGGGGACAGGGAGTGGGGGAGGGGTGGCGGAAGAGGCGCTTCTGGGGCAGGGAGTGGAGGGGCCAGCAGAGGGGGGTTGGACGCAGAGCAGGCTGCCCAGCATCCTGGCTGACCAACCCACGCGGGGAATGTGAAGCCCCTAGGAGCCCTCCATGGGGCCCAGCCCAGGGCTGGGCGCCTACTGTGTGCACTGGTGTGCCGCAGCCTCTCAACAGCAAAGTGCCCAGGTCCAAACATGTCAAAAGCACTGCTGTGGGCTTCCCTGGTGGCGCAGTGGTTGAGAGTCCGCCTGCCGATGCAGGGGACGCGGGTTCGTGCCC
>NC_041227.1:864541-931813 GCF_002837175.3 Physeter macrocephalus
CCGGTCTGGGAGGATCCCACGTGCCGCGGAGCGGCTGGGCCCGTGAGCCATGGCCGCTGAGCCTGCGCGTCCGGAGCCTGTGCCCCCCAACGGGAGAGGCCCCGACAGGGAGAGGCCCGCGTACCGCAAAAAAAAAAAAAAAAAAAAAAAAAAAAAAAAAAAAAAAGCGCTGCTGTATGAAAATATGAGCTTCACCCTGAGCTCGGTAACCCCCCCTTGTGGTTTCAGGACCCGTCTTTGCGGCAGGCCAGTTGGTGTCATTTCCAGATTCTAGACACTCAGGGACTGCCCTGCTGACATTTCCGACTCCTGCGGGGCCCTGGGTCCTGACCCCTGGTACGTGGGCGCTCATAGGGGCCAGGAACCCACTCTGATAGAACATTCCATCTCGCTTGTCTTGTATTTTGTCATTGTTGCTTCCATCAGCACCGACATGAAAGCTTCGCCCAAATCCTGGGGGCTCATCTAGCTCCCTGGCCCAGGGAGAAGCCAGAGACTTCCCTGCTGTGCCCCCACACACACACCTCGGGCAACACCACAGGAACGCCCACGCCATGCCTCTCTCTCACCCACCAGCTTCCCCACCTGCTGCTGGAAAGGTGACGGGACAGCCTCTGTTTTTCTGACAGAATGTTGTCCCCTCCCTCAAGAAGGAAGCTCTGGTTCCCATGCACCCTCCCCCTGCACTTGAGTTCTGCAGGGGGAAGGGGCTGAGGGAGACCTTGAGAAGGCAATGGCTGAGATTCGTGGTGGGAATTGTGGGTTGGGCTGCACAGAAGGGAGGACAGTGTCACTAGTCGCTGCCCTGGGAGAGCTGGCCAACGGGAGCTCAGTGCTTTTCTCCAGCCCAGGCATCGCTGGGCCCTTGACCATGCTTCCCGCTGAGGTGGGCCAGGAGCTCTAGCCCAGGGCCCAGCTCACAGCAGCCAGTCCCTGACAATGTAGCCATTTTACAGATGGGAAAACTGATAAACGGATAACGGTCCGAAAATAAGCTGTGCAGTCTTCTCAGTTCTCCAGGGTCGCACCCTCAGTGGCGGAGCCAGCATCCCCCCGCAGGCAGGAAGCATCCAGGCCCACACCCTTGCCGGCCATGCTGGGCTGCCCCCTCCTTCCAGCCTCGTCGTCTGGCTGTCAGCCCCCCGCACCCAGGAGCGTGCCCCCCCTTGGGTTGTTTCCTTCCCCCAGCCCACGCTCAGACCTAGGCAGCCTGTGGCCCACCTCCCCACACTGCGTCTGTCCCCCCATCAGCGGCGAGGACCGGGGATGAATGCCGTGACAGGTACCGGGCACGTGCTCATCAGACGCGGCACCAAACGCCAGATCGCGGAACCACTCTAGCCAACGTGGCCTCCGAGCTTTGCTTCCTGGAAGAAGAAGAAGAATTCCCAGGCACAGACAAATGGGCTTGTGCAGGTTTCGGAGAGCGCGCACATGGTTATTCAGCTAAGTATTCTGTTACGTTAGGCGTGATGGGGCGCGGAGGGGACACCCTACCTCCCGGGCCTCCGCATCTCAGCATAAACTCAGGGTCGGCACCGACCAACGGGCCAGAGAGCGCAGGCCTCCTTCTCGGGTCTGTCGGTTGCGACCACATGGAGCGGTGCCCCGGGTACCTCCACTCTGCCTGCCTGCCCGAACCCCAACTCTCAGGAGCGGGAGAAACTTGGACATTTCCAAATCATTTTCTCAGGGGAACCAAGCAGAGGAAGGGTGTCCTTCTCTGTCCTTTGGGGAATTGCTGTGAAGAGGGAGGAAGGAAGGGGAGGAGGGAGGGAAGAGAGGGGCAGGAAACAAGGGATAGGATCAAGGAATGTGGCAGGCCGGCTCAAGGTCTGACCAAGGTTAGTAAAAAGACTTACGTTCCCAGAGATGTGCAGGCAGAACCATAACTCAGATGTGTTGAAGTTAGGCCCAGTGGAGCTGGTGTTTCTTAAAGCCGCTCGAAACGCTCAGAGGCCGGAGCATAGTGTCTTCAGCACCTTGGAGAGTGCCTCCAGGCCCAGAGCCAGTCCTGGCCGGGTCCCAGCACCGTGGACAGTGGGCCGGCACCCTGGACACCCCAGACACTGGCGGGCACAGGGCCCAGCCCTCTCCAATGGGAGGTAAGGCAGGGTGGCTGCAGTCGCCCTGCCAACAGCCGGGCAAGGACGCGTCTTGTCCTCCTGCGAGCTGGCTGTCCTCCATGGGGCTCTGACACGTGCCCCTGACGCATGATGACAGCTCAGCTCCCTTGGGGCAGCAGAAGCCTCTCCCAGCCTGGCATTTTAACTGGCCTTTAACCAGCAGGTTTTCAAAGCCCAGAGCTCCTGAACAGGCCAGACCCAGCTGCCCTTAGAAGCTGGGTGTGGATGGAGGGGGGGCCAGTGCCCCCAGAGCTGCCAGCAGTGAAAGGCAGCTCCACCAGTGGCAGGGGGCCTGGCCCTCCATGCAGAGCCGGCCTCCTCGCACGGTGCTGGCCCCACACTGTGAGCGGACGGGGTGACACCCTTGTGGTGGTGGCTGAGCCTCCAGGTTTCCTCCGTGTTATATTGCTGCACTTTCCGTGCCCTGCGACCTGTCACGCCGGGGCAGCCGAGCTCCCAGCCTTTCTGTTGTACGAATCCTGACCGTTACGTCCAAATGTGGCTCAGCTCTGTGACCAGAGACCCAAGGCAGAGCGCCCTCGCCCCATCCCAGCCGCGGGCGAGGCTACCTCGGCTCCCTCATCAGGACCCACGGCAGCGCTCCACGTGCAGCTGGGGCGACCAGCAGGCTGGCTTCTCTGCCACTCTGCGGCCCTGGGCCGGGCCCAGCAACAGGGCCGCCGGGCAGGTGAGGCTGGATTTGAGGGAACAGCCCCAGGAAGCTGGGCCCAGGGGTCTGGGGCCTCTGCCTGGAGTGGCCTCCCCTCCCTTGCTCACCTTCCAAAGAAGTCGGCGCAAACGCCTGCTGTCCCCAGAAGGAAGGAGTCATGACGGGCGCACGCCCCCCTCCCGTGTCCTTCCGCACTGCCCGTGGGGCCTCCTCCTTCCCTCCCTTGGCCTGCTCTCAGCTACGCGAGTGCCGGCCCTCCAGGGTCCCATGTCTCCTCACCCCAGGATGGTGGTCCCTGCTTCCTGACCTCTAAAAACCCCCTTTTCCCTGGGAAAGTCCCTAAATACTCCCCAGAAGGGAAGGGGTATGCAGATCCCTCTGGGGCAGGATAGGGTTAAGGACCCAGCTCTACCGTGGGAGTGTGTCTGCCTCGCCCTGGCCTGCTATTTCTGTGGAAATGTTCCGTTTTGCTTTTCTTCCCACGCCGCCCACCCCAGGAGGCCTAGGTGTCTCTGGGCTCCAGGAAAGCAGGTGGTGTCAGTGGGGCGGGGCCTGGGGCCCAGACCCTGGGCGCTGGGCTGGTGCCTCCCGTCCTGGCCACGGTGGGTCCCTCCCTGCACCGGGAGGGAGGTGGGGAGCAGGGGAGCCGCAGAGGAGGGAGAGCGGGGCTGTCGCCCACCAGCCCGCCTGTGAACGCGTCTTTGTCGCATCTTTGTCTGAGGTCTGCAGCCCCCACTCCTGTCTGTGGACATGAGAGCTGCCCTCACTCTGCATGGAGTGGGGGGCCGGGGGTGCAGGAAGGGGGCGGCAGGCAGGACCGTGCAGACACCGCCCCCGCCCAGCTCACACGCCCCTCCAGCGAGCAGCCCCCAGTTGGTCGAGAGTGCTGATCAGCGCTTCAGAGGGCTGGGAGGCCTGCACCCCACATCCGTCCCACCACCCCCCCCAAACCTCAGGCCAGGCTGTTCAAGGAGGGAGGGAGGGAGTGAACGAGGGAGTGAATGAGTGAGTGAATGAATGAGTGAATGAGTGAGTGAGTGAATGAGTGAGTGAATGAATGAGTGAATGAATGAGTGAGTGAATGAGTGAGTGAATGAATGAGTGAACGAGGGAGTGAGTGAATGAGTGAGTGAGTGAATGAGTGAGTGAATGAGTGAATGCATGACTGAATCAATGAATGAGTGAATGCATGAGTGAGTGAATGACTGAATCAATGAATGAGTGAGAGTGAATGAATGACTGAATGAGTGAGGGAGCAAAAGAATGACGGAGTGAACGAGAGAGCAGCGGTGATGAAAGTCAGGAAGTGGCATCAGGCTCTGGGGCTTCGGCGTGAGCGGAGCTGTTGCCCCGTCCACCTGCCCCGGGATCTCCAGACTGGGGCCCAGGAGCAGGTGGTGGTCAACACCGCAGGGTCCCCGCTGTCCCTGAGAGTCACGCTCCCCCCACCTCCGAACAGACCCACTGTCGCTGTCCTGGGAGCCCTTCCTGGTCCCCTGCTCAGAGCTGCTGCCCTCCTCTGAGCAGAGCAGCTGCCTCGGGTTCCAGCTGGACGCGTGCTCCCGTGAGAGGGGTCACTTATTCACGCCCGTCTGACGGGCAGGGGGGGTCAGGGCCGGTGGATGGTCCCGCCCAGGGAGCACGCCCACTCACTCAGGCTCCAGGAGGGAGCACCTCCCGGTGCCTCTTGGCGGCCCCGCCCCCGCGCATGCACCTCTGGCCACACGCTGTGTCCACCCCACTCTGGATCTGCGGGGCCTTCCCGGACAGCAAAACCAAACTGCTATTTATTTACGTCTTCAACAAACCCTGGAAACCTTAAATTCTGTATTTTGCGATCACGCTTTGCCCACAAGATCTCAGCACCGTTGGGTCAAAGCTGTCCCTCCCTTACAGGTCGTGCAGGGCCCTTGTGCTCCAGAACCGAGACAAAGGAAGGACCTCGGCCTGGGCACTGACGGCCCAGGAGCAGGAAAGCAGGAGAAAGAGCACGTGACGCGAGGGGCAGAGAGCACTTCAGGTGTTAAGATTCCACCCCCGGTTCGACACTTACAATAGCATTTTGTGTCGTCCAACCTGAGAAAAAAATTAACGGAAAACGGCCTTGATGCGGAGCAGGCATCTTTCCACCTGGGAGGACAGAGAGGCACACAGGCGGCGGCCGTTCCAGCCCCTCCTGAGTGTTCTGTGGCCTGCGGCCTCCTCACACGTCGTGGCGCCCGGGAGGCCTGCTTCCGACACGGCCACCTAGAGGGCTATGAGAGCCTAACAGCCCCGGAGAGGGGGTCTTGGAAGGTCTGGACTGGAGCCCCTTCTCCGGAGAACCAACCACCCACCAGCAGCAGAAAAGCAGTGAGATGGCTCCCCTCTTGCCCGGCCGGCATAGACCCTCGCACCAGCACCCAGAGGTCTGAGGTCCGAGACAGGTCCTGTCCAGGCGCCGCCCAGGGCCAAGCACCTCGGGTGCAGCCCTGAGAACGTGGCCGGTCCTTGTGAAGGCTAAGGTGCTTTGCCTCTCCGGGGAACCTCTCCCCAGCCCAGCACGTGGGAGCAAAGCTGCTTTAATCTCGTGAGATTCTCCCAAAATGAATGACCCAGCGAGGAAGAGAAGCCAGGGACTTTTTGAGGAAAAGAAATCCGTCTCAGGCATCCACTGCAGGGGTGAGGAAGACGCTGCCTGGCGTTGTGCGCCCTTCAGCAGGTGGCACCCCTTGCAAGGCACGTGGGAGATAGCGGGTAAACCCGACCCCGGCCACAGCCTGTGACGGAGCCCAGGGCCTGGGGGGACCACCACACCCTAATCCCAGAGCCGCACGGCGCACCTCCAGCCTGGACAAGACCCAGCCACCAAGAGAAGCCCTTGGATGCGCAGGACCAGAGCAGGGAAGCAGCTGCGCCCGGCCCAGCCGTCAAGAGGGACCCCGCGTCCAACCTGGCGGGCGGTCAGGACAAGGGCAGCCCAGCCCACCGCCCAGCAGCCCAGTGGGTTTGCAGGCGTCCCTGCCCACCAGGCCCCAAACCAAGCGCCCAGGGGGTACGGCCGCGGGGGGAGGAGCTGCTGGAGGCCTGGGGGCTGCTGGCGCCCCCGCTTCTGCCCGAGGTCTCCTTTTCTGCCCACCCCCCGCCGTCCTCCCGGCTGGCATATGTTACTTTAGCGTCCTCTGACGACTGTTTAGGGCTTGTTTTTAACCATGAAAAACAGAGCTTGTGATGAACAATAGCTTCTAAAATTATTTCCGTTCCGGCAGTTTGGGGAAGAATCAACGCCTTGGCAGAAGATCCAGAGATTCTCATTTTCCCGTCTTTGCTTCGAGCCGACGCCAGCCTCAGCCGATCCTGGACAACGGAGACAATCAGCTCCCCCAGAGACGCCCACGGCACTCACGGGGCCGGAGCCGGGGCCAGAGCAGAGTCACCTCCCCGGGCTGAGCCGAGCGCATGCAGAGCCCTGACCGGCGGCAAACAGGCGGCCGTGGGTGGACACGCCTCCCGACGGCAGGAAAGGGCCTCATCTGTGCCAAAGACGGGCCGAAACGTGGGTCAGGCTCCGAAGCTCCTGCCCCCGTCGCCAGCCCCCGGTCCCGCTGAGCCTGGAGCCTGCGAGGGGCCCGTTCCTCCTTCCGCAGATCCTTGAGGTCTGGGGGCTGATTTGGACTTGTAATCTCTTTTGCAGGTTAATTTTCCACGAAATTAGCTACACTGCACGCCCTTGAAATGTTCTTTCTGAAGGACTGTTTTCATTCTCCTGAGTTGCTTGTGTCTCCTCTTGTGACTGTCGGAGACGTGGTCCAGATTGATTAGGTGGACGTCACGGATACCTGGAGCGGAGAACAGAGGCCGTGGGGGGCATTTTTTTAGATCAAATCTGATCCAGAAGCTGTTTCTGGACAGCACCTGGCAGGGAGGTGCCTCAGGCAGCCCCGTGTCTGGGGAAACCACACGGAAGTAAGTATGTAAAACCGTTTCTCATATTCACTGTTAGCAAAACCAGAATGGGAGCTGAGGGCACACGTGAGCCAGTTTTGATAAGGCGAACAGCACATGGGCGGTGTCTCCAGCCCCTCGGCAGCAGGAAGTCCACACGGAAAATGCGACGGAAACGTCTCCTCGTCAGGACCGTAGGGGCTGCCTGGGATTTCTGTCCATACCTGCAGGAAGCCGCTGCGGCTTTAAGCCAATGCAGCAGCCGAGAGCAAGCCTTCCCCAAGAGGTGCCGGTCTCCCCTGGGGCTGGGCTGGTGCAGCCCCTGAAACCAGCCCTGCCCCTGATGCTTCCAGAAGCTTTCTGCCCAGAGTGCGGCCGCGGTGACCTCCAGCCCTGCCCTCACCAGCCACGCTCTCGGCTCTGCAGGGCTGGCCGCCACATTCCTGTCTCAGAAGCAGAGTCACCTGGCCCGTAAGGCGGGAAGCCTGACGCGTCTCCACCCCTCCCCAAACGGCGTCTTCCTTGAGTTCTAAGGCCCCTCCTGCACACGCTTGACCCCTACGGGAATTCCCAGCCCCGTCTCAGTCCAAACCACGTTTGCTGCGCTGATGCGAAGGGGGCCAGGGTCCCACGAGTCAGGGTGCCAAAGCCGCGGGCACAGCCTTCAGCTCTCAGCGTGCCCTCCCACAGTGGAGCCCCCAGGCGTGCGGCTTCTGTGCGGGGCTCCACCTAGCAGCCCCCCCACCGCACGCACCCTCTCCCGAGGATGGGTCCCCACCGGCCCCCGGCGGCCTCATCAGGATCTCTCTCTTAGTCTCTCCTGTCCCCTGTCCCCACACACCCGGGCCTGGGCCTCCAAGGCGCAGGCACCTCCCCACCCGGGCCGGCGGCCAGCCGGGGCTCAGCTTAGAAGGTTCCTGCCCAGCTCTCTTCTCACCGGCCCCCGCCTGCTCCAGGACACACCAGTGGCCACTCAGTTTCCTCTTTCTCAAAGAGCCCGAGACCCGAGGGGGGTGGATGCGGAGAGATGCTCATGATGGTGGAGGAGACGCCCCCCCGCCACCTTTACCTGGGGTGGGGGAGCGCAGAGGCTGCCACTGCCGGAGGGACAGAGGATTCTAGAATGGAGCCCCTGGGACAGCCAGGAAGGGCTCTGCGTTCCACATGAGTTCCCAGGCAGCCCGCGGGGGGATGTCGGCTGGTGGCCGTGGACGTCTTGGTCAGGCACTCAGCTGCAGATGAGGCTCCGGGAGAACTCGCTCTCCCTGCACGGAGCTCAGAGGAGCGGCCTGGAGGACACCCAGTGTCCCCCAGGCAGGAGGAGGGTCAGCCATCCAGCACTGAGCCACCACCAACTCAGCTGTGTTATATACACAGATGTCAGTTCTCCCAGCCTCAGGAAGTACCTTCTGTCCAAGCCTTTCCAAGCTTCAGCCCCACCCCAGGTGCCCTCAGGAAAGTGCACCCCTTTGCACCACCTGCCCAGGACCCTCTGTGACCTCAGATGACCCACTGAGCCCTCTTAGGGCCAGGACCCCCCTCAAAGGACACAGTTGCCTAACAGGTGCAGGGGTCAGGCTTCCCCCAACCCAGGACACTGTGACAGACTCGGCCCCTGTCTGGGCGGGGCTCGGGCGCTGCAGGCCTGGCCTGGGGTCCGGCTGTGCTGCCCAGTGAGCCCCGGCAGACGGCGAAGTGCCGCCCCGGTGCGCGCGGCCGCGGCCGCCGTCAGGTCGGGAACATTCGGAGGCTCCACAGAGCCAGCACTCGGCCGCCCGGCCCCCAACCCAACCCTTAAACCTGGAGTCGAGGGCCAGGTCAGGGTGGCCGCAGTGTCATCCACTCTGCTGACAGCAAGGGCCCCAAGGAGAGAAAGAGGGACCGGGAAAGTGAGGCGGGCTCCCTCCCACGTGTGCACCTGCCCGCCCGCTGGGAGGGGCAGGCACTTCCAACCCCTCGAGCAGACAGACGCCCCCTCCCCGCGGCGCTGCCCTTCCCCGCGGGCGCTGCCCTTCCCCGCAGTGGGCGCCTAGCCACGCCCCCGCGCCAGCCGCGGGCCCCCTCCAGCCTGGCTGAGGCCCGCAGCGCGGACGGGGGCCCGGACGCCCCGTCCCTCCAGCTCCACCAAAGACGAATCCCCAGCCGCGCGAGCGCCACACAAGTTGCAGAGGTGGACACACCACGTGGCCACATGTGGACGTGCCGCTAGTGGCTGTCCCCCGCCTGCCACTTCCCGCGGGGTTCCAGCCTCCAGACTTTGGGGACGACGTGGAGACCCTGAAGTGCGGGGGGGGGTCTACTTCCAGCCAGGTCCCGGACCCCCACCCACAGAGCGGCTGGCCCGCCGCTGCCCTCTGCTGGCCACGCAGGCCCACTGAGCCCCAGGCCGGGGCCAGCAGAGGGAGGGGACCACCGGCGAATTGGGCCGGTGTCAGCTCCAGTCGGCGGCACGGAGCTGGTTGCCATGGCAACGGGAGGGTGGGGGAGGGGCCGCGCGGCCTTCTGGAAAGCAGGGAATGCGCTGTCCTCCTTCTGCTGGAGCCAAATTCCTCACCCCTGCCTCTCCCGGGAAGCCCATGTGACCGCCCAGGCCCAGGGAGGGGGAGGGGCGCAGGGAGAGGCCTGGCCCTGCTTGGGACGCTGTGGGCAGGCACGGCTGTCGCCGGCCAGTGCCCTGAACGCTCTGCAGGCCACATCCCCACCTCATGGACCTGGAAGGCACCTGGGGCTCCCCTGCCAAGTCGGTGGGCTCGGCCTAAAGCAGAGGCCGGGTGGGACCTGACGCAGAGGGGGTCCCCGAGGCCTCACCCCACCCCGGGGCCCCAGCTCTTGCTGAGGCCACTGTGCACACATCGCTCGGGGAGGGTGGCAGCTGCCCCGGCCTGGGTGGGGCTGGGCGGAGGGGCTGTCTGAAGCCGGGACCCCAGGCCCACAGCTGGCAGCCCCGTTAGTATGCAGCTCACAGCCCTGGGGCGGCCCCCCACCGCAGGCACCGGGCCAGGCTGCAGCCTCCAGGCCCCCCAGCCATCATACACACCCCGTCACCCAGCAGGGGGTGGGCAGCTGGCTTGGAGTGGAGGGGCGGGAGGGAGGCTCGCGGGGAGCCCCCCTCGAGGGTCAGCGTCCCCCAAACGTTTCTTCAACATGAGGTGTCTCCTCATGCTCCAGTTATTACTTTACGTAGACAAGCAGGAGAGTCGCCGGTTCTAAATAAAGTTATTTGTCTATGTAAATTAATATACCATATTGTCTCCTGAAATAGAATTATTTGTCTCTGGAGGAATCATGTTAAAGACTGACACCGGTATAACGGTGCTCATTTGCATATGCAAATATGTATAATTACTCAACGCACAATTAAAGGCTGTGTGTCAGCAAGTGAGACTAATTAGATACACTTATCTATGATAATCAGCTTTTTACCAACAAAATAGATTCCCCTTCGTTTCACCGGGAAGCGTCGCAGGAGCCTGCCTGGAGCCTGGTCCGTCCCGGGCCGCAGATCACAGACCGCAGGTGGATGGAGGGAGCGTTCTGGAGCCCGTTCTTCTCCCACGAGAGGTGCGACCAGCACCAGGAAGTGGAGCTTCCAGGCTTTGCAAAAGCCATGGGGCCCGAGGGCGGGTCTCTGGGCCCAGGGAAGGTCCCGGGGGAAAGTCTGGAGAGATGCGGAGTCCAGGGTGGGGGCCCTGTCCCTGGAAAGGAAAGGCAGGTGCATCCCCTGGGAGGGGAGGGGAAGAGAGGGGATGGCCTGCAGGGACACTGGGTGCGGAGAGCGTCACACACCAGCACCATCGCAGGGCGTGAGTGACTGGCTGCGGGCCTGTTCCAGCTGGCCAAGGGGTCACCAGCCTGGACACTCAAGGGGTCACCCACCAGCCTCAGGTGGCAATGGCTCCCTGAGATGGGACACAAAGCCCAGCCCCTGACCCGGTGCCGTTCCGGACCCAGAGCCACCCTGGGATCTGGCTGAGGCTGCGCTTTCCCAAGACCCCTCCCCGCACTCCCCTCCGGCCACACTGGGCCGGGAAGCCCTCGTTCCAGGCGCAGGGGCAGCAGATGTCCCGCCCCCCGACCCTGTGAGCAGGGCCTGCGGGGGGCCCAGCCCTCTGCCCACACCCTCAGAGAGCCCCCGGCCCACCTCGCCCTTTACCCACCACGTCTGTCTTCCTACAGCGAGCCTGCTGCGCGCCAGGCCCGTCTGGGGACACTGACGCCATGAGCGCCAAAATGAGCAAGGAACCGGACAGAGAGCGGCCTTTGGGCCCGCGTCCAGCGCAGCCACGACCAGCGCGGCCACGTCCAGACACAGGTGCTGGGGAGGGTCCAGGGCGCCCGCAGGGCTCGGGACGCCGAGAGATGGCATCCGCACACGGCGAGCGCAGCGAGCTCTCCCTGCCCCTTCCAGACGCCTCGCCATAGTCAACCTCTGTCGGGCAATTCAAGCCTTTATCTGGAAAAGGCCTAACGCCCAATTTCTTCAGCCGAGCGGCTTTTTGAGCAGCACATCACAGACATGAGTGTGTCCCGGCTGGGGCCTGAGGTCATGAGGACGTCCTGCCCTGACCGCTGAGCCAGGAGGCCGTCCCTCTGTCCCTGGGGCAGACAGAGGCGACCAGGTGACGGGGCCGGGGAGGGGACGCGGGCGGGTGGACAGACAGGCCTTCGGCCTCCTGGAGATCAGAGGGCACCTGAGCCCCTCCCGGGACGGCCCCGCGCAGCCTGTCTCTCTGCGAACGGCGCAGCCTCAAAGCGGGTGAGGATGCTTTAAATTAGATGCCCCGCAGCAGGTCCCCCCGGAGCTGATGGCAATCTAATCAGGCAGCCAGTCTAGCACCAGATGTCCTCATTTCCCCAAGCTCGCTCTGGGACGCGAGTGTCTCTTCACAGCCGTGGCTACCAGCCCCACCTGGCCTTCGCACCATCCGCGGCCGTGTCAGGGGATAGCCACCAGAAATGCCGATGGTTTTCAGAACCTCTCATTAATTAGACCAGGCGTCTGAAAGGCACTCAAAATATCGCCGACAATGTTAAAGGGCAGGACACGAGAGCAGACGCAGAGCGTCCCGGCAGCCACCCGTGGAGCCCCCGCGGGGTTGAGGGGCCAGCACCCCCTGCGGGAGACACCCTCCTGGGCCTCCTGGCTCCCCCGCCTCTCGGGGTCCAGGGCACGGGAAGAGAGCCCACGCTGACGGATGCACTGCCCGTCCCCGATAAGCCCAGAATAGGGGCCGTGGCAGCACCCAGTGGGTTGGGGTCCCGGGGGGCCAGCCTCCGTGGACATCGCAGAGGCCCGCACTCTGGCCTCTGGGTGGGTTTAGCCAATGGGGCCCAACAGGAGGAGGAAGAGGCGTAGGTGTTTCCTTCCATCCCTCCCTGCTTGTCTGGTGTTGGCTGAGCCTCTCCTGAGGGTCAGGGGCCCCAGAAGCCCATGGCTCCTCCAAGGTCTCTGCCCCGCATCCATGGGCGCTGGCAGCCTCACACCCTCCCTGCCCCCGCTCCTGGCCCCCTTTCCGCACCGCCCCCCGGTGCTCCGGCCAAGGCCCGTCTCTTGGTGGGATCTGGCTGTTCTGGTCACTTGTTGGTGAACTCACTCTCTCACAAATATTTTTTGAGCCCCTATGGTGTGTCGGTGGGTCTTTAGACACTAGAGACACAGCAGAGAACAAAGCAGCCTCGCAGACCCACCAGGCCTAGAGGAGCTGCTGGAGAGCACACAGGGGCCAGCCGAGGCTGCCCCGGATGGCGGCCCTCCTGTGCCCTTGCCAGAGCTGGGAGAAGGGAGCCAACCGCATGGCACGCTGGCACATGGCCGGTGCAGAGCCCCACCAGCATCTGCAGAAGCAGGGCTCCAGATCAGTGAGCGTTTGCATCACTGGCCAGGGCGCTCCCGATAGGCCATGGTCACGGGCACCGGCGAACATCCTGAGGCTGCAGGCTCACACCCACCGAGGCCACAGCTCTGGAGGGCGGGGTGGGCTTCCTGCAGCCACGAGGTCGGGACCCTGGCCGATGAGCCCTCCAGGCGCTTCAGCTCCCAGGCCCCAGGGTCCCCGTCACCCGCCCGCACATCCCGAGCACAATTTCCCTCTGGGATCACGCCTTGCAATCAACTGAGTTAATATGTTACCCCTAATAAGTTAATTATATTATTACTTTCTGATGCTGCAATCACAGAGTTTTGTTTTGATGCTAAATTCGGTAAAACTTTAGGGTAATTAAATAATTAGCTGCAAGATGACAAGCTAGCAAACAACTTCCCCCGCCCTCGGACACGCCCAGCGGCGTCACCTTCGTGGAAGTTGCCTCAGAGAACGGCGTGCGCAGAACCACAGAGCCCGCGCTGGGAGGTGGCCCCGGCGCCAGGCCGGCCTCCGCCTTCCCGCCGGGTCCCTCGTCCCCGGGCGCTTGTCTCAGCGTCAGGGCCTGGCAGCTTCTCCGTGTCTGGGGCGGAAGGAGCGGAGCTTGGTGTGACCCGTGCTTCGAGGTGTCCCCACCCCTGCTGGAAGCATCCCTGCGGGAGGGCCGTGGGGCTGCTGGGTTTAAGATGGACACGGGCCTACAGAGCCGTCCACGTAGCAAACTGAGCGCTCCTGTCCCTGGGGAGGCTGGGAGCAGAGCGGAACCCCAGAGCAGTGTGGGTCTGAGACCAGGTGACCCCGAGGCCTCCCGCCTGCCCTGCAGATCGGAGCCGTACTCCTGCCCCTCATCCCCGCCTCCCCGGAGAATGCGCCCAGCGACAGACGCGCGCGGCAGCCGGCTGTGCTCTGGACAGTGCGGCTATTTGAAGAGGCGTTTGGTTTCTAGGTTAACGCGGCGCATTTAGGCCCCGAATATTCAAGAAAACAGGATCTGTGGAGCGGCCTCGTTTCTCTCCAGGTGAATTCCCCGTCCAGGCTGGACGTCAGCTCTGAGTGTGATACTGCTTCCTTGTGTCTCTAGGGGTCAGACTCTGCACCGGCTCCGGCGGACCTGGGACACCGTTCCGCTGTGACTGTGCCCCAGGCTGGGGGAGAAGCTGCAGTTCTTCCCCGGCCTCTCCGGCTGCAGGCGCGCATGCATCATCTGCACAGCCCGTCTGGGCGAAGCGAGAGCCCACGGCCCGTCTGCAGCACGGACAGTACACGAGGGAGCTGCCGGCACGCTCGTGAACACCGTGTTTCACACACGTCCCGAGTGAGCCGTAACACGGTCCTCCGGGTATGGGGACCCCACCTCTATAACGCCCTGAGCCGGCGGGAGCCGGCACCCGACGTCCAGCAGACACGTCGCTCCAGTGGACCCGGCCGCAGCCTGGGGGCCCCACTCGGTGAGCTGAGACTTGCCCAAGACCCTGCTTCCTTTGGAGGGGGGGGCAGTATCATTGTTCACCGAATGCGGTGAAGACGGGCCCCACGGCTGCCCGCCCACAACGCCATTAGGATGCAGCAGTACAAGGAGAGAGGGACCCGAGAGCAAGGCTGGAGGCCCCCCGGGGCTGGGCACCACTGCCGGGCCAGCTCCAGAAGCCGAGAGACGCTGTCCTTCTGCCTGAGACCGAGCCGCAGGCCGCGCACCGCCCTAAGCTTCCATCGCCACTCCCGGGCCGCCCGCCGCAGGGAGGTCCCCTGGGTGAGCCACAGGGGCCCCGCGGTCTCAGCAGGTGCCGTGAGCGTGAACCCACGGGCGCTGGCGGACAGCCCTCCCCGGAGCTTGGACGGAGGGGCCGGCACGCACGCCCCTGTCTCTTGCTTATGCCCCCACTTCGTGGCCAAATCTCCGGCGGTCTCTTCTGTCTCCCTGGCAGCAAAATTCCCCGTTCATGGGCTTTCAGGCAATGAAAACCCTCAAAGGACAAGAGGAGGGGGACCGGGGACAGAGGAGACCCCTCCCCGGGAACACTCAGATGATAAAGGGGGACCCGGCCGCGTAATCCATCCCCAAAGGAAGCCCCCAAACGGCCCTTGCGTATGTGGAGCCGCCTGGGTCAGTCGGGGTCCAGCTTGGTGATGGAGCCTCCCCGGGTGTGTGACTAGGGCACCAGCTCCAGAGGAAGCACGGGAGCATGCTATCGTTTCGAGGTCCCCTTGGAAGCCAGGAACTCGGAGGCACAGACGGGCAACGGAAGGAAGACAGGACGGGGGTGACGGCAGGAGGGGCGCCCACAGCGAGGGGGGCCGGAGGGGCAGGGCCTGGCCCGGGTGCAGAGCCTGTGTGGTCGCTGCCATGCAGACCTTCCACCTGTCCACGAAGCCCCAAGCCTGGGACAGGCCTTGGACCAAGGAGGGGGGCGAGGGGACCCCAGCTCCACAGCCCGCATCGTGCTGCTTTCCGCTGAGGCTCTGCCCGAGGGGAGCCCCTTCCCAGGGGCCAGGGCTGACGTCCCAGCGGGTCTGGGTCCAGTGAGCAGCTTCACGTGGCCACGTGGCCGTGTGTGTGTCCTGCTCGCGGTGGCCCCCGGCCCCACGAGCGCCCCTGGAGAGCCCGTGTGTGCGTGCCTGTCCAGCCCTTGCCCGCCCCTCGAGGGCCCTGCTCTGGTGGGGGGCTGGGGGCGTTGGCCTTCGTCCAGCCTCGCTGTGCTTTGTTTCTTTGCTGTCATTTCATTCCTAATCATGGAATTTTACTCTCAAACCAAAAGATGTTCAATTGTGTAAAATCTTGTGCTTTACCCTGACCACACCCCGCTCTCCTTATTTTAGGGTTTCACTTCTGAGTTAGTTTGTGCCTCCTTGAGTTTACTGAGCTCAGGCACAGAAAAGGCCTCTGTCCTGACAGCGTGCACAGCTGCCTTCTGGGTCTGAAGGCGTGTCACCTAACCCCAGGCCCCCGCGGGGGGATGCGTGGCAGAGATGCAGGAAGGGCCACATGTGGCCGTAATTGGCTCCGGCTGCAGGACGGCTGGAGCCTGGGACCCGGCTGAGCTGCTGACCAGCCTCAGGGGCACTGCCGGCCCAGCCCCCGCACTCCCACCGGCGGCCCAGCCCCCGCACTCCCACCGGCGGCCCACCCACTGAGCGGTGCGGCTGGGGGAGGAGCGTTTCAAATTCAAAGGTTCGATATAAACCCAGGCCTGCACTTCCCACCCCAGTGCCTGTGACGATTGTGCTGAAGTCATTAAACGCTTCATAAATAATAACGTGACATCTTCCGATTGGGCATCTGATTACTTAGCTGTCCTTTGCAGTCTGAGACTGGGACTGTCCCCACAGCCCCCGGGGGCCCGGGAGCCGAGGCCCCTGTGAGGTCCAGCGCCAGCCGCTCTGCGGCATGTGGGATCTTCCCGGACCGGGGCACGAACCCGCGTCCCCTGCATCGGCAGGCGGACTCCCAACCACTGCCCCACCAGGGAAGCCCTTAAGTGCATAATTTGAGATATAAGATTTTGCTCAAGTACATTTGAGGGGTATGTTCACGCATGTTATTAGTCTCGACCATCAAAACATGCCCTAGAGATCATGGACAGCTGTGTTCAGCCCTTGTAGTGAACCAGGTTCTTACTGCATGGCAGGCAACCACGTGAACGAAGGAACGGCGGGGAAATGACAGGCTCGGCCATTGTCCTGGCCATCGTCACTTACGAAGCCCAAGTTCAAAGATAAAATTATTAAGAATTTCAAGATTCCAGCAGAGCATTGGACCCAGGGCCCCATCACTGCCATGGCACAGCCCGCGAGGCAGGCCTGGTCCCCACGAGGATGGGAGTCACCCACACTGTGGGAGGGGTCGGGGGGCCGGCGGTGCAGGAAGATGAGGCCCCTGGGGCGTGAGAAACCGCGTGGCACACACCCGAACACACGCACACAAACGCACGTGCACTGCCGCACACGGGGGCGCGTGCCTGCACACGCACACGCGTGCTCACGGTGCATACCGGCGCGCACAGTGTCTGAAATCCCATCGGCACTTCCTTTCTGTGGGCTTCCCTCCTCATTTACTCCTGATCCTACATCCCAGAAGGATGGCGCTGGGCTCCTGCCCGGAGGGAGGAAGAGAGGTGGACCCGGAGATGCGGGTGCTGTGGAGGCCTGACGGGCCCAGAGAGACGCGCTAACGGGCAGCTTCCATGGAGACGGGGATTCCTTCCTTGCCCCCCAGCGGCCGTGCGGCAGGCTTCTGGCACCTTTCAGTGGACGGGGACAGTGCTCCAGGCTCAGGCGCGGGGAGCCCCCCCAGGTCCCAGTCTGAGCCCCGGAAGCCCCGCCAGCCACCCTGACCACCACGTGTGCCCTGGCCGCTCCCTGCGGGTGGCCCCAGGAGCCACCCGGGGGCCTGGGAAGGGCTGCCACACAGTCCCACCTTCCCCAGGGGCACAGGACCCCCATGAATTTGGCTGGGGTGGGCTCTCTGAGGGCAGCTCTGGGCTCCCCTGGCCGTTCTGCTCAGACCAGCTGCCCAGAAGCAAACCCGAACCCCTCAGCAGCCCTTGTCCACCCCCCCTGAGGCCTGCATGGGCTCACGGCCCCCCAGCACCTCTGAGTGGCCCATGTGGGGAGCCCCGAGTGCGGTTTACTGAGAGGGTGGCGGTCCAGGAGAGGTGGCCTCACATCTGACCCCTGGCCCTCGTCCTGGAGTCTCGGTGACGACCCGTGGAACCTGCACGTGCACCGGGCACCTGCCATGAGCCCCCCACGTGGAGGGGTTCATTCTTCAGATCCACCCCTGCCCAGGTGAGGACGGAAGGAACTGGAGGGACCCAAGCTCGGCTCCTGGCGCTAGAGTGGGGAGCCCGTCCGCCCTCCTGACCCCTCTGTCCAGTTCCAGGGTCACCTCCTGCAGGACCCCCCGGCCCCCCGCCCAGCCAGGCCCCACCCGCCCAGCTCCCGGCTTCTGCCCAGCACAGCTCATGCTGCCCACAGGATTCCTGCTGGCTGCCGGGGGCTGTGACCCCCGGGGGACACAGGAGACGGGGCACGGGGTGGATGCCGGCTCACTCGGCCAGACGAGCACGTGGCCTTAGTGACTTGACAGGGAGCAGTGGCCCTGCCTGAACCTTCTAGAAGCTTCTTTCTTTAGGTCAGGATCACATGACCAGTCAGTGAGCAGTTGGGCAGGCTGGAGGCTGGGCCCAGGCTGAGGAGTGCACACGCCCCCCACGCTCAGGAGGCGGGAGCCCCCTGCTCAGAGCACGGCCTGTGGGCGGTCGAGCACTGAACGTTGGCAAAGGTCACGCGGCTTCGGGGCTCCGGCAGACACAGGGTATCGGGGGTCCCAGGCCTCGTCACTGGACACCAGCCCAGACCTGGCCTCTGGTCCGGCACCCCCTCCACCTGCTGCAAACAACCCCCAGACCCTGAGAGGCCCGGTTCTCTGTCTCCAGCCCCGACTCTGCCCCCAGCACGACTGTATCTTGGCAGTTTGTGATTTTGCCCTAAGAGGATTAAGAAAACAAGAAACCAGAAGGCAGGACCCTCCAACCCTTCTGTGGAAGCCTGCACTTAATTGAGGATGCAGCTATTTCTTTCCTCCCCTCGCTGGTCCAGAGCATGAAAGATTTATACTCAAACAGCCTCAGACCCGCTCCCCACAGGACCAAAGAGAAAACTGTCAGTAACTCAAATGAGGGCGCAGACCACACGGGATGGAGGCTCCAGTGGAGCCCAGGCTGGGGCTTCTGTGGAGGGACGCGTGCCCCCAGGCAGGCCCTGTCCCCGGCCGGGGGCAGCCCCACACACTGAGCTCGTGGACCTGCCCTTGGTGGTGCCGTGTCCAGTGGAGCTCATGGGGGGACCTAAAAGCACCCCGCGGCCCAGCGGTCCGGCCCAGCGGGGAGGTGGGGCGTGCAGGTGCGTCTTCGAGCTTGAACTGCAGAAAAACATGGGAAAGGCCTGGGGGGTCTGAAGCGTCTGGGTCCTCCCCCAGGCGGGGCAGAAGTCATCACAGGCAGAGAAACAGCCCTGTGTCTCCACGGGGCTCTGCTAGCACCTCCCCGCTCATAAGTAGGGCAGCTGCTTCTGTGGAACACGGTTCCCCCACTTATTCTGAGAGTCGAGCTTCTTAAAACAGAAGTCATTTTTGAAAGGAGGGCACCCCAGCTCCCTGGAGCTGCACGCAGGGCAGCTCGGGGAGCACAGCCTGTTAGGGGAAAAGCAGGGGAGGGGCTGTCTCCCGGTCTCCCACCCCCAGGGCGAGGCTGGAAGGAGCCCCCGCAGGCCTGGCCAGCCCGGCCAGGCCCCTGCTTCTGTGGCGCCTACACCTGCGCGTTGGGAGGCGTCCGAGGCCCTTGGAAGCGGGGGCGCCCGGAGCAGAAGTCCTGGGGGAGGGGCCGTGGGAGATGCAGGGGCGCCTCTCACGCTCCAGAGCGTTGGGAGGGAGGGAGGGGCGAAGTGTCCAACCCCCTCCCCATCAGAGGACTCAGCACAGGAGAGGAGGGAGGAGAAAAACGGGAATCCTACTGTCGGGTAACGTCACACCTTCATCTCGTGGCACATTAGGGCAGTCTGGTGGCTGAGCCCCCGGAGAGTGGTACCTGTGCTGTCACTGGGCACCCCCTGCCACCAGCACCCCCTGCCGCCAGCACCCCCTGCTGACTGTTAAGGCCAATTCAAGGGCATCGAATTGACTCCACCCATCTCCACTCAGCAGACCAGCCTCCGGACCCTCTTTGTCTCTCTGTTAAAAGGGGAGGCGGGTGAGCACCCACCTGCACAAACTGGCGTCAGGAAGTTAGGAAAGGCAGGAGAACTTGACTTCCTTCCCCCAAAATGACTTTTCTGACTGAAAGGGAAAAAAGGTGTAATAAATGAGGGTGTCTGTTGACATCACCAAAGAGTGGCCAGGTAAATTACCACATTGATAAGGTGCTGAGCCTGGGACTCTGGACGGAGGACAGGTCTAAGTTTGTGGCAGGGAAGAAGCTTTGTGGTCTCTTACAAGCTCATCACTAAAGGGATGTTACCTATAAGCTTAAATTACACTTAATGGCCCATCTCTGAGGACGCTGCCTCCCAGCTAACAAGCATTCAGTTAAAATATCTTTGTTTAGCTCCCAGGAAACATCTTGCCCAGGCCCACGTGTGAATGGCTGCAGGAAGGAAGAAATTCACACATCCCCTCCGGAGGCTGACCAGAATCAGGAAATGTTTGACTTTACTCCCTCCCCTTTTAGTGTAAAAGGAGCCTGAATCCTAACTCAGGCGAGATGGTTCTTTGGCACACGAGTCCACCCTCTTCTCCCTCCACTGGCTTCTGAATAAAGTTACTATTCCTTGTCCCAACAACTCGCCTCTCAATTTATTGGCCTGTCGAGCGGCCAGAAGTATGACCTTGGACTCAGTAACAATTTCAGTTTAGTTTTAGGTGAAAATGTTGAGTCTGCTCACAAGGTAAGTTGTCCAGACACAAGAACCCACATGTTGTGTGATTCCACCTCCACGAAATGTCCAAACCAGGCAACAGTGGTCGGTGGTGGCCGGGGCGGGGGCGGGGCTCCCTTTTGGGTGATGAGGGGGCTCTGGAGTTAGATGGTGGTGGTGACTGCACAGAGTGTTGTGAATGTGCTAATTGCCGATGGATTGCACTCTTTAAAGGATGAAATGTACAGAATGTGCGTCATATTCCAATAAAGCTGTTTAAAAAAGGAAACCCCAGCCGTGCGGTGCAGGCAGGACTGAGGCAAAGGAGCAGCATCCCGGGTCCCCAGCAGGCATCCTGCCTCCAGGGTTGTGAGGTCGGCTGTGCCCCACTTGGGGGGGGGACACTCTGGGGACACAGGCTGTGTGGGAGGCTGACTCTTTCCCGTTGTGCATTAAATGGATTCCACTGACATCACCGCTTGGGAGGCAGCTGCAGGTGGAAACCCCGGGACAAATTCTAACCAGGCCTCCTGAGCTCCCTTTCGGACGAGGCCTCCACCCTGGCTTCTGGGTCCCCCCTCATAGAGTCCAGTTCTGGCGAGAACCCTGCTAAGTCCGTTTAGCCAGAACCCCCAAGCTGGCCTCAGGGGCAAGGGACCCGGGCAGTCACTCCAAGTCCTGAGCTCAGACATATCAATGGATTAATGCTCTGTAGCTGCCGTCTGGGGCTCAACTTTTGAACAAGGGGCCCTGCGTTGTCATTTTGTGCTGGAGGGCATACATTCTGTGCTGGTCCTGCGTCCCCCGTTGGGGGACATAAAGGCCGACCACATTCCCGGCTTCCTGGTGTGTCTGGAGTGAAGGCCAGCGGCTCCTCACCCTGCCGGCCACCAGAAAGCCGCAGCCGCCAGGAGGGGCAGCTCTGGGGATGCGGCAGGTCAAGGCCGGCTAATCCCGGGGGTCGGACCCCAGGGGTCCCGGGCTCTGCCATCCACTGCTCTCAGCATCTGAGCCCCGATGACCAGCAAGGGGCCAGCGCACGTGGAAGGGGTGACGGAGGGGGCTGGCACATGTGGAATGAGTGAACGAGGCGGGGCTCGGGTGAATTCGAGAGAAGAAACCACAGGGACAGGGACTTCACTGGAGGTCCAGTGGCTAAGACTCCGCACTCCCAATTCCAGGGGCCCGGGTCTGATCCCTGGTCAGGGAACTAGATCCCACATGCTTCAACTAAGAATTCCGCATGCCGTAACTAAGGACCCCGCATGCCGCAGCTAAGGATCCTGCATGCTGCAACTAAGACTCGGTGCAGCCCAAATAAATAAATCATTTTTTTCTTAAAATAAAGGTCTTTAAAAAAAAAAAAGAAAGAAACCACAGAGACAGCCAGGGAGGGAGATGGCAGGAGGGTGAACTGTCCGTGCCCCACGTGGTTCTGGTCTCCCTGTTAAGAGCTGAATCGTGTCCCCCCAGATTCGTTTGTTGAAGCCCTAACCACCAGGACCTCGGAATAGGACCTGATTTGGAAGTAATCCAGAGGCCGCTGCAGATGTAAATAGTTCAGGTGAGGTCCTTGGGGTGGCCCTGATCCGACCTGGCTGGTGTCCTGAGAAGAAGGGCACGTTGGGACACAGCCACGCCCACAGGGGGACAGGCAGGGAGGGGGCGAGGTGTCCACAAACCCAGGGCACTGAGGAAGGCCGGCACCTCCAGAAGCTGGGGGAGCCGGGACAGACGGTCCCCCAGACCCTCAGAGCCGGAAGGACCAGCTTCGCCACACCTTGACCTCCGATGTCGGCCTCCAGGACCAGGAGAGGATGGGTTTCTGCCGTGTGAGCCCCGCCACGGTCTGTGTACTCTGTGACAGCGGCCCCGCTGGTCCTGGCGGGGGGCGGACACGCCCGAAGAGACCGGGGCTCCCTGCGCGGACGGTGGCGGCCTCGCCGCGTGCAGCCCTCCCCCCACCCCCGTGCGGATGGAGGGCCTCCTCTCGCGGCTCCCGAGGGCTCCGGTGTCCGGCAGACCAGGCCTTCGTGGCTCCCTGGGTCTCCCTCTTGGTGCCACTCAGAAGCTGCTGGGATGGCGGCGGCCGGGCCCCCCGCCCAGTTCCTCCTGCTCCCCAGGCCCCCCGGCCGGCCCAGCACCCTCGAGGCCCACGGGGCCAGCATGTCCCTTCCCGAGCCACGGAGCCCCACGGTGAGCGTGTGTGCACGCGGCAGAGAACAGCACGGATGGACACGGCAACGGCGGCTTCCGAAGAGGCCTGAATGCCAGCGACAAGCATCTGCTCAGAGGAGCGAGCTCGGCCCCTCGGTCGGCTGAGCGCCCGCCAGTCGGAGCTTTCATCCTCACGGAGCCCTGGTCGTGGCGGGTGGATGTGAGATCGCGCCCGCCTCGCGTGTGGACACAGCAGGGCCGCCCCCAGGCCCCCAGCCGCTGAGCAGCCTGGCGAGCGTCTCAGCACCGGGAGGAATTCTGGTTTCTCAGACATGAGAGTCGGGGGCTCTCAGGAAGTCCATGTTTTCCCCAGTGTTGACCGTTTTCATCATCAAAATCCCTGAGTTGTTTACTCGGGTCCTTTCTTCCCCCACTTTCCTCCTCACTTCGTGCTGCGCTCAGCCCTCGATGGGAAAGACAACTTTGGAGTATGTGAAATAAGATGGACTAAATGCCACCCTCCACCCCATCACCCCCTCCCATCAGGTGTCTTACTCGAGAAAGCATAGCAGGACCCCCTCCAGGGGCTCCTCTGGCTTCAGAGAAACTGCTGGAAATGAAGGGGCCCCGAGAGAAAGTGGACAGAGTCGCTGACGCATCAGCACGGCCTCTGCCCGCCGCAGGGCCTGGCTCCAGCGACCCCGTCATCACACCGCTGCTGGCGCTCCAACAGCCGGGGCCCCAGGGTGCGTTCCCAGGGCTCAGCGACCCCACAGCGATGGACCCAAAGCCACCTCTATCTCGTCAGGAGATGGGTGTGTGTGTGTGTGTGTGTGTGTGTGTGTGTGTGTGTGTGTGTGTGCGTGTGTGCGTGTGTGCGTGCGTGTGTGCGTGTGTGCGTGTGTGTGTGTGCGTGTGTGCGTGTGTGTGTGCGTGCGTGCGTGTGTGCGTGTGTGTGTGCATGCGTGCGCGCGTGCGTGCGTGTGTGCGTGCGTGCGTGTGCGTGCGCGTGCGCGCGCGCGCGTAGGGTGGCGGCATTTTTTGCTAATTAACATTTTTATGCTGAAATTTCTAATTTTCACATTGTTCTAGAGTCTCCCTTTATGTGGAAAATGTGAAATAATTCTGAGCTCCCGCCCTGTTTTTAAAAGTCGCTCGACATTTGACTAACTTCAAAACTTGGGGCCAGGTCAGCTGCAACTGTCTCCCGTCCCCACCAGGTGGCGCCACCATGGTGAGCTGCCTACTTGGGCCACAAAAGTGGATGCCGGTAGTGGGGCTGGTCCCAGCCCGGCCAGGGGGCATCTGGCCACATGTCCTTCGGGTCGGCACCCACGGCTGCGGGCACTCTGCTGTTGACACGCGTTGGATGTTTCCGGCCGCCCCCGGGGCACACAGCCCTCGTTCCCTCCCTGCCGCCCATTCCCCTTAATTAAGCAGAACATGGGGCGACACTGTGCCTTTCACTAGGATGTACCCGGGAAGGGGCAGGCACAAAGGAAAAGTCCCAAGTGCCAGCCGGGCTGGGGCAAAAGGGATGGCGCTGAGTCCGATGCTGAGCGGACCCAAGTCCAAGCCCTCCTGACGAAGGCAGGAGGCTGGGGAGACTGTGCCCCTCTGGGAACCAGAAGTGACGGGCGGGCAGGGCCCTGTGCAAGCCGAGGCGTGAGACCAAGGGGCTGGGTCTGCCCAGCTCTGGCCCCCAGGGAGAGTGATGGGGGGAGAGGGCTGGCAGCTCACAGCACCAGCGCGGGCCAGTTCCCAGCAGGACAGCGGCCCTCTGCTCAAACAGGACACCACCCAACGCAACCTCCTCCAGGAAGCCTTCCTGGAACCAGCCCAGCTACGTGACTCCCCATCTTCCCACTCCCCTCCGCTGGGCCTGGGTCCTGCCGCTTTCCAGACTGGCTTGGGGGGTCTGCAGGGTGTGACGGAGGGAGAGGGGGAACCCACAGGTAGACGATCAATCTAGATTGGGGGTGGCTCTAGGGACTGGGCTTCCTGGGCAGCCTCAGCAGAGGCCAGGTGCTGGCCGAAGCTAGACGAAGCTGGGTCTCATGTGGGAGGTGGAGGGGCGGGTTCTGACGGCTGGGTGCCCATCCCTGGAGATGGGGAGGGTCGGCCACCCAAACCACAAGGACCAAGAGTAGAGAATGAGACTCTGGGTAGAATTTTCAGGCCGAGAGAGCGGATGCTAGAAGGGAAACGAAGCGCCTGCTTCCCCTGGGGCTGCTGAGCCGGTAGGATGTTAGCCTGCAGCTCCTGACGCTCTGGGGGGCCCACCTGCCTGAGAGCAAAGTCAGCACAGAACAAGCCGAGCTGAGAGATGGGGAAGAGTCCTCGTGCCATCATCAGGGCACCTAGATCCAGCTGTGCCTGAAGCCATCCTTGGTTCACATAGCTGAAAACTCCAGAGGTCCCTTACTTCTTAAACCGGTTTGAATTAGTCAGGATTCCTTCCATCAAAAGTGACTGGATTCCAGCAGGTCGTGACTTAAAAGAGAAGCCAGACGGTCACAGAGTCAGGACCAGGAAGCTAAGGTGTTGGCTGAGTCAGTGCCCTACACACAGATCTCTGGACCCCAGCGCCCCGTGTTGCTCACACTCTGATGCTTGGACCACCCCCCACGGAAACTGAGGAGGGGCGGTGGGTCATGTCAGAGGCTGTGCCTCATGTTTGTGGGTCTGGAAGGAGGAGAAGGACCCACTCCCACCCGCCTCGCCGTGATAAATGGCAAACACCCACTTAAGGAAGCAGGGGGCCAGGCCATACGGGCTCCCTGCCCCCCCCATCACGGGCGATCCCCTCCTGACCCCAAGACTCCAGCCAGCAAACTTGCTCCAACGAACACCACTCATTTGCTTTTAATTGTGCCATAAGTAAATGTTTAGGGGGCTGAGCATCTCCTTTTTAAATTTTCTATGTATTAATATTTAACCTTAGTCAAGTACAGAATCATTTGTGCAATAATGTGGGAGCCATGGAAGTAGGACTCAGCCACTGACACGTCTCCAGGGTCCCCGGGCTGCTGCAGGCATCACGCCTCCACACACACCGCAGGCCCCCGGAGGCTGCGGCCGGAAGGGCTGCCGGGGAGCAATGCAGCCAGGGCAGCTCCGGGCTCAGGCCAGGGCCCAGGCCAGGGTCCTGGGCCGTGTGTGATGTGTGGAAGGAGACGTTCGGGGGAGACCGGCTCCTCTCCTCCTGCCTTCAGCGGGTCCAGGCATGCAGGTCTCCACATCCTCGCAGACCCCTCGTCCATCCAGGCTGCCCTCACACCTGCTGGAGGCCCTGACGCAGACAGCTGCGGCCACGTCCATCCGGAACTCGCCCAGGTGAGACACAGGACAAGGGGATGGGGGGAAGGGGGCAGAGCCAGGTGGACCTCAAGTCCCCCAGGTGAGAGTGCAGCACCCCCGCCCAGGACTCTGCACCCTCCCAGCCGGGGTTTCGAGCCCAGGGCGCCCCTGATCCCGCTCTGTAGCCAGACAGATGCCAGCACAAGCTCGGACTCTGCCCCTGAGGGCCATGTGACCCGGGCCACGCTGACCCTTCTGTAGAACAGGGGGAGAAGAGGTCGCTGGTGCCTGGCAAGGAGCACAGTGTCTGCAGAACCTGCCCCTCCGTTGTTCAATAAACATCAAAGCCTCAGAAGCCCCGGGTTCCAGGTAATGGGGAGAAGAAGACCTCTAAAAACCCAAAGTCAATTCCAGAGATGAAAAATACAACTGAAGCAAAAAAACCAGAATGGACAGAATTAACAGCAGATTAGACTTTGCAAAGAAAAAAAAAGTGAATTTGAAGACATAGCAATATTAATATCCAAAAGGAAGCCCATAGAAGAGAAAAAAATCAAAAAAGATCAGAATACCAGTGGCATGTGGGCACTATTAGGATGGTGGAGGGACAGAAAAATAGACCCTCAAACGTGATGGTCAGTTTTCCAAACCTGTTGAAAATCCAGAGATTGAAGAAGCTTGACGAACCCCAAGCAGAATAAACATAAGAAACCACCACAAGCCTAACAAAACTGTCAAAAACCAATGAGGAAGGAAACTCTTAAGCCATCAAAGAAAACAAATGGCATAGAGAGGGACAGAAGTCTGAATCAGAGCAGGATTCTTGTGGAACCACACAGGTTAGAAGACTCAGAGGTGACGTATTGCAAGTGCTGACAGAAAAAGGAAATCTGTCCAGCTAACCGCTCCATCCGGTAAAAATATCCTCGCAATGGAGTTTTTCTAAACCAACGAACACAAAGTCCGCCCCGGGGCACACACAAGACATATTAAAGTTTTTCAGGCAGAAGGAAGGTGACATCGGATGGGTTTACACAAAAGAAAGTGGGCCAGATGTGGAAAAGATGCGGATAAATAGAAAAACTGTTACAATCATTTTTGATTTTTCAAAGATAATTGACTGTTGAAGGCAAAAATATTAATAATGCGCTGTGGAGATTATAACATCTGTAGATGCGGTAAAACGTATGACAGGCGTGGCACAAAGGCTGAGGGTGGTAAATGTACGCAGTCATGTATACGTGACGGGCACACGGCTGGTTAAAGAACGCGTGGCCGTTTGGAGACTTGCGCTCTACACCTGCCGAGCGTGAAGGATCAACCACTAAGGATGTAAAAATGCGGGGGAAAATCTCAGAAGCCAACAGCAAAGGTAAAAAGGGAATCACCTGAAAACGCGATCCAAAACGACGCAGGACAAGAGGGAAAAAAGGAACAAGAAGAGATGGGAAGAACACAAGCCAACAAAACGTGTAGAAGAGGTGGATTTTGAAAACCGAAGAGCACTGAAGAGAAAAAGACGTAAATAAACACAAAGACACGCACCACGCGTCCGGGCTCAGAAGAGGCGCGTCCAGGCTGAGGGGCCGAGGAGAGGGGGACCCCAGGGTGGGAGACCGACCTCCACGGTCTCTCCAGGCGACCTCTCGGCCTCACTACCCCACTTTGCGGAAGGGGCCACGGCCGGCCTCGCACGCAGGAGGCCCGCGGCGAGCAAGGGCCTCCTGGACGGCCAGGCCCACACGGCGGCCATCCCAGCGGGGCTGGCCTGCCGGAGTGCGCGGGACGGTGGCGCACGTGGGACCCTCCCCAGACTCGCCTAAGCCCACAGCGCCCGAGAGGCGGGTGCCACGGCTGGGCCTCGGTTTACCCATTTTCCAGGCGAGGACGGAGTTGGGGGTCCAGGGTGGGCTGCCAGCAGCCTGGCTCCGGGGCCTGGGCCCTGAGCACCGTCCATCTGCGCCTGACGCCGACTGCAGCCCCTCCCTGCGGCTGGACCCGCCTCCCTTCCGGCACCAGGCGGGCATCGCACCGACGCCCGCCCCCGGCCCGCTCCACGGCCCTCCCAGCTCAGTGGTGCCCAGACCTGCTGCTGGTGTCCGCGGCACCCGCTCCGGAGCTCACCCTGACCCGAGGCTGCTGCATCCAGAGCAGGACGGTGGGGCTGGGGGTCAGAGGTGGGGACAGCAGGCACCCGCCCCCCCCCCGCTTCCGGGCCACCGTGCAGAGCCCAGCACCGGCCGCCCTCCTGGCTACACCCCCATTACTCCAGAGGGTCCAGGGCCTGCGGTCTGGCCCAAGGGCAGCCAAGGCCACCCTCGGACACCAGGATCCTGCTGCCCCCAAACCGCCCCTGCAGTCGGCCGCACAAACCTAGGGCCTTGCTGCCCCCCGGCGGCCAGAAGGCAGCCGGCCCCCAAGCGGCGGCCCTGCTCCGCCCTCCCCCGCCCTCCCCCAGGCAGAGGAGCCTCGTGGGGGCAGGGGTCTTGCCCTGGGCACCCAAGCTGTCCCCTAGCCGGCACCACGAGACCCCCCCTGGGCAGCCGCCCGCCACTCTCACCCACACCTACTAAGTGCTGAGCACGGGCCCAGGGCCCCTCGGGGGACCTCGGGGAGGGCCGGGAAGTCACTCTCTAGGGCGGGCGGGCGAGGCCCAGCACAGCTAAGCTGGCTGACAGGGGCGAGGACTGGAAGGGCCGTGGCAGGACCAGGCGAGGCCACCCAGCAGGGGCGCGGGGAGGGACACGGGCCTGCAGGACACCTCTGCCTTTTGTTTATTTCCCATCAGGGGTACTGGCCTGTGACTTTCTTCTCTCCTGCCCTTGTCTGGCTTTGGTATCAGAGCAATGCTGGCCTCGTAAAATGAGTTTGGAAGTGTTCCTTCCTCTTCAAGTTTTCGTGAGATTTTGAGACGTCGTGTTAATTCCTCTTTAAATGTTTGGTAAAATTCACCAGAGAAACCATGGTCCTGGGCTCTTCTATGTTGGGAGGTCTTTAATGACTGATTCAATCTCCTTACTGGTGATGGGTTTGCTCAGATTTTCTGTTTTCATAATTCCGTGCTGGTAGGTTGTCTGTTTCTTGGAACTTACCCATTTCTTCAGATTTGTCCAACACATGGTGTCTTGTTCACAGAAGTCTCTCCTGATCCTCTGTGTTCCCGTGGAACCGGCTGTAAAGCACACGGACGTTTATAGCAACTTTACTCACAATTGCCAACAGCCGACAGAAGAAACAGACAGCTATTCGTAAGTATATGGACGTTGTTAACAATGCACTCAATACGTTTGATCAAATTAACTTGTTTAATATTTATTTATTTTGGCAGTGCCGGGTCTTAGTTTTGCCAACAGCTGACAGAAGAAACAGACAGCTATTTGTAAGTATATGGACGTTGTTAACTCAATACGTTTGATCAAATTAACTTGTTTAATATTTATTTATTTTGGCAGTGCCGGGTCTTAGTTGTGGCACGCGGGATTTTTTAGCTGCAGCATATGGGATCTAGTCCCCCAACCAGGGATCGAACCCAGGGCCCCTGCATTGGGAGCGTGGAGTCTTAACCACTGTGCCACCAGGGAAACTCCAAGCAAATTAATTTATAAAGAACACCACACTCCCCAAAAAAGTTTACAAAAATTGAGCAGATGAGATAGTCACAGAGGCTTGCAGTGAGAGAGAGAGGGACAAAGAGGTGGGGACAGGAGATTTTTAGGGCCATGAAACTATTCTGTAGGGCGGATACTTGTCATTATACCTTTGTAAAAACCTGTGGAGTACAACACGAAGAGTGAACCGTAATGTAAACTATGGATTTTAGGTAATAACGATGTATCTATGGGTTCATCAGTTGTAACAAACGCAGCAACCGGTGCAAGATGTTAATAATAAGGGACACTGAGGGTGGGGTGGGGGAAGGGGTATGTGGGAACTTTGTACTTTCCCATCCATTCTTCTGTAAACTTTAAAACTACTCTTTAGGGACTTCCCCGGGGGTCCAGTGGGTAAGACTCTGAGCTCCCAACGCAGGGGGCCCGGGTTCAGTGCCACAACTAAGAGTCCACATGCCACAACTAAGACCTGGCACAGCCTAAATAAATAAATAAATCTACTCTTTTAAAAAAAAGTGTATAAAAATTTTTGATTGATCGTATGCTGAGTGTAAACCAAGTTTGAACAAAGAAAATAAGTAACCATATTAATGTCTTTGGGGAACAAATTTTTCAGATGAATCTTAACGTACCCAGTAGAAGGGCTTTATGGGTGCTTGTCAGTTTTTCCTTGCCATCTGTCAATTTTTGTCTGATATATTCAATAGTATGGTAAAAGACTTTATCACGGCTCTTTCAGCGTCTATCAGACAAATACACACACACACACACACACACACACAAAAGAATATAAAGGATTTGAACAACACAGTATGCTTGATTGAATACATATATATAAAATTTCAACTATGCCCAATAAAATTCCCATCACCTATTATACATGAGCCATGTTCACTGACCACAGAGATAAGATTAGAAATCAACAAGAAAGGAAAAACCGAAAAGTATTTATATATCTGGATATCTCACCCGAGATTTATTTACAAAATTTAGACTAGCTTTCCTATGAGGAAATCTTCTAACAAACACTGTTTCAGAGGAATTTAAAGGCTCCGGGTCTAAACCTGGAGAAGCAGGCAGTGTTCATGAGCCTTGACTGCATGTCATGCGCCTTTTGGCCAAGTTTGTCGCTCCTAATGAATCACGGTGGATGGCTATCTCGTCCAGCTGGGGAAGGGTGTCAGGAGGGCTTCCGGGAAGCGAGGTGCGTTCAGCCCTGTGGAATGGGCAGGGGTGTTCCGGGTGGGCAGATGGCCAAAGTCAAAGCACAGAAACCAGAAACATCCCACATCACTGGCGCCGGCGTAGCCCACCCGGCTGGTGCCGGGGGCAGCACGGGATGTGGCTCACGCGTGGGGATGGGCAGGTGTAAAGGGCCTGGAATGCCCCCCGGAGCAGGGCCCTATCCTGCTGGTGAGTGGGGGCTTCCAGGCATCTTCGGTGGGAGGAGATCAGGTCAGCCAGGAGTCCAGGTGCTGATGGAGAAAAGGGGGCAGAGAACACGCAAGGAAGGTCAGAGCTGAAGCCACCTGCGCCAGAACCCTGGGGGCCCCCTGCTTCCTCCCCGAGTTTTCATGCGGACTCAGTAGCTCTCTTTTTATTACTTTAGGTCAACGTTGTGCCACTAACCCAGGAGTCTGTCTGGGGAGATAAATTCAGGCTGACGCATTCCGTGCATTCCACGTGAACACGGGGCAGGGACCGCCTCTTCGGTGACCGAGGATCCAGTGGGTGGGACGTGATTTGAGAGTTGCCAGCAACATTCGGGAGACGGTCAGTACCGGGGGACTGTCTCCTCCGTACCCCACCCAGAGGCCACCAGCCAGCAGCTCATGTGGCCTTAAAACCTCCTCTCCTGCAATGTGGATGAACCTGGGAAACATGCTCAGTGAGAGAAGCCGGTCACGAGAGGCCACACAGTGTATGAGTCCATTTACACGCAACGTCCAAAGCAGGCAACTCTATAGAGACAGAAGGCAGACTGCTTGTTGCCATGGGCTTCATTTGCAAAGGGAGGGACGGGGGTGACAGGTAATGGATACGGGTCTTTTGGGGATGGCAAACGTGCCCTGGAACAGGCTGTCATCGTGGACACTGTGAATAAACCAAAAACACAGAATCTTAAACCTTAAGTGGGGGGGAATGTAGAGCATGCGAATTATATCTCAGTTAGCCTGGGTTTTTTTTTAAATTTCTTTTTATCACCCTGGACTAACCTGGCACGGTGTCTGCCAGTGGGGTGGGGGGAATAAGGGAGGGGGGAGGGAGGGCTTTGTAAACTGTCAAGTCCTGTCCGAATGCAGGAGGTGGTGGTTTTGTGGGGTTTCTAAAAACAACTTGAACAAAAACAGGTTCTTGTAAGTGGATTGGGGGCCATCCTTCTTTACCTTCCCCCCAGGGGGACACGGAGACTGCGGACAGTCAGAGGCCAGAGCTGCCAACCAGAGGTTCTGAGGGGCGACTCGGGGGACTTACTTAAAGGACAATTACCAAGTGCTACCCAGAGGCACTTGGCGAGAGGTACACGGACACACGAGCCCCTAAAACGAGCCCCGGGACTGGCGCTCCATCACCAGAGACCCATGGAAACAACGGGGGCAGGGGCGGAGTCTCAGCTGAGACGCAGGACCAAGGCAGCCCCCCAAAGGAGCCTCCGCTGAGCCTCTTCCCTGCCTGGCGGGGCCCGAGGCTGTCTTGGCTGCCCCAGCCTGCTGCCCTCGGCCTCCCCCCGGAGACCTCACCCCGGAGGAACTGTCCACACCAAACAGCGAAGAGCCGTGACCGCGTTTAGCCTTCTGCGCCTAGGAAATACAGCAGAAAACAAATCACAACCCCGAAGCAAGCGTGGGGATGCAAAACGAAACCAATAAAAACACGAAGAGGTTTGAAGTCAATATTCTCTGGGTCTCTTTCAGCCCAGGAATGGCCACGGGGCTTCTTAACGTAAAGCAAGCTGCTTGTCGGGGACGGTTGGAATGAAACTGTTGAAACATCGGAAATTATCTAAGGAATGAGGACTACCCTCCGAACAGGTGGTGGGAAGCTGGGCGGGGTTCTCATGCCCAACTGCGGAACGTGGCATCTTCCACCCCAAGGCTGGCGTGGCCCCCAAAGAAGCCAGTGGGTCTATGTCCAGCAGCCATGCTTGGGTGCCTTGTCTTTTACCTGATTCTGGTGAAGCGCTGGCCTCTGGAGCGCCCCCCGCTCCGAAGTCAGAGAGGGGGGCTTCTCGCTGTGCCCCGCTCCCCCCGTTGTGGACAGGGTCCGGGAGGGCCTGAGAACGAGCATTAACCAGCAGGGCCAGCGGGTGGAGCGCAATCTCCCAGGTGGCCAGCAGGTGGCGGCGTCTGACCAAAAACCATGCCTCTCCCTGCGCTTTCAAGATTTGCGGCTGAGCATCGACCGGATGGGCCCTCCGGGGAGGCTGCCTGAGGGTCTGGGACCCCAGAGGAAAGCCCGCGCCCCCTACCCCGCCTCCAGCCCTTCTCTGAGCTGCTGAAGGTTCAGAAACTGGCCCAGAGCCCTCGCTTCCTGGCCTGGAGTGTAGATATCCCAAAGGCCAGGCTGGACCCCAGACTGACACTGTCAGACCCCTCTGGCCCGGGCCCAACGTCGGATTTAATTTAATCTCCCGGCGACGCTGACCTGCAGCCACAGCAGGGGCTCTACTCCAGCCCCTCTTTTGAAAGCCAATATCCTGGGTGCCTGTGGCTTCAATTACTGAATGCTCTGACAACGTTTCCATGTCCCTGGGAGGGCCTGCCAGACACCCCTTGGGTGGTTCAAACGCCCTCACACTCAATCTGTCCACAGCACACCCGCCCCCTCAACCCCCACCCTCCAGCCCTGAGTCCCAGAGGTCGGAGGTCATCGGCCCCCATCAGGCCGCGCCATTCGTGTCGGCCGCGGGGGTAACAGTGGAGCTGGCCCACCTCTCTCCACATCCCCTGTCACCTCTGGCAGCTCTGCCAGGCCTGGAGGGACAGCCGGGAGGAAGTGCCCCAAAGCCCCTGACCACAGCGGGAGCAGTGGTCTGCAGAAAACGCTTCCTTGAGCTCCTACAGTGGCGGCCTCTGCCCTCCCAGCAAAGACCAAACTCCCCACCGGACTGGACGCCCCTGGGTCTCTGGGCCCCACCCTGGCCCACTGCCGCCCCCTCCAGTGTGCCACGCCCCTTCCAACAGCCTGTAAGCCCCCTGCCCCCCAGGGTGCTCCCCCACCCCGGGTGCTTGGCCTAACTGACACCCACTCACCCTTCAGACCACGGCCCAAACACCATGGCGGCCTGTCCATGCCGGGCTGTCCCCACCGCCCTGCCCGTGCCTGACCTCAGCCCAGGAGGCAGTGCAGGGGCTCCTTGGAGAGAGCTCCCCCCAGACCCTTCTTGTCCTTGAGCCCACCTTCAGTCCCAGCCGGGACAGGCTGGTGGACGAGGCCTGCCCTCCTGAGCATCAGCCCTGGGCTTCCCTCCCCTCACCCATCTGCAGGGCCCAGAGCACAGAGACTCTGGTGTTTCCCACGACTGAGGAGCCACGTGTTTGTGCCTGTCTCCTCCCATCCAGCATGGAAGCGCCTGAGAGTCAGGATCCCCATCAGTGCTGGATTTCCAGAACCTTCCAGAGCGCACACAGCTCTCATCCATTCGCTGCACAAAAGCACCTGGCACCTGCTCACCTTCCGCGAGCACTTGACAACACAGAGATCATCTCTGTTACTCCTCTCCCTGGTGAAACCTGGAGAACAGAGAGGTTAAGCTACTCTGTCAAGGTCACACAGCAGGGCCTGATGAGTTGTTCCCAGGCAGTACTGAGCTGGAGGCCAGGGTGACACCCATCTCTTGACTGAGTGGGAAGCAACCATCACCCACCAACTCCACAAGACCTCCAGGCACCTTCCCACCTGGAGAAAGTTTGGGGTCCTTCCTCTCCCATTGTTAGGATTGAAAAGGTGAGCCCCGAGGCTGGCAGGATTCCCCCAGATGGGGCTCAATCCGAGAGGAGGAAGCACCTCTGGAAACTCTGCCGAAGCCCTGCGGCCAGTGTGTGCTCACTGCACTTAGAACGTGGAGAAAGGTCAGGTGGCGCTGCACTGGCCGGGCGCCGATGCCCTAAACCATCCCACAGCCATTGCACGGCACCGGGACCCAGGTTTGAAAGATGAACCAGGCTGCCCTCAGCTTCCCACCCTCCCGGGGTTTTTCAACCTGTATTAGAAACTCCATCACTACCCCCCCCCCCCCAAACCTTCCGACAGGTCTGGCCTTAATCCTTGCCCCCAACCTCCCAGCCACGGGGACCCTCCAGGCTGGGAACCCCAGCTCGGCCAGCACGTCACCCTGAGGCGAGCTGCACCCAATGACCAGTCCCCACACCCTCCCCGGCCCAGGCTGGCGGGGAGATTGCAGACCCGGGCATCATGCATCCCGGGGCCCTGCAGGTGCTCAAACAGCCCTGGTCTGACGTCCACCTGGGGGCACCACAGCAGGCCCTGGAGGGGTTTCTTGGCTGAGACTCAGGCCAGGACACAGGACCCGCCCCCGCCCCCGCCTCTCGCCGGTGCAGCCCCCATCTGCCTTCTCCAAGCAGAGCTGCCATCCTCCCCAACTTCATGGTGGAGCCCTCGGCCCCCGCCCCCCGCAAGTAGAAAACTGAGAAAATTCCCCCTCTATGGTAGGGCAGGCCTGGAAAAACCTTTCACCGGAAATAGCCGGAAGTGAAACAAGGTTTTGCCTAAACAAGAGGTTTTTGTCCCTAAATCTCCGATCCCTGCCGCAAATCACTAAGACTTCAGGGAGCGTGGAAACAACTTCCGGACCCACTTGTCCCCGGAAACTGCGCGGCGGGGGCTGGAGACCCCCGAAAGGGCCAGCTGCGGGGAAGGCCCAGCCCAGCCGGGCCTCAGCGCGTTCGGAGCGCGCCCTTTGCCCCGCGGGCTACCCGGCTGTGAGGCCGCTCCTGGAGGGCGCCCACCGAGCGCCCCGGGCGTGCGCTCCGCACCTCCTCCGGCCTCGGCGGGTCAGGCGTCCGCGGTGGGCTGCGCGCTCCCGCGGTGGGCGGCGATCCCTGCCTGCGCGACGCCGGAGGTGGCTCCTGCAAACGGTACCGAAGACGGGGACAAGGCGCCCTGAGGCGGGTGCCCGTGGACGGGGGCGTACAGTGACGACGGCAACCCCCGGGGCGGGGGGCGGGCAGCAGGCAGAAGCTGCAGACGCCGGGAAGCAGGAACAGCTCTCCCGGGTCCCACGGCTTCCACAACCGTCTCCAACCAGACCTCCAGCTCCTTCCAGACCGGCGGCGCCCCACCCCTGGCCATCGGCCTGCGCCGCCGGTGGAGCTGGGCTCCGGGAAGAGGCGGTCACCAAGTCCCCTCTGATTGGACGGCCGCGAAGTCCCAGAGGGCGCCTCCGCACCTTAAAGCAGGACCGGCGCGAGGGGAAGGGAGAGCCCTCCGCAGCCCAGCCCTGCGCGCGGGAGCGAGAGGTGGGGAGGAGGGGGTCGGGGGGAGAGGAGAGAGGAGACAGAGGGGGAGGGGAGGAGGCGGAGGCGGCCAGGAGGCGGGACCCAGAGGCCCCGGCGCGGGGAGGCTCCGGGACCGACCGACTGCCGGACGGACGCGCCAGCCGGGAACGGCCCCCAGGCGGCGGGAGCGGCCCCCAGGCGGCGGCAGCGGCCGGCGCGCGCGCGGACCCCGGGGCGGCGCGGGCCGGGCCGCATGAGCACCTGCCTGCCCGGCGAGCCCTCGGGCCCCGGAGGCGCGGCCATGGCCGAGCTCAAGTCGCTGTCGGGGGACGCGTACCTGGCGCTGAGCCACGGCTACGCGGCGGCGGCAGTGGGCCTCGCCTACGGGGCGGCCCGGGGGCCCGAGGCGGCCCGCGGCTACGGCGCGCCGGGCCCGGGCGGCGACCTCCCCGCGGCGCCCGCTCCCCGAGCTCCGGCCGCTGCCGCCGAGAGCAGCGGCGAGCAGAGCGGCGACGAGGAGGACGCCTTCGGGCGGCGGCGGCGGCGGCGCGGGCCCGGGGGCGCGGCGGACGGGCGGCGGCGGCCCCGGGAGCAGCGCTCGCTGCGGCTCAGCATCAACGCGCGGGAGCGGCGGCGCATGCACGACCTCAACGACGCGCTGGACGGGCTGCGCGCCGTCATCCCCTACGCGCACAGCCCGTCGGTGCGCAAGCTCTCCAAGATCGCCACGCTGCTGCTCGCCAAGAACTACATCCTCATGCAGGCGCAGGCCCTGGACGAGATGCGGCGCCTCGTGGCCTACCTCAACCAGGGCCAGGGCTTGGCCGCGCCGGTGGGCGCCGCGCCCTTGACGCCCTTCGGCCAGGCCGCCGTGTATCCCTTCTCCGCCGGCGCCGCGCTGCCCTGCCCAGACAAGTGCGCCGCCTTCTCCGGGACGCCCTCGGCGCTTTGCAAACACTGTAACGGGAAGCCGTAAGGGCCCCGGGCCGCCCCTTCCTTCCGCACGCGTCCTTCATTTGACCTTGCCCCCGTGACTGTGTCGCCCTGCCCCCACCGGACCCCGCCCACGGGGAGAAGGCGGCCAGACCTCGCTCGCAGCCCGTGCGTGCTGAACATTTGGGCCCGCGGGAAGCGCAAAGCCCATCCGGGCGCGGGATTGAACCGGACAGCGGGGCGCCGGAGTCCGTGCCCTGGAGCCCGCAGCGCCCGATGGGCACCCTCCCGACGCCCCAGCCCTCGACCCTGGGGGCGGGACGGGGGTGACCAAGCGTGCCTGTCCGAGCGCCGCCGCGCAGCCTCAAAAAGAAAACCAGGATGGTCGCGACCCCCGGGCAGGTGGTCGTCCCCTGAGCCACCCGGGGGTTCGCGGAGCGCGGGACAGAGCGTAGCCCACCTCGGCGGGGCGTGGCCCTCGCTTTGGAGCGCGTCTTTGGCCCCCGTCCTTCGGCCGCTCTCGCCAAACCTCCGGGCCGCGCTCTGGGGGGGGCGTGTCCCCGAGGACGCCCCGCGCCCCGCACCTTCCCCCTCTGCCTGCCCCAGGACCCCCACGCCGCGGCAGCGGAGCTGCGGGATGAGCCCCGACCTGGCCCCGCAGCTGTCGTTTTCAAAGAAGCCGGGCCGCGGCCGCAAGAAGACGCCGGCCAGGAGCTTTTCGGCTCCCAAGTCTGTTATGTTTGTTTTCTTGCTCGCCTAGAGGTGAGCGGACGCTAACGCCGGCTGCAGAATTCGTTCCCTCAACAGCCCCTGGGCTCCCCAGCCACCAATGCCCCCGCCGGATCGTCCACACCCTGGCGCGGCCCGGGTGGAGCTGGATGGAGACCTCGGCGCGCCCTCTGCTTAAAGGCGGCTGCATGGAGGAGGGGTCCTGGGGTGTCAGGGGAGGGCCTGGTCTAGCCCTGGCGACAGGCCAAGCCCCCAGCCCACCAACCCCGCACATTTCCGGGAGAGGAGACCGGGCCACGGTGAGTACGCTGGTGGGGGCCGCGCCCTGGCTGGTGCGAACCGTGATGGGGTCTCTTTTAAAGTCGGTGTGACGACGGGGTCTGTGTTTTTTAAAGTCGGTGCTCAACTCAGAACTCTGCCACCAGCCGGGGTACCCCCCCCCCACGCCCCGCGAGCACAGCCGGCCGCCCTGGGGGACCGAGCTGTCCGCGCCAGCTTGCGCCGGAGCGGCTCTGCTACCATATCTGGCTTTATTAACCCAATTTCTTCGGCTGTCGCTAATGCTATGCTAATAGGGAGAGAGGACCGCGGCCCTGCAAAGCAGCCTGTCTACGGCAGTTAACTTTAATTAATACATTTCAAAAGACCCTTTTGTATTTCCAAAATGAAGTGTGTGATTAAGTCTTATTCATAAAGACATATGCTTAATACTGGTTTTTGCTAATTCCCATATTTATGTCTTATTGTCTTTTTTTCCCATAACAGACTAGTTTATCAGTTTTGCACATTCAGAAAGCTGAGTGTTGGAAACTTTCACGTTTCTTTTAGATAACTGCATACCCAAGTGTCACCAACTTCTAGGGTCATTTCAAAGTGACCCTAAGTCGACTTGATAAATTACTTATAATCTGAAACAGAGTTGCTTATTCTGGCTAAAGTACATCATTTATATTCAGAATAAAGTATTTGATTTCAACTAATTTTTTGAATAATATGATTAAATTTCAATGTCAATTTAACTAGAGTTCATTTGTGACTGAACTCATAATTTCAGTGTTCAGGGAGTTGTGTCCATTTGGGCCACATGCTTCTAAATCACAGAGTCCAAAAAGTCTCTAAGACGCAGACAGCTTATCTGTAAGCAGCCGCTCAGCAAATGTACGAAATAATAAGAAAACGGTGAAGGAAAAAAAAAATCTCTCTGCCCGCTCTAGGTGAAAAATAAGAATTTTTAAAAAGAGCCATTTAAGTAATCACAAGTCCTTCCAATAACTTCGTTTAAGTAGAAGGTAAATTAAATTTAAACTTTTCTTTTTTTTCTTAAAGCTGCAAAGCTGTTTATCAACTGTTCTCCAAAAATGTCAGCGGTGCTGTTCCCTGGGGTTGAGTGGAGGAGTTTTTCAAAGTGAAGCTTGTTGGGTTTCTTGACAGCAGCTGCTAATCAAGCAACCTGGAATATCAAAATAAATGTCGTCTGGCCTCTCCCAAGTTTGCACAGCAAACTCCTCATTCTAAGACAACCTAGACATTGGAAGAACATTCCCAGCACGAAAGGTCTGGCTGCCCCCCTCGCCCCCACCCCGCGGCCTGTTTGCCCCAAGTATAGCCAGCCAGGGGTGCCTATTGGCGCCGCCTGTCTCTGTTGCCAGAGACTCTCTGGAGACTTCTGATGGGGGTTCTGGTGTTCTCCCCGAAGGCTTGCTCTCCTACAGGGGCGGCACGAATTGCTGTGAATGAACTTGAAAAAATTTATCACCCTGCACCTAACCCAGAGCTCGCCTCTCTCCAGCACTGGGTGGGGGAATTAAGTAGGAAAGCGCTTTGGTTGTGGCTGGGATTTGACGCGGCTTGTTCTCAGAGGAACAAGATATTAACGAGAGCCCCTTAAACCGGGGTTGCCCCCAACAAGGAGAGTTGCCAGCCACGTGTGGAATCTTACAATTTCTGGTGGCCATGTTAAGAAAAGGAAAGAGAAGTAGATGAAATTAGATTTAATGACTTTTATTTATTCCAACATAGCCCAACTATTATCATTTCAACATGTAATCAATATTCTTAAATTATCAGGGAGATCCTTCACGTTCTCCTTTTTGTACCGAGGCTTCAGAATCCGATGCCTTTGCACTCAGAACCCGTCTCAATTCAGAACAGCCCATTTCAAGCGCTCGTGGCCGCCTTGTCTTTTACCTGATTCTGGTGAAGCGCTGGCCTCTGGAGCGCCCCCCGCTCCGAAGTCAGAGAGGGGGGCTTCTCGCTGTGCCCCGCTCCCCCCGTTGTGGACAGGGTCCGGGAGGGCCTGAGAACGAGCATTAACCAGCAGGGCCAGCAGGTGGAGCGCAATCTCCCAGGTGGCCAGCAGGTGGCGGCGTCTGACCAAAAACCATGCCTCTCCCTGCGCTTTCAAGATTTGCGGCTGAGCATCGACCGGATGGGCCCTCCGGGGAGGCTGCCTGAGGGTCTGGGACCCCAGAGGAAAGCCCGCGCCCCCTACCCCGCCTCCAGCCCTTCTCTGAGCTGCTGAAGGTTCAGAAACTGGCCCAGAGCCCTCGCTTCCTGGCCTGGAGTGTAGATATCCCAAAGGCCAGGCTGGACCCCAGACTGACACTGTCAGACCCCTCTGGCCCGGGCCCAACGTCGGATTTAATTTAATCTCCCGGCGACGCTGACCTGCAGCCACAGCAGGGGCTCTACTCCAGCCCCTCTTTTGAAAGCCAATATCCTGGGTGCCTGTGGCTTCAATTACTGAATGCTCTGACAACGTTTCCATGTCCCTGGGAGGGCCTGCCAGACACCCCTTGGGTGGTTCAAACGCCCTCACACTCAATCTGTCCACAGCACATCCGCCCCCTCAACCCCCACCCTCCAGCCCTGAGTCCCAGAGGTCGGAGGTCATCGGCCCCCATCAGGCCGCGCCATTCGTGTCGGCCGCGGGGGTAACAGTGGAGCTGGCCCACCTCTCTCCACATCCCCTGTCACCTCTGGCAGCTCTGCCAGGCCTGGAGGGACAGCCGGGAGGAAGTGCCCCAAAGCCCCTGACCACAGCGGGAGCAGTGGTCTGCAGAAAACGCTTCCTTGAGCTCCTACAGTGGCGGCCTCTGCCCTCCCAGCAAAGACCAAACTCCCCACCGGACTGGACGCCCCTGGGTCTCTGGGCCCCACCCTGGCCCCCTGCCGCCCCCTCCAGTGTGCCACGCCCCTTCCAACAGCCTGTAAGCCCCCTGCCCCCCAGGGTGCTCCCCCACCCCGGGTGCTTGGCCTAACTGACACCCACTCACCCTTCAGACCACGGCCCAAACACCATGGCGGCCTGTCCATGCCGGGCTGTCCCCACCGCCCTGCCCGTGCCTGACCTCAGCCCAGGAGGCAGTGCAGGGGCTCCTTGGAGAGAGCTCCCCCCAGACCCTTCTTGTCCTTGAGCCCACCTTCAGTCCCAGCCGGGACAGGCTGGTGGACGAGGCCTGCCCTCCTGAGCATCAGCCCTGGGCTTCCCTCCCCTCACCCATCTGCAGGGCCCAGAGCACAGAGACTCTGGTGTTTCCCACGACTGAGGAGCCACGTGTTTGTGCCTGTCTCCTCCCATCCAGCATGGAAGCGCCTGAGAGTCAGGATCCCCATCAGTGCTGGATTTCCAGAACCTTCCAGAGCGCACACAGCTCTCATCCATTCGCTGCACAAAAGCACCTGGCACCTGCTCACCTTCCGCGAGCACTTGACAACACAGAGATCATCTCTGTTACTCCTCTCCCTGGTGAAACCTGGAGAACAGAGAGGTTAAGCTACTCTGTCAAGGTCACACAGCAGGGCCTGATGAGTGGTTCCCAGGCAGTACTGAGCTGGAGGCCAGGGTGACACCCATCTCTTGACTGAGTGGGAAGCAACCATCACCCACCAACTCCACAAGACCTCCAGGCACCTTCCCACCTGGAGAAAGTTTGGGGTCCTTCCTCTCCCATTGTTAGGATTGAAAAGGTGAGCCCCGAGGCTGGCAGGATTCCCCCAGATGGGGCTCAATCCGAGAGGAGGAAGCACCTCTGGAAACTCTGCCGAAGCCCTGCGGCCAGTGTGTGCTCACTGCACTTAGAACGTGGAGAAAGGTCAGGTGGCGCTGCACTGGCCGGGCGCCGATGCCCTAAACCATCCCACAGCCATTACACGGCACCGGGACCCAGGTTTGAAAGATGAACCAGGCTGCCCTCAGCTTCCCACCCTCCCGGGGTTTTTCAACCTGTATTAGAAACTCCATCACTACCCCACCCCTCCCAAACCTTCCGACAGGTCTGGCCTTAATCCTTGCCCCCAACCTCCCAGCCACGGGGACCCTCCAGGCTGGGAACCCCAGCTCGGCCAGCACGTCACCCTGAGGCGAGCTGCACCCAATGACCAGTCCCCACACCCTCCCCGGCCCAGGCTGGCGGGGAGATTGCAGACCCGGGCATCATGCATCCCGGGGCCCTGCAGGTGCTCAAACAGCCCTGGTCTGACGTCCACCTGGGGGCACCACAGCAGGCCCTGGAGGGGTTTCTTGGCTGAGACTCAGGCCAGGACACAGGACCCGCCCCCGCCCCCGCCTCTCGCCGGTGCAGCCCCCATCTGCCTTCTCCAAGCAGAGCTGCCATCCTCCCCAACTTCATGGTGGAGCCCTCGGCCCCCGCCCCCCGCAAGTAGAAAACTGAGAAAATTCCCCCTCTATGGTAGGGCAGGCCTGGAAAAACCTTTCACCGGAAATAGCCGGAAGTGAAACAAGGTTTTGCCTAAACAAGAGGTTTTTGTCCCTAAATCTCCGATCCCTGCCGCAAATCACTAAGACTTCAGGGAGCGTGGAAACAACTTCCGGACCCACTTGTCCCCGGAAACTGCGCGGCGGGGGCTGGAGACCCCCGAAAGGGCCAGCTGCGGGGAAGGCCCAGCCCAGCCGGGCCTCAGCGCGTTCGGAGCGCGCCCTTTGCCCCGCGGGCTACCCGGCTGTGAGGCCGCTCCTGGAGGGCGCCCACCGAGCGCCCCGGGCGTGCGCTCCGCACCTCCTCCGGCCTCAGCGGGTCAGGCGTCCGCGGTGGGCTGCGCGCTCCCGCGGTGGGCGGCGATCCCTGCCTGCGCGACGCCGGAGGTGGCTCCTGCAAACGGTACCGAAGACGGGGACAAGGCGCCCTGAGGCGGGTGCCCGTGGACGGGGGCGTACAGTGACGACGGCAACCCCCGAGGGGGGGGGCGGGCAGCAGGCAGAAGCTGCAGACGCCGGGAAGCAGGAACAGCTCTCCCGGGTCCCACGGCTTCCACAACCGTCTCCAACCAGACCTCCAGCTCCTTCCAGACCGGCGGCGCCCCACCCCTGGCCATCGGCCTGCGCCGCCGGTGGAGCTGGGCTCCGGGAAGAGGCGGTCACCAAGTCCCCTCTGATTGGACGGCCGCGAAGTCCCAGAGGGCGCCTCCGCACCTTAAAGCAGGACCGGCGCGAGGGGAAGGGAGAGCCCTCCGCAGCCCAGCCCTGCGCGCGGGAGCGAGAGGTGGGGAGGAGGGGGTCGGGGGGAGAGGAGAGAGGAGACAGAGGGGGAGGGGAGGAGGCGGAGGCGGCCAGGAGGCGGGACCCAGAGGCCCCGGCGCGGGGAGGCTCCGGGACCGACCGACTGCCGGACGGACGCGCCAGCCGGGAACGGCCCCCAGGCGGCGGGAGCGGCCCCCAGGCGGCGGCAGCGGCCGGCGCGCGCGCGGACCCCGGGGCGGCGCGGGCCGGGCCGCATGAGCACCTGCCTGCCCGGCGAGCCCTCGGGCCCCGGAGGCGCGGCCATGGCCGAGCTCAAGTCGCTGTCGGGGGACGCGTACCTGGCGCTGAGCCACGGCTACGCGGCGGCGGCGGTGGGCCTCGCCTACGGGGCGGCCCGGGGGCCCGGGGCGGCCCGGGGGCCCGAGGCGGCCCGCGGCTACGGCGCGCCGGGCCCGGGCGGCGACCTCCCCGCGGCGCCCGCTCCCCGAGCTCCGGCCGCTGCCGCCGAGAGCAGCGGCGAGCAGAGCGGCGACGAGGAGGACGCCTTCGGGCGGCGGCGGCGGCGGCGCGGGCCCGGGGGCGCGGCGGACGGGCGGCGGCGGCCCCGGGAGCAGCGCTCGCTGCGGCTCAGCATCAACGCGCGGGAGCGGCGGCGCATGCACGACCTCAACGACGCGCTGGACGGGCTGCGCGCCGTCATCCCCTACGCGCACAGCCCGTCGGTGCGCAAGCTCTCCAAGATCGCCACGCTGCTGCTCGCCAAGAACTACATCCTCATGCAGGCGCAGGCCCTGGACGAGATGCGGCGCCTCGTGGCCTACCTCAACCAGGGCCAGGGCTTGGCCGCGCCGGTGGCCGCCGCGCCCTTGACGCCCTTCGGCCAGGCCGCCGTGTACCCCTTCTCCGCCGGCGCCTCGCTGCCCTGCCCAGACAAGTGCGCCGCCTTCTCCGGGACGCCCTCGGCGCTTTGCAAACACTGTAACGGGAAGCCGTAAGGGCCCCGGGCCGCCCCTTCCTTCCGCACGCGTCCTTCATTTGACCTTGCCCCCGTGACTGTGTCGCCCTGCCCCCACCGGACCCCGCCCACGGGGAGAAGGCGGCCAGACCTCGCTCGCAGCCCGTGCGTGCTGAACATTTGGGCCCGCGGGAAGCGCAAAGCCCATCCGGGCGCGGGATTGAACCGGACAGCGGGGCGCCGGAGTCCGTGCCCTGGAGCCCGCAGCGCCCGATGGGCACCCTCCCGACGCCCCAGCCCTCGACCCTGGGGGCGGGACGGGGGTGACCAAGCGTGCCTGTCCGAGCGCCGCCGCGCAGCCTCAAAAAGAAAACCAGGATGGTCGCGACCCCCGGGCAGGTGGTCGTCCCCTGAGCCACCCGGGGGTTCGCGGAGCGCGGGACAGAGCGTAGCCCACCTCGGCGGGGCGTGGCCCTCGCTTTGGAGCGCGTCTTTGGCCCCCGTCCTTCGGCCGCTCTCGCCAAACCTCCGGGCCGCGCTCTGGGGGGGGCGTGTCCCCGAGGACGCCCCGCGCCCCGCACCTTCCCCCTCTGCCTGCCCCAGGACCCCCACGCCGCGGCAGCGGAGCTGCGGGATGAGCCCCGACCTGGCCCCGCAGCTGTCGTTTTCAAAGAAGCCGGGCCGCGGCCGCAAGAAGACGCCGGCCAGGAGCTTTTCGGCTCCCAAGTCTGTTATGTTTGTTTTCTTGCTCGCCTAGAGGTGAGCGGACGCTAACGCCGGCTGCAGAATTCGTTCCCTCAACAGCCCCTGGGCTCCCCAGCCACCAATGCCCCCGCCGGATCGTCCACACCCTGGCGCGGCCCGGGTGGAGCTGGATGGAGACCTCGGCGCGCCCTCTGCTTAAAGGCGGCTGCATGGAGGAGGGGTCCTGGGGTGTCAGGGGAGGGCCTGGTCTAGCCCTGGCGACAGGCCAAGCCCCCAGCCCACCAACCCCGCACATTTCCGGGAGAGGAGACCGGGCCACGGTGAGTACGCTGGTGGGGGCCGCGCCCTGGCTGGTGCGAACCGTGATGGGGTCTCTTTTAAAGTCGGTGTGACGACGGGGTCTGTGTTTTTTAAAGTCGGTGCTCAACTCAGAACTCTGCCACCAGCCGGGGTACCCCCCCCCCACGCCCCGCGAGCACAGCCGGCCGCCCTGGGGGACCGAGCTGTCCGCGCCAGCTTGCGCCGGAGCGGCTCTGCTACCATATCTGGCTTTATTAACCCAATTTCTTCGGCTGTCGCTAATGCTATGCTAATAGGGAGAGAGGACCGCGGCCCTGCAAAGCAGCCTGTCTACGGCAGTTAACTTTAATTAATACATTTCAAAAGACCCTTTTGTATTTCCAAAATGAAGTGTGTGATTAAGTCTTATTCATAAAGACATATGCTTAATACTGGTTTTTGCTAATTCCCATATTTATGTCTTATTGTCTTTTTTTCCCATAACAGACTAGTTTATCAGTTTTGCACATTCAGAAAGCTGAGTGTTGGAAACTTTCACGTTTCTTTTAGATAACTGCATACCCAAGTGTCACCAACTTCTAGGGTCATTTCAAAGTGACCCTAAGTCGACTTGATAAATTACTTATAATCTGAAACAGAGTTGCTTATTCTGGCTAAAGTACATCATTTATATTCAGAATAAAGTATTTGATTTCAACTAATTTTTTGAATAATATGATTAAATTTCAATGTCAATTTAACTAGAGTTCATTTGTGACTGAACTCATAATTTCAGTGTTCAGGGAGTTGTGTCCATTTGGGCCACATGCTTCTAAATCACAGAGTCCAAAAAGTCTCTAAGACGCAGACAGCTTATCTGTAAGCAGCCGCTCAGCAAATGTACGAAATAATAAGAAAACGGTGAAGGAAAAAAAAAATCTCTCTGCCCGCTCTAGGTGAAAAATAAGAATTTTTAAAAAGAGCCATTTAAGTAATCACAAGTCCTTCCAATAACTTCGTTTAAGTAGAAGGTAAATTAAATTTAAACTTTTCTTTTTTTTCTTAAAGCTGCAAAGCTGTTTATCAACTGTTCTCCAAAAATGTCAGCGGTGCTGTTCCCTGGGGTTGAGTGGAGGAGTTTTTCAAAGTGAAGCTTGTTGGGTTTCTTGACAGCAGCTGCTAATCAAGCAACCTGGAATATCAAAATAAATGTCGTCTGGCCTCTCCCAAGTTTGCACAGCAAACTCCTCATTCTAAGACAACCTAGACATTGGAAGAACATTCCCAGCACGAAAGGTCTGGCTGCCCCCCTCGCCCCCACCCCGCGGCCTGTTTGCCCCAAGTATAGCCAGCCAGGGGTGCCTATTGGCGCCGCCTGTCTCTGTTGCCAGAGACTCTCTGGAGACTTCTGATGGGGGTTCTGGTGTTCTCCCCGAAGGCTTGCTCTCCTACAGGGGCGGCACGAATTGCTGTGAATGAACTTGAAAAAATTTATCACCCTGCACCTAACCCAGAGCTCGCCTCTCTCCAGCACTGGGTGGGGGAATTAAGTAGGAAAGCGCTTTGGTTGTGGCTGGGATTTGACGCGGCTTGTTCTCAGAGGAACAAGATATTAACGAGAGCCCCTTAAACCGGGGTTGCCCCCAACAAGGAGAGTTGCCAGCCACGTGTGGAATCTTACAATTTCTGGTGGCCATGTTAAGAAAAGGAAAGAGAAGTAGATGAAATTAGATTTAATGACTTTTATTTATTCCAACATAGCCCAACTATTATCATTTCAACATGTAATCAATATTCTTAAATTATCAGGGAGATCCTTCACGTTCTCCTTTTTGTACCGAGGCTTCAGAATCCGATGCCTTTGCACTCAGAACCCGTCTCAATTCAGAACAGCCCATTTCAAGCGCTCGTGGCCACGGGTGGCTTGTGGCCGGCCCAGCGGAGATGGCAGCTCTAGATGGTAAAAACGCAGAGCATTCAAAGTGCATTTGAATAACAAGCAGGAAACCGCCACCAATTCAGGGAATCCATTCCATTCTAGTGCTAGACCAATAGGAAATGCTTTGTCCTAGTCACTCTCTCAATCCCGGGTCACCAAATCTAGCTGGGGCCGGGGCGGGCAGCAAGAAGAACCGAACCGTCGTGAGTTTTCTACCAAGAATGGAAGCCGTGTGTCTACTCGTTGCTGGTCTCAGTGCATCAGCCTTGCACGAGCCAACCACACCCACACCTGGGGAGCCAGCGGAGTGACTGTGGGGTCCTCCCCACTCTGGCCAAGGGGTTGTCTTGAGCCAACAGAGCCTCTTCCTCTATTGACCCCACAAATGAAGGGGTCGGCCACACTGGCTGCTGCTTGAGTGACTCTCAGACCAAGACTCCTTCACGCTCAGGTTATGAGCCCGTGAAGCCTGGCTCCTGGGGGCTTGGGGCAGCCTTCTCGAGCCCAGTGGCTCCGTAGGGGTCCCTGGCTGGGGTCAGAGGAGGCGAGTTGCTCCGCCAAGGTCCTGCACCCCATCTTCATTCACTGACCAACGTGACTGGCGTGGCCCCGGCGCTTTTGGTTCAGGTGGTGCCCGAGATACTTTACGCCCAAAGATCTTTGTTTTCCCCGGTAGGAAATTCACGCACCTAAAACAGCATCCCTGGTTTCCAGTAATGGCATCCAGACTCCGAGGGCAGAACTCGACCCAAACCTGGCTCTGCCCCCAGGGACCAGGAGTATGGACCACGCAAAGGCCATCCAGCCCACCGAGTTCCTAGACAGGCCCTCAAGTACCAGGCAGTGGCTTCCACTGTTTCATTTTGTTGATTTCATCCCCAAGGTGGGATTTCCTTTTCGCTTCTTCACAGAAGAATCCTTGGGGAGCCTTGTTTCCCCTGAGGAGTAATCTGACACTTGCTTTGCCACATACGCCTGTCTTATTTCCTTGCAGGTTGGGAAGGTTAAAAGAAGAGGTTCTGCCTCATAAAGGACAGATACTGTTTTCCTGAAATGATGGGGGAAATGCACCAACCAGCACTCCGGCTCGGCCAGCCTGGCCTCTCCCTCGGCGTCTGCGAGGGCTTCCACTGCAGCCCCGGAGCGGAGGCCCCTGGGCCCTGGTTAATCCAGCAGAGAGTGATTACAGCAATGTTATCATGTGAATTTGCTTGTGATATGTTTTTAGTCTTTAATCGCTTTTGGTATCCCATTTGAAGGGATGAAAATAGAAGGATTTATGATGTATTCAGTCATTTCTCCAACAATTACCTCTTTGGGCTCGTAACTCTAGATGTTTCAAGCAACTCCCCAACTAAAGTCTGTTCCATAAAATTAGAAAGTTAATACACATTTGCACATTTAACCCCAAAGGAACAAAACCCACATTTTACCATAAATGCGGAGAGGCTGAAATAATGAGCCAAGTTACCTTTGATCCCGTGTTTTCCCTGTTTTAAAAAGTGACTTGTGCTGTTTTCTTTCCAGTCTGAAGTGCCCACGGCCTGTGCATTCATATCACGGTATAAAAGCTGATTTTCAAGCGTGGCTCTCTGAAGGGGAGGATGGCCAGAATTATCCTGGAGGTTCACGTGAGGCGGGTCACATTGTAAGAAGCACGCGTGCGAGGGCGTCTCTGAATAAAACCTTTCTGCTCTGTGGTCGGCTCTGTGGAACTGACCCGCTGGTGCCTGGTGGGGATACGAAGGGAAGCTGCTTCGTGGCCCCAGGGCCTCAGCCTGTGTTTCCTTGAGGCACAGCCCTCAGAACGCAGTGCAGAGCCACGCGTGGGCCTCTGTCCCCCACGACACGCAAGGCCTCCTGGGGTGGCGGCCCCACCCGGTGCCAGCCGGCCTGCGCGCACGGTGCTGCCGTCGGGGACGGGAGCACGGTCCTAGCTCAGGGCCTTCACGGAGCGGCTCGCCAGTGCGCTGGAAGTGGCCCAGCCTTCCCAGCGGCCTGGTTCCACCTCCAAGCCCCGTTTTGTCTAAAGCAATGAGCCCACAGTCAGTTGCTCTCCTGGGGGCCCTGATTCGGCCTGACGGGAGCCCAGTCCCCCCAGTTCCCGAGGACGGCTCTCGGTGCCCTAATGAGGCCAGGCCAGCCTGGGAGCCTGGCTTCAAATCCCGAGACACATTCAGGACCCGCAAGGCTCTCTGATGTCCACGAGGCATCTGCCAGGATGCGTTTTTGTCGCCTTCGTCACTCTGCAGCCCGCTGGCTTGCGGCACCGGAGCCGTGTCCTGGCCCTCCCCGCGTGTCCCTGCATTTGACTGCAGACACCACCCAAGTTACAAGATCCCTGGGAACAAGCGGCCGGTCTCTGCACCTCGTGCATACGACCAGAGCCAGCGGACACCTGGGGGCGCGAGTCGGGGTCGGGCTCAGCCCGCGCCTGCCCGGGGATCCGGAGAGCGGCTCGCGTGACCCAGCCCCGCGTGGTCACTGAGCAGGCAGGAGCCAGGTCCCCTCTGCCAAAGTCACTCCAAGTCCTGGGACGGTTTGTACAGAGCAGCCTGGACGCCGTCCACTGACCACAAGCTGGTCGCTCAGGAGTGGACACATCTACACGGTTTAGTCATAGGGACGCAGAAACCCCACTGTCTGTGAGCTGCTCTCGGCCTGTGGCGCCCAGGTTGTGGGTGGGAGGGGCCGTGTCTCAAGCCTCTGGGTGTTAAGACCCTTCCTCCTGCCAGCACGTCCCTGACCAGCACAACTGCCGGTGTCCTTGCAGCCCTCAAACAGCTGAGGGTTCCAGGAGGGCATCACAGACACATGGGAAGGTGTTTATTTTCTGTTCAGGGGTCTGGGTTTCCAAATAAATGTAAAGCCTTTTACCTGCTGCCAGGATGTGAAAATAACTGCTCTTCATACACCCCTGAATCTTTCCTCTGGGCTGTGGGGTCAGCTGTGATGTTCCAGAGCTTTCTCTCAGCTCCTCCCTCACGTCAGGGACCTGAGGCTGCCAGATGGGATGAAAAGCGCCGTCCCAGAATGTCCGAGGGCTGCTTCCAGGCCCCCCGGCACACATATCCTGGCTCGTTCTCTCTCTCTCTCTCTCCTGCAGCTACATTTGGGAAAAAAGAAGGGTCTATAACCCTTTCCCTCCCTCCGGGTAGCCCTATTTCCCTAACGCACATGCTTCTTAAAATATCACAGATTTGGGGTCTCATGACCCTGGTCACTGCCCCCAGTGCAGTGCTGGTTGCATCTGGTTTGGGAAGGGATGCCTGATCCAGGAGAACAGCTGAGCGGCCGCCTTCAGCCTTCAGCCCGGCCTGGAGCCAGGTGGACACAGGCTGGGGCAACCGTTCTCTCTGCCTAAGCACCACCTGAGCTCACGTGCGGGTGTGTGCGCGGGTGAGCACGTGTGTGTCCGTGCCTGAACATACATGCAAGTCACGCTGTAAATCGTTTCATCCCCTGCCGAGGCCAACTCGTGCCCATGGGGGGCGGAAGAGGAGCTCGTTGCTGCTCGGCTGTTCTGGAAGGTGGGTGAGATGCCCCTTCACGGGCAGCGGACAGGACCCAAGAGAGGAGGTTTCCACCTGGTCTCAGGGAATGTCCTCACGGTGAGGGAGCCTGGGTGGCCGAGTGTGGCCACAGTCAGCAGTGACTCTGCAGAGAGGGGTCATGGAGAGCCCTACGGGGGATGAGAGTGGCGTTCCCTGAGTTGCGGTCACTTCCCTGGTCACCCAGCCTGGCCAGCCCCAGCGCCAGACCCTCCCCACCTAGCGCATAGCCCATCCTGATTTCAACAGAGGTAGAGGGGGGCCCTCCCTGCAGGACAGAGGTCTCCGGGCGTCGGGAAGGAGGAGGCCACGGCTGCCAACTGAGCTGCAGGAACAGGGCCGGGCGGGGGTCAGCGCCTGCTGACGAGCGTGTTGTCGGGCGATTTCGCCCTCATCTTCTGCTTAATAAGGCGGGTGAAACGGCGATTCTGAGGGGCCGTGCCTTCCCTAAACCCGTTCGTTCTCACGCGCACTCCCTCTGCACTGCGGGAGGGTGACGGTTGATGGATGCCGTGTCGGGAAGTGGCCGTGCTGACAGATGAGGGGCACGGATGAACTTCCAAGGATGCTGGCTTCATTAGCGGCCTCGTTACAGCCCACAGAGCCGCTCGAGACGTCGTCTGAAAGGAGGCGCTCTGCGTTCAACCGCTCGTCGCCGCCCTCCCTGTAGGGGGACGAACGATGTTTCCAGAATAATGACAAGTGAACAAACAAGGTCAGGGGGCCCCGCAGGCGGCTCCGGCAGGCATTCTGCCCGGCGTCCTGCTCCAGGACCGCAGAGCCCCGGATCCGTTCCCTCCCCGTCCAGGGACCCCTGGGGGGGCAGCCGCGGGCTCTGAGCTGTCAGGAGGACTGAGGGCGGGTCCTGACGTGCGGCTTCGGCCCCCAAGCCCCTCGGTGCTTCATCAGCGCCAGCTGCGCTCCGGGCCAGGTGAGGTAATGGCCCCGCGTCTGCGACCACAAACTCGGTGTGGCCCTTTGCTGAAGACCACGACCCCCCTCGGGCCACCAGCAGAGGCTGCAGTGCAGGAGACGCAGGGGCAGCCACTCCAGAGGGGCCATCCGTTCATTCTTCACAGAGCTGCTGTTTCCTCTGTGTATTGTGGTGAAACATACTTAACATAAAACTTACCGTTTAACCGTTTTAAGTGTACAGTCCGGTGCTATTAGGTACATTCACAAGGTCAAGCAACCATCCCCCCCATCTATTTCCAGAACTTTTTTATCACCGACAATTGGATGTTTTCAACTCAGGCTTATTGACGTGTAATTGACACCCAGTAAAATGCACACCCCCCCTTAGATGTAATTCCCTGAACCTCGGTAAACACATACGGCAGCGAGCCACCGCTGGGCGGGGGATAGAATCTTGCCCGCACCCCAGGAAGACCTCTTGTGCCCTCCTGACTCCAAAATTGCCCGTCTGCTTTCTGGCCCTATAGTGTTGCTTTTTCGGGAATGTCTTCTAAATGGACTCTTAAGAGTGTGAAATTGGGGGTCTGGCCTCTTCACTCGGCCTAGCGTGTCCGAGGCTGGCCGAGGTTACCATCTGTGAAGTGGGGTGGTGACCTCAGTGGCACAGGAGACTGGGGGGAGCTGGATGAGGGGTCTCCAAACCCTTAGCCCCTCGCCTGCCCCCACGGGCCGTGTGTTGCTGTCACCATGATCCTAACGCACCCACCGTGGGTGCCAGTCTTTGAAAGTCATGGGCCAGCTTGATTGCTGCCGAAGCAGCCCTGCGTGAGCCGTTGTGACATCAGAGGCTTTGGGGGAGGAAGTGGGCAGCCCCACCTTGCTCTTTATGGGATGGTTTCCAGAGGTGGCTCCTGCTGGCCGTCCAGGGAGGCCCCAGAACGAGGCCCAGAATCCAGAGCCCCGTCGATGCCGTCTGTCTCCTGAATTTCTTCCTCTTTCCAGAAACACGTCCTCTCAAGGAACACCTGGGCGTGGTTTCCCCGACAGGGTGAGGGGTGGTGAGGGTTTGGGACGGAGTCGCTGAAGCGATCCAGGCTCGGGAAAGGCGCGGGAGGGTGACCGCGTCCGGCCCCCTGAGCTGGCCCGACGGCCACGCGCGTCCTCGTGAGGGGCCGGAACAGCGCGGGCCTGCGTTGGGCGCCCTAAGCGCTGATTAAATGAGGTTGACAGCAGTGGTCACGGAGGGGCCCCGGGAGGGCCAGGACGCCGGCGCCCCGTGATATCACTTTTCCGTGAGCTCAGCGCCCCGGGCTGCCACTAAGCTGCTTGTCAGTTAGCGTTAACCTGGAGACGCCCAGCCCCTTACTGGGAACCACGGAACAGAAGCCAGAAGCCACGGACTCTCGTAAGGAAACGGGAAACGCTGACACGCGTGCGAAGGGCCTCGGCCGGGGAGGTGCGATCAGATAGTAGCTGGGAGATAAAACAGGGCCCGAGGGGCCACGCCTCACAGCCACTGTCTCTGCAAAACGGGAACGTGCCTGAGGGTTTTCTGCTCGAATCTGGTGTCAGCTTTTTTCTCCTGTTGTACTTTTTTGATAGAGAAAAATACGGAGAAGGCTCTAAGAAGCAAAGTGCCTGTAACGGGCTGTCGTCAGGGTAAACGCTGATGCCATTTACATGGGCTGCGGCCACGTGTGACCTGAGTGCCCCCAGTATGCCGCCTGCCTTGTCCCGGGGGGACCTGCGGGTGCCCAGGGCACAGACGTCAGCGGGAAGCTGTCTTCACAAACAGGAGGCGTTCCTGATCCTCCGTGTGGCAGCTCAGTTATCCGTCCGGTGGCGAGGGGACGTTACGGATGAGGCTGTGATTAAATTTCCTCCTGTAACGACCCTAAGTAAGTCTTTGCAATTTTCATTTTGTGGAGATTTAATCTAGATCGGGGCCCTGTTGTTGGCTCCCATTTTAATCCCGAATCACTCATTAGATGAAGACCAGCAGACGCCAGTGGGTGAGGCCTGCGGGCTGAGCCGCAGACTGGACCCTCAGGAGCGCGTCCAGATGGACGGCTGCTGCCCTCGTTCCTTGATGGGCGCTAATCTCAAACCCTGACCTGCTTCCTCCCCATTACGCATATTAAATGCAGCCAAAATTCTGGGGGTGGTGCGGTCCATGCCGCTCTCCCCAGATGCCTCTGGTCCCGACCCCGCCTGCCTGCTCCACACGGAAGCAAACCCGCCTGGGAGCCAGGGCCGGGCGGTGCCCACTGACAGATCCACCTGGCCGGACACACCAGCTGTGTTGCCCGGAGTCGTTGACAGGAGTCGTTTTGAGTAAGACTCTGCCTGAAATAATTGCATGGGACATACGCTGAAAACGTGTTTCTCGATTATCTGACGTTCCGATTTCAGTGGGTGTCCTGTATTGGTATTTGCTGCTCTGGCCACTGTCCTCGGCCTCTGCACACTTAGCCCCGAGCCTCCCTGAAGCCCACTGACCAGGGCCACTCACGTGGCTGCAGACCCCACCCTGGCAGCCCTGCCTCCAGAGACTCAGTGGGTTTCCTGGGGGCCAGAGGAGCTACAGAATAGCAGTCCCAGTGTAAAATGAAAATGTGGGATCCTAGTCCCAAAATGATTCAGAATTACAGGATGGCGGCAGCCTTCTGAGTGCCGGGCTCTAGGCACACTGTTCAGGCCACCGCCCGCGAAGCGGTCCCGCTGGGGGAGGAGGGTTGCAGAGCCCACCCAGGCTGCACGCCCAGCCCGATCAGGACGCCCCCTTCCTGCCACCCTCCTCCTCCTCCTCATCCCACACGGCCCCTTTCATTCCGGGACCCAAGAGACTCCCCACACACGGCCACGCGCATATGCACACGCCTGCACACGCACCTCCACATGCACGCACGTACCACATACTCAGATATGCGCTCACATCTGCACGAACACGGAAATATGCACACATCCACACACACGCTCACATGCGTGCACACGCCTGCACACACGTGTACTTCCTTTGGACACTTTGCTCATTTGGGAACATGGTGACAGGTCTGGCTTAGCTGTGTCGCCCTCTCTGTGGAAAGGCAATCTGGCCTTGCGGAAAAGGTGCAGGCCTTGGGCCAGCTAGTCCTGCTGCGGGAATGCGTCCCTCGGCACTGTCGGGGCCCTGGAGAAAGACATCTCCAAGACCTCCTGCCAGCGACAGGGCCAGGAAGCCACTTGGCCGCACCCGTGGGCCAGAGCCAGGATGATCACACTCACGGATACGGGCTGTTTCCACGACTGACCACGTGAAAGAGCAACAAGAAGCACTGTTTACAACAGGCTTCAAGGGGGGATATTTACACAGATGTAAAGTCTCTCTGGAAGGAGGAGACCCTGCCCTGAGGGGTTCCTAAGGAGGGGCTCAGGGCCCGGCAGGCAGGTCGAGGGGAAGGGGCTCCCAGTGGGTACTTCTATACTCTGAGTCCTCTTCCCACCACAGGGAATATCTTTAATTAAAACCAGAAAGCAGCAGTCATGGGCTGAGTGGTGGCCCCCAAATAGGTCCACGTCCTAATCCCCGGACCCTGCAAATACTACCTTATATGGCTGATGACAAATTGAAATTATAAAGCAGTGACCACAGTTCAGGTGAACAAAAGTCGAGTCAAGCGGCCGTTGAGGATCTGGTGTCAAGACGCGGCCCTGCCCCACCGAGAGCTTGAACTTTCTCTGAACTGTACCAGGTCCGAGGACACCACCTGCCTGCTGCAACCTTGTGGCCTCAAGGTCTCCCCTGCTGACTATGCAGCCATTTCGGACCCCAACCAGCAGCCTCACTTCACAAGCAGCCTCACTTCTCGCCAGCTCCAATTATAATTCTTTTTTCAAAAAATAAATAAATTTATTTATTTATTTTTGGACGCATCGGGTCTTCGTTGCCGCGCGCGAGCTTTCTCTAGTTGCGGCGAGCGGGGGCTACTGTTCATGGCGGTGTGCGGGCTTCTCATGGCGGTGGCTCCTCTTGCCGTGGAGCACGGGCTCTAGGCGCACGGGCTTCAGTAGTTGTGGCGCGCAGGCTCAGTAGTTGTGGCGCGCAGGCTCAGTAGTTGTGGCGCACGGGCTTAGTTGCTCCGCGGCGTGTGGGACCTTCTCGGACCAGGGCTCGGACCCACGTCCCCTGCATTGGCAGGCGGATTCTTAACCACTGCGCCACCGGGGAAGCCCCTCCACTTATAACTCCTGATCAACGACTCACGTAACTAACTGTAACCTTGCAGGTTTTGCCTTTATAAGTTCCCGCCATTCCGTACTCTGACAGAACACAATCCAGGTGCTTCTTGAATCTGTGTCTCCCAGGCTGCAGTCCTTACAAGCCCCAAATAAACACCTTTTAATTTCCGTCAGGTCTCCATTTCTGAAATCTTGGTCGATGTGGCGAAGTGCGTGATTAAGGGTCTTGAGAAGAGGCAGCTCCCTGGGTTATCCGGGTGGGCCCTACGTGCCGTTACGTGTGTCCATATAAGAGAAGGCGGAGGGAGTTCGGGGACTCGAGCCACAGGTGGACGGCCGCGGCCAGAGTGGGCCCCGGCAAGGATGACCCTCCCTGGAGCCTCCGGAGAGAGCACGGCCCTGCCTGCACCCTGACCTTGGACCTCTGGCCCCCAGACCGGGAGAGACTGCTTTTCTGTTGTTCAAACGCCAGTCTGTGTGCTCCGCTATGGCAACCACGGAAGCCACTGCAGAGCCCACCCTGGAGGGTGCAAGGGCGCCCACCGCCCCTCGTGGCGCCGCCGACTCCTCCGTGGCTTTATTCTCCCAGAGGAACAGGAGGGGCCGTGCTGCAGGGCCCTGGCCGACCGCGCGCACACCACCCCCTGGGTGCACACAGCACCCCCGTCCCGTCTGCAGGTCAGCCCCCAGGTCCACAGAAACAGTGCAGAGCCGCTTAGATGGAAACCACGGCCTCTGCACCAGCAGGAGCCACGTCGTGGAGTTGTGGGAGCGTCACGTGGACTCAGGCCCCGACAGTCACGCGACGGGCGCGTGTGCTGGACGCTCCGGCAGCCCCGAGGCATCAGCCGTCCTAGGAAAACCTTCTTCGTGGGTCACAGGTGGGAGGTGATGGAGCAGGTGAAGGGCCGTCTCGGGTCACGGCGGCTGCTGGGTCCCCCTGAGTCCTTTCCTTCCTCCCTTCAACAAGCACTGCCCAGTCGAGGGGGGAGGATGACTTCCCTGAGGAAGGGACTCCGCAGGGTCCCCAGCCCCCCAAAGGGCTGGTGAGGCAGGACCAGCCTTGGCCTCTGACCCCGAGGGGTAGATCATCATGACCCGCCCAGCGGGGTCCAGCTCGTGGTGGGAGGTGCTTTACCATGAGCAGAGCCGGTGGGGACGTGGGGAGAGGGGAGGAGACCCTAGGGCAGAGACGGGGGGCCAAGGGGTCCCCAACCCAAGTGCTGGTCACTCCACAGCAACCTTAACATTTTCTTCCCACCTGGAGACCTGACTGCGTCCGTACTGGGTGTATCAGGTTGCTGCATTACACATAAGCCCCAAACTTCGCAGCCTGAAACACTAACACTCATTTGCCATCTCTCAGTTTCTGAGGGTCAGGATCCAGGAGCGGCTCACTCAGGGTCTCTGGTGTCAGCGGAGGCTCCGGTCATCCGGAGGCTGGACTGGGGCTGGACGGTCCCCTTCCAGGTCGGCTAGATCACGCAGCCCTGGGCTGGAAGCCCCAGTTTCTGGCCCCGTGGACTGTCCACAGGGCTGCCCCAGTGTCCTCACGACGGGGCAGCTGGTCCCGGGGCCAACAGTGACGGATAACCTCGTCTTAGAGATCGTAGACCACCCCTCCCACCACTTTTTATTCGTTAGAAGCACATCATTAGGTCCAGGCCACACTCAAGAAGAGGGAATTAAACCTTTTCCTGAGGCGAGGATTGTCAAAGAGTTCAGAGATGTATTTTAAAGCTACAGCGGGGCTTCCCTGGTGGCGCGGTGGTTGGGAGTCCGCCTGCCAATGCAGGGGACACGGGTTCGCGCCCCGGTCCGGGAGGATCCCACGTGCCGCGGAGCGGCTGGGCCCGTGAGCCGTGGCCGCTGAGCCTGCGCGTCCGGAGCCTGCGCTCCGCAACGGGAGAGGCCACGGCAGTGAGAGGCCCGCGTACCACAAAAACAAAAACAAACAAACAAACGAAAAGCTACAACGTTAGCATAGTTCCCTTGAAGGGCCTGAAAGAAAATCCCCCATAGATACCCCATCCTACATGTAAAAATGTTCCCACAAACCATCACAGGGTCTGAATTCAACCTTTAGATGTTCATTTCTTTGACTTAAGCACAAGTCAAAGTCAAAGTGTCCAAGTTCTATCCTTGGATGTGACTGTCTCAACCAGGGGTCACATGTGAGGAAACTCCTCGTCAGTCCTTTGCAAGGGCAGACTGCTGTTGTCCCTCTGGGGGTCTCTGCTGACTGTCCCCTGGGCCCCACCTTCATCGCCTGGGTCGTGCTCGGAAGTAGGAGGCATTTGATAAGCAGATGTGACGTGTCACCCTGGACCAGAACAGGGTCCCCAGCCACCTCCGGTGAGTCCCCCGGCGCCCAGCGCCCAGCCCGAGCCCTCAGGAGGCACAGCATCCGATACACTGGCTCCGTCAATCCCCTGGTATCACCCTTCATGGGCAGCAATAAATGCCGCACTGATTACCGGAATGCGTTTAACTGCGGTAATGACTTTGTATCACAGGAGTTTCCATTCTGGGTCTGATATAAAAACCACAGTAATAAAACTTCCTCTGTGGTATTTTCGTTAAGTCTCCATTGTTCAGAAATGCAGGCTGTGCTAGAACATTCTGGAGGGGGTACTCTGCTGGGACATGGGAGGGGTCCCGGGACTGGAACAGCCCGCAGGCCCTGTCCCGCTGCAGACGCCCTGATCTGGCTAGAAAGGGGGAGGCTGTGAACAGCGGATGAGGCGTCCCTGACCAGGTAGGGCCCAAGGCCTGGACCGGCCGCTGGCCGCCGAGAGCCTCAGCGTCCTGGGTTGTGAAATGGGGCGTAAGACTCCGCCGGGCCGGGAGGTGCACCCCACCCCTGCCGCCCGCGGGACCAGCGAACACCCAGCGGGCTCCGCCCTCTTACTGATGGTCCGCCTGGGTCCCCTGGCATGGCGTGAAGGGTGGATCGGGGTCCCAGAAACCAACCTGTGCGTGACTTTCCCAGGGATAACGCTCTTCTCCAGGACATGACCCTTTTCTTCCCCACGTGGGTCAGCTCCCGGGATCCATTCGGACCCTCCCTAGGTCACCAGACCCCAGGGCTAACTGGGGTCCGTGCAGCCACGGGGAGGCCACGGGGGTGCAGTGCTTCTCAGATGCTGGGACCCAGGACGCAGTGGCCTGACCCAGTGCCCCTCCCCCTGGGCGGGCTCAAGGTGATGGGGGCACCGAGGACCAACGCCGCCGTCACCAGCGTGGTCAGAACCAGCGACCCCGGGCGCAGACGAGGCCAGGACCAGCGCGCCTGGGAGACCCGGCCCGCGTACCCCCTCCCCCCACGGCGAGGCCGACTGTCCCAACCATCCCAGACCCTGTGGTCAGTTCTCCCCGAGCCACGCGCACAGCACTTGGAGAGCAGGGTTGGAACTCAATCCCAGGGTTTAAAAAAAAACAGCCATCGAGTTCAGGCTTCCTGCCGATTTGGGCGGCTCTCTGCATATGCCCCTCCCCCCCAGGGCCTCCCATCCCCCAGGGCCCCCTTTCTCCTTCTCTCCCTCTCAGTCTGGGGACAGGGCTGCCTCCACGGGGGTCCTGGGCCGACCTCTGCCTCTGGCCAGGCGAGGACGGTGGCCTCCGTGGGTCCCTCTGTCTCTCAGATGCTTCTGCAGACTCTGGAGGATTCTTGGCGGCCAAAGCAAAAGGAGCCGCCACGGCGAGAGGCACCTGCCCCACAGCAGCCCCACCGTGAATACTGACAGCCCTTCCTTTGTGACGTGAGTCCCGCCCGGGCCTGCCGCAGAGCAGAGTGGCGGCCGCTCTGAGATCCATGCAGCTTTGTTGAGTGCCAGGACGCATGGCGTGACAGATGGACGCTCGCCTTCAAACCCCTGTGCCCGAGCCCGGCGCCAAGGGCCGGGATGTTTCTGGTATCACGCTTTTGCCTCGGGGCTTGTTTTAAATCCCACTTACCAGGGGCTCCGGCTTTTTATCAGTCAGACGCCTTAAGCACTTTGTCAGCTTGGACATCTGGCCGCACAGTTTAAAAATTTTTTTATTTGCTAAAATATTTAAGAGTGTGGCACGGGTCTCGCTGGGGACTTGGGCTGCCAGGCATATGTGGATGCCAGCCACTCCAGCAGAGAACCACTGAGCCCCTAGGCCGTGGCCCTGGCAGCGGCGAGAGCAGGCCCCGTCCTGGTGGGCTCGGCTCCTCTGGCTGAAAAGTTAGTATTCACTCCATTCGGGCTGGGAACGCTTTGTCCCCCTCGAAACCGGGAGCAACTGACGGCCGAGGGAGGGTCTGTGGACTCCCAGGACAGCCACGGTTGAAAACAGGATGCAAGGCCTTGGACACACGCGTCCACGCAGACCCTCGACACACTCCTCCCGCCGTTCAATACTAAAAAGGATCCAAAACCGGGAATCGACCAAATGCGCACCAGCTGTGGTCAACAAGAGGGGTCCGTCTAGATGTGGGCTATTACTCAGCTACACGCTACAGCGTGGGTGAACCTTGAGGACACTATGATCAGGGAGAGGAGCCAGACACAAAAGACCGCACAGTGTGTGAGTCCACTTGCCAAATGCCCAGAATAGGCAAATCCAGGGAGACAGAAAGTAGATTAGTGGCTGCCAAGAGCTGGGGGTCAGAGGGGGTTGGGGCGACTGCTAAGGGGTACAAGGTACCCTTTTCAGGTGAAGAGAAAGTTCTGGAAGTTGATAGACGTGTCGATTGCATGCTGACATTGATTGTAACGGCCCTAACCCTCATTGGTTACCCACGGCTGTTAATGATCAAGGGTCCCCGGGTGCTGGGCACAGCTGTCTGCTGAGGACACAACAGTGAACAAGAACAGCTGGCCTCGGCTCTGGTGGGACGCACAGTCGAGAGCAGGCACAGGCAGGAGTCAGAGAAGTTAGCCTGAGACGGAGGAAGGCTTCCCGGAAGAGGTGACCTTGGGCGGAGCTTGGGAGAAGGGGGGTGGGGGATCCAGGCAGAGGAAGAGCAGGTGCAGAGCCCCCGAGGCAGCAGCAGAGCCCGAAGGCATGAAGGAAGGATGAGCTGGCGGAGAGGGAAGAGGTTGGGAGGGCGATGCCAGGTGCCGGGCGTGCAGGACCAGAGCGGGGAGGGTCCCCAGAGCAGCGGTCACCCCTGGAGAAAGAAGGTGGGTTCCAGGGCAGCTCGCATGCCTGGAATCAAACCTTTCCCTGAGCCCTGCCATGGGCCAGGCCGGGAAAGTTCCTCTCATGACGGCCTTGTCTTAGCCGTGGTCCCTCACACTCTCCAGAGAGAGACCCCAGGGTCACCGGCAGAGGTCATGCAGCTTCCAGGTGGGGCCTCAGCTCAGGTCTGGGTCCAGAGCCCCCGTCCAGCCTGCCAGCTCCAGTGAGGACCCCGGGATCGAAGCCTCCTGAGAAGTCCCGAGAGGCTGGCCAGGGCCGTGGGGCTACAGCCTGGCCCCGGCAGCCCAGGGCCCCCAGTGTCGGGCAGGGGGCTTGGTGCCAGGTGAGGGCGCATCTCCATCCCGCACCCTCTCCTGGACCACCTTAAGGGGCCACCACCGAGTTTCACACCCATGCCCCCTTCCAGAAGCAACCAGAACCCCCTGTGTGTCCAGCGAGGGGTCTGCTGCTCGGACAAGAGCAGATTCTCCTGCCCACCTGGCTCCTTCCGGAGAGTCCTGGGGGTCAATCCCAGGATGAAGGGGCCATGAGATGGATCTGTGCTCGCGTGTTAAGGAGGCATTTCCCGGGAGCCCTGGGAGGACGGGAGCCACAGCCCGCAGGTGTGGTCCTGGAGGTGGCGACCTCGGGCTACGGGGGCTGGGTGGGGCGGGCAGGGGAGGCCCTCCCTCGTTTTCTGGCCTAAACATAAGACTTGCTCCAGGCTCATCTCACTCTGCCCTCAGACTTGGGACCAGAGGGAAGGACGCTGGTACCAGGACTGGACCTCAGATTAGAGATGGAGGGGGTGCCCCGACCACGCCCCCTTGGGGAAGCACCAACCCCTGGGCCCTTGCTGGGTCCAGCCTCCAGCAGCTCCGGGGCTGCACGCAGTCTGGGGAGCCCATCCCCAAACGCCCACCCCAGGAGCGGGCCGAGGGGAGACGTCGAGAGGGCAGAGTGTGCAAGGACAGATCCTGGTCGCCAAAGGGAAACGGAGCCCCCTGGGTTGGGAGCATCCACCTGGCCAGGACAAGGACACTCCTGGCAGGAGGCAGAGGGGAGGAGAGGCGGGAGGAGAGGGCACTGTAGGGCACAACCTAGGGAGACGGTCCAAGTGGCTGCGGGTCACCCGTCCCGTCCCCAGAGAGGCCGGCGGTCAGCGAGCAGGGCTCCTGCACGCGGACCCCGCCGGCCTTGGATGGGCCCAACCTGCTCTCACCGGCCCCGCTGCCTCTTCTCCAGGCCCATCACTTCTCACGACCCCTGGGGCCCCCCTCTGTCCCTGTGTGCAGCCGTGGCGCTGGCCCACCCCGGGACCTCTGCCTCCTCTCAGCCTGGCTGCTCTCCCCAGCCTCTTGCCTGCATCACCCATCTGCAGGCTCTGGGCGGGAGAGGACAGAGACAGCCCCCCAAAGAGACGCCACGACATGTTGGCCAGCGCACCTCTGCACCCCTGGATCCATCCCCAAGCCTCGTGCCAGGACTTTCCGGGCAGCAGAGGAGACCCCGGAGGCTCCCATGCCGCCAACTCACCCTGACAGTCTCTCTCTGAACGGCGGTTCCCTGAGCCGGCGCGGCGAGGCCTTTACCTGCCCCTCCGTGCCCGCTGGGCCTTCGCATGCCTGTTCCCGGAGCCCCGGGGGCCCTTCACCGTCTCGCCCACCGGATCCCAGCCGGACGCCACCTCGGGGAAGCTGCCCGGAAGCCCCGCGGCCTGTTTGCTGAGTTGGGTTGGCGCTAAGTCAGCACCTCGAACAGGGCCTGGGGCGGGGAGCCCAGCAAGGACCCCGAAAGGGGCCCACAGGGCAATCACCCCGACTCCCAGAGGGGACAACAGCACGTGTGACGTAGCAGCCGGGGTGAACCACCGGCCTGGCCTGGGAGAGATGTCAGAGGCCGGGAGGGGGTGTGAAGGAGGAGGGGAGAGCTGGCATCGCTTGGCAGCCCGCGTGCCCACATGGCGCCCAGCCGAGACGCTGTGTCCTCGTCACTTCTCCTGAGGGGACGCTGTCCTCCTCTCGGGGAGACAGGCTCTTCCCTCCTCCTCAGGGTGAACTTTCATGTCCCACAAAGGCCCAGCGTCAACATGAAATGGTCTGCCCCTCCCGCTCCCCGATGGCCTTGTGTCTCAGGCTGACCCAGGTCGCCTGCATGCCCTGATCTGATGACCCCCTGCTTCTGTCCTGTGCCCGGTCCCTGGGGAGCCCCGGTGGGTCTGGGGCCTGCGGCCCCTCTGCCAGCAGCACCAGGACACAAGCCAGCAGGTTTGGATTCTGTTGTTTCTCTTACCTTTAGATGTTCAACAGCATGAATATTCTTATTTTTTATTTAAAACTAATTTGGAGCTCTCACTCTCCAAGCGGCTTCTAATCACCAAAAAGCGCCTGCAGCAAGAGCTGATTGACAGGCCAACGTGGCCACTTCTGAAGAACAAATTGGCCGTGGGCAGTGCCGCGTGCAAAGGGAAAGCACCAAGCGCTCGTTATTTACGAGCTCTTAGGGAAGCACAATCAGCACCTGCTCCCACGTGGGCAAAAACACCTGTCAGACATCAGGAGGACGCACAAGGCACACTTTAACAGTCACTTTGTTTAAAAAGTGATTAAAACTGAATGTCGGCTAAAACTTAGGAAAACATTTACTCTTCAAACCCCTTTGAATCTTGCTGGTGAGCAGGAGACAGGACTGTTTCTGCCGGGACAAAGACACGAGCTTGTAAACAGGCAGGCGAGTCCCCGGAGCGGCCACGGCGACGGAACAGGACACGGGAGAGGAGAGGCGTCCGGCAGGGCCCCGGACGGAGTGTGGGACCTGGGACGCCCGCTGACCCCGCCCGCCCCACGCTGACCGGGGCCGAGGTCGGCCCTCTGCCCACGAGGAGGCAGCTGCCGGCCCCCGCTTCTTCTTGCCCCGGAGCTGCCCGTTAGGGCCGGTTCTGGAGACGAGTCCACGTGGGGACTCACGGGCGCAGGCCCAGGATGGGGTCCGAGCAGCAGGTGGGGCTGGGGGTGCTAACTCAGAAGCCAGAGCGGGGCCGGGCTGGCTCCGAGGGGTCTCCTGCTGTAGGATTGAGACCCCCGGCCGCCCCTGCCCATGTCCCGCTGCTTTCCAGCAACAGAGGGTCCCAGGGACAGAAACTGGCCCGAGGCCGCCTGCTGCCACAGTCTCGACTCCACGTGGACGGACTGTTGAGGTTGCAGAGGCGCTTTGCACCCGGGGGGCAGCGGCAGGAAGCCCAGCACCACCCCAGCCCTGCCGGACGCGGGCAAGGACGGACAGGCTTGCAGGAGCCGCGCCCTCGGCCGGGGCTTCAAACTCGGGCCGGGCACGGGCGGGCACGGGGCATCGACCGGCACTGCCGGACGCGGGCAAGGACGGACAGGCTTGCAGGAGCCGTGCCCTCGGCCGGGGCTTCAAACTCGGGCCGGGCACGGGCGGGCACGGGGCACCGACCGGCAGTGAGGGCTTTGGCTCTGCTGTTTTGGCCCAAGAATGTTGGTCTTGCCCAGATTTTGCCCCGTCTTTGCCCGGGGCCCGAGAGGTGCTCAAGGTTGCGTTTTGTGTTGAGCAACGGTTATTGGAAGGAAAAGGTCTGCTTGGCAGCAGTTAGGGCTTCAGACGTGCCCAGGACAAGAGGGTGAGGTGGCCACAGGCCCCAAAGAGACTGGACCTTATGATTGGCAGATTTTGACATAGACCAAGTAGCTGAATCTTGTCTGTTTTTCACATAAAAGAATTAACCCGGGGCTTCCCTGGTGGCGCAGTGGTTGAGAGTCCGCCTGCCGATGCAGGGACACGGGTTCGTGCCCCGGTCCGGGAGGATCCCACGTGCCGCGGAGCGGCTGGGCCCGTGAGCCGCGGCCGCTGAGCCTGCGCGTCCGGAGCCTGTGCTCCGCAGCGGGAGAGGCCACGGCAGTGAGAGGCCCGCGTACCGCAAAAAAAAAAAAAAACAAACAAACAAAAAACGCATCAACGGGCATGCACGAAAGTAGAAGGCAGGAGGAGAAGGGGCCAAATGGTGCAAAATGTCCCATCGGGTGTGGCAGGGAGGGGGCAGTGAGGCAGCAGGGGGCCTCCACGCCCCCACCCCCTGCCAGGCCTCCCCTCCCCCAGGTCTCCCTCCGACGCCAGCCTGAGTGCTGGCCGAAGGTTCTCCCAGCCAGGGGAGAGGGAGGGAGAGCACGAACCACGCACAGCCTTGCAGGATGGTGATGAAAGCTGATGCGTTAGCTAGTGCGTCAGGGGGACAGGCTGTATCTCACATCGCTGTCCCTGCACGCTCAGTGGTGTCTCCCAAGGTCTGTCCTTGGCCCTGATGCTCTTCTGGCTCTTCCCTAAAGCAGCTCCTAGGTCTGCTGCCCGCCTGGCCAAAGGTAGGACACGCTTTTGGGAGGGGGTCAAATTCTCTCCCAACTACTGGACAGCCACAGAGTGGCCGGTGACCCTCCGAAGGTGGCACTGACGGGAGCCAGGTCCCCACTGCCTGGCCAAGCGGGACTGTCCCTGGGGCTGTGCTCGCCAAGCAACAGCGCCCCCTCCCGCCGGCCTCCCCCAGACCCAGCTCAAACACACCTGCTCCTGCAGCCTCCCGTCCGTCCTGGGGGACCTTCTCTCCAGCCCTTACCTGGCTGCTATTCTGCCCAGTGAATCATCCCAAGCCCTGGGTGATCTGTCCGTCATCGTGTGCTCTCTGCCTGTGTCTGTGTCGGGCATTTGGCGGGGGTGGGCTCCTCCAGGCAGTTCCGAGCGGGCTTCCTCACAGCATGGCGGCCCCAGGAGAGAAGGGCATAGGCTCACCAGCTCCAGTGTCCCATTCTGGTCTCACAGGCCCACCCAGATCCCAGGGGGACACAGGCCCCATCTCTCCAGAGAAGGAGTCTGGGGGCCAGGTTTTGAAACGGCCACAGCATCCTATGCCATATTGGCTTCTGGGGCTGGGTGGGGGTCCTCCCCGCTACCTGCCTCCCCCCACCCCTGATATGGGCACCAGAAGTGCCCGATCAATGCCGAGACCACAGCCCAGGATTTCTGCCACCCGGTGTGGGACGCAGGAGTCCCGGGTCCTCCTGGCGGGCGCTCCCGGCAGGCAGACAGCATGTGCCATGCACCCCCAGGCCGGGCCTCCTGTGCTCTGTGCAGGCTGCCCCCTCGCCAAGGAGCACACAGGCGGGGGGCACAGCGGAGCCCCTGGCTAGCAGGGGCCCCCGCATCAGTACCACGCGTGTGTGCGCGTGAGTGTGCTCACTCGTGTGCCTGTGTACACGTGTGCATGTTCATGAGTGTTGCACGCGTGTACTAGATGAAGTGGGGAGGGGGTCCAGGCGGAGACAGAGGCCCGGCCAAAGTCTCCAGGTGGGAGGATACGGGCAGGCGCATCTGGTGACCGCGAGAGCCTGGGCGCCAGGGCTGGGCGGGGAGCGGAGCCCTGTGGCTCAGAGGCTGAAGCAGCAGCCTCTCAGAGTAAGGCCCAGAGAGGCTCGAGGGACAGCTGGACTTCTTCATCTCTGGGACCTAGGAGAGTCGTGTCAGCAGATGGCCGGGGTGAGGGGCCTGGGACACCTCTGGGGGGAGAGAGGCAGAGACAGAGACAGAAAGACAGAAACAGAGATAGAGACAGAGACAATGAAGAGAGACAGAGAGACAGAGACGGAGGGACAGAGACAGAGAGAGACAGAGAGTCAGAGAGAGACAGAGACAGAAAGACAAAAACAGAGATAGAGACAGAGACAATGAAGAGAGACAGAGAGACAGAGACGGAGGGACAGAGACAGAGAGAGACAGAGAGTCAGAGAGAGACAGAGACAGAAAGACAAAAACAGAGATAGAGACAGAGACAATGAAGAGAGACAGAGAGACAGAGACGGAGGGACAGAGACAGAGAGAGACAGAGAGTCAGAGAGAGACAGAGACAGAAAGACAAAAACAGAGATAGAGACAGAGACAATGAAGAGAGACAGAGAGACAGAGACGGAGGGACAGAGACAGAGAGAGACAGAGAGTCAGAGAGAGACAGAGACAGAAAGACAAAAACAGAGATAGAGACAGAGACAATGAAGAGAGACAGAGAGACAGAGACGGAGGGACAGAGACAGAGAGAGACAGAGAGTCAGAGAGAGACAGAGACAGAAAGACAAAAACAGAGATAGAGACAGAGACAATGAAGAGAGACAGAGAGACAGAGACGGAGGGACAGAGACAGAGAGAGACAGAGAGTCAGAGAGAGACAGAGACAGAAAGACAAAAACAGAGATAGAGACAGAGACAATGAAGAGAGACAGAGAGACAGAGACGGAGGGACAGAGACAGAGAGAGACAGAGAGTCAGAGAGAGACAGAGACAGAAAGACAAAAACAGAGATAGAGACAGAGACAATGAAGAGAGACAGAGAGAGACAGAGACAGAGGGACAGAGACAGAGAGAGACAGAGACAGAGAGTCAGAGAGAGAGAGACAGATAGTCAGAGACAGAGACAGAGACAGAAAGACAGAAACAGAGATAGAGACAGAGACAATGAAGAGAGACAGAGAGAGACAGAGACAGAGGGACAGAGACAGAGAGAGACAGAGACAGAGAGACAGAGAGAGGCAGAGATAGAGAGGCAGAGACAGAGAGAGACAGAGACAGAGGGACAGACAGAGACAGAGACAGAGAGACAGAGAGAAACAGAGACAGAGAGAGAAACAGAGATAGAGACAGAGACAATGAAGAGAGACAGAGAGACAGAGACGGAGGGACAGAGACAGAGAGAGACAGAGAGTCAGAGAGAGACAGAGACAGAAAGACAAAAACAGAGATAGAGACAGAGACAATGAAGAGAGACAGAGAGACAGAGACGGAGGGACAGAGACAGAGAGAGACAGAGAGTCAGAGAAAGACAGAGACAGAAAGACAAAAACAG
>NC_041227.1:932727-941841 GCF_002837175.3 Physeter macrocephalus
AGAGACAGAGAGAGACAGAGACAGAGGGACAGACAGAGACAGAGACAGAGAGACAGAGAGAAACAGAGACAGAGAGCGTGAGCAGGAAGGAGACGCGGAGCCGACACAGCTGTGGCTTCATCATCCAGCAGGAGGCAGGAGGCGCAGGGAGGGGACCCTGCGGTGCCCGTGAGGAACGGCGCGGCTCCGGGTGGGCTCGGGGGTCTGCCTGCCACGCTCAGCGTGCCCGCGTGAGATGCGGAGGGGACCGCCGTGCACTCAGGCGCTAGGCGCCTCCTTCCCCGCCGTGCGGGCGCTCTGGACGAGCGCTGTCACTGCCCTTCTTGCTGTCCCTCAGGACAGAGCAGAGACGCGAGCCCAGTGGGGGGCGGGCGGGCGCAGCCGGCCCGGGGGTCTTCCGTCCGGCCTCAGGGCACTGCTCTCAGCCCCTCCCCGCAGGACGCGGTCAGCAGGGCGGCGCAGGCATCACTCTCTGGGTCCTCCCTCCCGCCCCACCGCTCCCCTGCACCGGCCTGTGACCCCGCGAGAACCCGTAGGGCCACGTCCTCCGGGTGCAGGGGAAGAGCAGCCAGAGCCCACGGGCCCGAGCAGCGAGGGGCGGCAAGGCGTTGGGTCCCTGCCTGCTGCACCAACCTCCTCGCCAGCTTCCTTGAAAGTTGGGAACCTCTTTTGTATTCCAAAGTTCAAAGGGCCAAGCTTGCCTGTAATTAAAATGCCCCGTCCTTTAATTAAAGGCCCCATAACACATGAAGGGCATCTACTGAAATACGACGTGTTACACAGTCATTTCTCTGCTGTCAATTACTAATTAATGAAGCTATTTCAATTAATAGCTTCCCTACCTTGCTCCCCCTTTGACAGGCGCCGTGCTGGGGCGCGTCCCGCAGTCAGATGAGGCTTCCAGCCGCCTCGCTGAATATTCATGCCACGGCTTCCACGGTGTTCAATTAAACACGGTAAAGCAACTCCCCATCAAAAGCGCGTTCCTATGCGCAGCCCTACTCCTTCTGCGGGAACCAGCGGAGGACGAGCGGCGGGCCCCGCTGCACGCTGGGGAGAACACGGCCCGCGGCCTCAGGGGCGCCCCGAACGCCCGGGAAAGGCGAGCAGCGGGCCCCCACGGGCAAGTGGGGCCCCCCAGGGCCTTGTCCTACAGCTGAAGGACAAAGCCAGAAATGGGGGTGGGGGGAGCCCACAGAGGTGGGGCTAATTAACATGCTAATTACAGATATTAAGTGGCCATTAAAGATCCTGTTTTATTTCTTTCTTTTTTTTTTTTTTTTTTTTTTTTTTTTTTGCGGTACACGGGCCTCTCACCGCTGCGGCCTCTCCCGTTGCGGAGCACAGGCTCCGGACGCGCAGGCTCAGCGGCCACGGCTCACGGGCCCAGCCGCTCCGCGGCACGTGGGATCCCCCGGACCGGGGCACGAACCCGCGTCCCCTGCATCGGCAGGCGGACTCTCAACCACCGCGCCACCAGGGAAGCCCTAAAGATCCTGTTTTAAAGAAATGACAGAAAAGTGTCACTTATGGTGACCAGCAGGGGACACCCTGCCTGAGAGCGGGAGATGGGGGAGGGCGCCCGGCAAGGCCTGCGTGGGGCTGTCGGAGTCTGGGGACAGGACATCAGGGGGAACCTGGACTGGCACATCCTGGGCCCCAGAGGGACCCCAGCCCATCCTGAGGCCAAACTCCTGCAGTCCCAGGTCGGGGGACAGCCCTGCCCCTGAGGACACCTGTGCCCTGGGGAGAGGACTGGGGGACAGCCCCCCACGGCTTCCAACCACGGAGTCCTGCTGCTGTCTGTCTTCTTGTTAGAAGAGGACACAGAGCTTCCCTGGTGGCGCAGTGGTTGGCAATCCGCCTGCCAATGCAGGGGACACGGGTTCGAGCCCCGGTCCGGGAAGATCCCACGTGCCACGGAGCAACTAAGCCCGTGCGCCACAACTACTGAGCCCGCGCTCTAGAGCCTACGAGCCACAACTACTGAGCCTGCGCTCTAGGGCCCGCGAGCCACAACTACTGAGCCCACGCACCTAGAGCCCGTGCTCCACAACAAGAGAAGCCACCGCAATGAGAAGCCCATGCACCGCAACGAAGAGTAGCCCCTGCTAGATGCAACTAGAGAAAGCCCGCGCGCAGCAATGAAGATCCAACACAGCCAAAAATAAATAAATTTATAAAAAGAAAGAAGAAGAAGTGGACGCCGTAACCCCGCGTGTGCAGGCCCAGCAGCCAGAGGGAGGGACCCACAGTGGGGACCCAGACTGGGGGAGGGGCGGTGGGAGAGGGTCCCTGCCCCCATATGCGCACCCCCCAGGTCCTGCCGCTCCTTGGGCCCCCTCCTGCCTTGGGGTCCAGCCTCGAGCCTCCCTGTGCCTGGAATGTCCTTCCAACCCGTCCCTTCCTACAGAGCTGAGGGGCAAGAGCACCGGCCTACACTGCAGAGGGTGGCCAACTGGACCCCTCGGCTCCCCACCTGGCGTCCTAGGGAAGAGTCAGGTCGGCCGCTCTGGGGCCGGGGGGAAAAAGCCCTGTCGGACGGTGCCCTCTGTCAGCCAGCAGCAGGATGACAGCAGCCTGGCCCTCCCGAGGCGCCTCCTGGCTGTGGGCCGGGCAGCCACAGGCGTACACACACGCGTGCACAAGTGCACACTCCCGGCCTCGGGCGGCCAGAGCCCCTCCTCTCAGGAGTGAAGGCACAGCAGGTTGAGTGTCTGGGGTTTGGTGACCCTACAGACGCCTGACCGGCTCTCCCCCGACTGCACTCAGTGTTGGTGTCGGCCCTGGGAGCCTGCCAGGGCCACCCGGGCTGGGACGTGTCTGAGCCTGGCTGCACCAGATAACACACAGCAGGGCCCGGCCATCCTCCCACCCATCTGTGCTGACGGTGCCCTCCCCACGAACGAACACTTTCACCTGGAATCCACGGAGCCCGACCCAGGGCCCAACACCGGCATTGGGAAGGGTTGAGGGGCCGCACCCAGCTCCAAGGTGACACTCAGGACGAGGAACGGCAGTGACCGGAGGAGGCTGGGCCCAGCTACTGCACAGCAGGCCCAGTGCCCCCAAATCCTGGCTTCTCCCCCCGCTGTTCTGCCAGGCGGTGACAGAAGTGTGACCAGACTCGGATTCCAGGAGGCCGGGATCCCAGTTTACACGTATGCCCTAGGCCCCCCTGCTGAGCAGGACCCACCAGCACCTCCTGGGTCCCGCATCCCTTCAGGGCTCGAGCACGGAGACCCCAGACGGCAATGTTCCCGTGGGAAGGGCCGTCTCTCTCACGCTCTCCCAGAGTTTACAGTTTGCTGTGGGTTAGAAAGAAAGGTGTCACTCTCCCATCCATGCTCACCGCAGCGAACTCACAGCGGCCGAGAGGCGGAAGCAGCCCAGTGTCCACCGATGGATGAAGAGCAGAACCACACGTGGTCCGGCCATACAATGAAGTATTACACGGACTTACAAAGGATGTAAATCCCAGCACACGCTATGGCACGGATGAACCTCGAGGACATCATGCTTAGTGAAATGAGTCAGTCACGAAAGGACAAGTACCGTATGATACGTTTCCATGAGGTCCCTAGAAGGGTCAATTTCATAGAGACAGAAAGCTGTTGGTGGGCGCCAGGGTCCGGGGGAGGGGGAGGGGAGAGTTCCAGGTCGGGAGGAGAAAGTCATGGCGATGGTGGCGGCGACAGTTGCCCAACAGGGCGGGTGCAGAGCATCCCTGCGCTGCACTTAAAAACGGGCACGAAGACACACCTGTGTCCTGTGTCCTGAGGAAACCACCCCGCCGTGGGGAGTTTCCTGGGCAGGGCTCCCAGCTCAGGACAGCACAGCCTAGAAATCCACCTGCGGTTTCTTATGAAAATCCCTAGCCGAGCAAACAGCGTGGGCTTTATGGTAAATTAACATTCTGGCTGCATCTCCGTAAACGATCAGGCCAAACCTACAGAGGCCAGACTCACTTTGTAATCGCGAATCTTTCTTTCAGATTCTTTCTGATCACAAGTGGGGGGACTGCAGGAGGAAATCTTTGCTTACATGGAAAATTAGGAGTTGTCTGATTCTAGAATCTACACAGCTGACAGCTACGCCAAGCAGCTCCGACACAGACGCACAGGCGGGGTCTGTCCAGAGCGGGAGCAAAGAAACCCCACCTCGGCTGTATTTGCACATTTGTGTCAGTATCCTGGAGGATCAGTACGTCTGTTCTTGGCATTTTCCTTTGGCTGTTTGAAACCCTTTGCTGATTTCCTCGAACTAGTGAAATAAATCTTTAACACACGTTTATTCTTTTTATAAGAAGGGCCTTCGGGCTTCCCGGGTGGCGCGGTGGTTGAGAGTCCGCCTGCCGATGCAGGGGACGCGGGTTCGTGCCCCGGTCCGGGAAGATCCCACATGCCGCGGAGCGGTTGGGCCCGTGAGCCGTGGCCGCTGGGCCTGCGCGTCCGGAGCCTGTGCTCCGCAACGGGAGAGGCCACGGCAGTGAGAGGCCCGCGTACCGCAAAAAAAAAAAAAAAAAAAAAAAAAAAAAGAAGGGCCTTCAATAACATTATGGTCTTCTTTTTTAAATAGTTTAATGGTCATCATTTAAATAAGGCTTTGGTATGCTTTTCCACATTCTCATAGTTTCTTTTCTCTGCACATACATCTTGCAAAATCCATTATTAATCCGCGAGACGACCGGCCCCTCTATTGTAAACAAGGAGGGAGAAAGACAAGGCGGGCCGGTGGGTTCGCTGGTCCCAGGGCGTGTCCCGGCCAGGAGCGGGAGCCCACGCGCCCTCGCCAGGCACCAGGGGAGCAGGACGCATCGCCAGTGCCTGGGAATCCATGGGAGGGGACGCCGGGGGCAGGGTTCCCAACGATGCACAGGGGCCTCGAGCCCCCACTTCTGCCCACCCATCGAACTGGGGGGGCCTCAGCCTGGCTGCTTGGAGAAGTGGAAACTCCACAGCCCTCCCCGGCCTTCTTCTAGAGCCGTGCTCCTCAGCCAGGGGCGGGTCCCCCGGGGACACTTGGTGATGTCAGGAGACAGGGTTGGCCGTCATGACTGGGGGGGGCTCATCTGGTGGGTGGGGGCCAGGGATGCTGCTAAACACCCCGCGGTGCACAGGACGGCCCACCACGGAGCATGATCCGGCCCCAAGGGCTGAGAAACAGAGCCAAGCAGTCTGGGGGAGAGACTCCAGTGGGGCGCCCTGCCCTGCGGTGACACGGTCCCGGGGCGGGCTGACCACGTGGGGCTTGTACGGATCTACGAGGAACAGACCGTGTCTGCGACGAAGCTGCTGCTACTAAAGATACTAATCCACCCACCGTGAGGGCCCAGCACAGGTGTAAGGAGGCTGCTACCCCCAAGGGCGGGGGGACCGGACTGCACCCCCCTGCTGGGCTGAGGCAGCCTCTCCTCTGCTCACACTGCGGGCCAGGGGCAGGGGGCCTCTAAGCTGAGCGCTGTCCCCGAGGCTGATGGCTCTGGGCCCTCGGGGACGGCGGGTCGGTCGGCTAGAGGTCCTCGTGGGCGGGGCTCAGGTCCACCCGCTGGGCCTTCCCGAACACCAGGAAGGTGCATAGCCCGAGGCTGCTGATGGCTGCCACCAGGTTGAACACAGACGTCCAGGAGCCCGTGGTCTCGATGAGGTAGCCACCGAGGCACACGCCCACGACTCCTGCACCCTCGAGAGGGGACAAGCAGGCGGGGTGACAGGCCATCCCGCCCCCTTGAGGACAGCTTGGAGAGGAGCTGAGGGCGGGGGCGCCCGAGGGCATGAGCCCCGTCACCGTCACCCAGGCACTCGGCCTCTGGGGACCCTGGACCTCGGGGATTCACTCACGTCTGCGGGTCAGGCGGTGTGGTTGGGGACGGTTACGCGCCATTAGGAGCATGAGTACCGTGGAAGACGGCTCTGTGCTCTCCCCCGGCCGGCTCTGGGGTCTGGGCTCCCCCCGCCACCGCTCGGACACTGTGGGCCCCCCCGGGCGGTGCCACCCCACGCCCTGAGGGCCGAAGCAGCGGAGCGGGAGGGAGGACACGGGCGTGGGGCGGCGCCCCGGGGAACTCTGGGTTTGAAACCCGCAGGCAGGGGACCCCAGCCCACTTCTCACCTGCCAAAGCCCCAGCTGTGTTGGCCACACCTGGAACAGGACAGAGAGGACGAGGACCAGTCACGGAGGCCCACTGTGACCCTCCCACGGCGCACCCACCTGGGGGTGGCCCCTGGGGGCCCTGGGAGCGCGGGGGGGTGGGGGGGAGCAGGGTGGGGCAGCCACTTCCTGTCCAACGAGGGGCCGAGGTCCTCACCAAACAGAAAGCCGGCACAGGACGGGGCCAGGTCCTGGATATTAACGGAAATGCCGCTGCGGGAAGAGGAAAGGACGCGGGCGAGTGGCCACAGGGCGGCCGCCACCCGCCAAGCCGGCGGTCGGTCCTCCGATCACCCGGATCCCGGAGGCTGGCCATGCCAGGAGCTCAGCCCCAGCTCAGCGGTTACGCGCGGGACCCGCTCCCAGGACGAAACAAGACAGGGAGGCGAGTTTGCTTGGCCTCACGCTCATCTGCTACCCGATAATTTGGAAAACGACACCAAGGTGCCGAGTCCCAAAACAAGTCAGCGCGGTTTTTCTGACTAAACACCGAGCTGCTGTGCAGGCCGCGAGGCCCGCAGAACAAGACGCGGGATCCGACGGGCTCGCTCCCCACCTCTGGTTCAAAAGATGCCGCTTGGGGACCCTCATCTCCTCTGCCAGCCCCTCCCCAAGCACCCGTTTTGTTTTCCCAAAAGGCCCAGGTCCTCGCCGGCTTGACACCCTGACTGCCCTTCCCCTCGTGGCTCACTTGTGGGGACCTGTCACGCGCCCGCCCTCCATGTGCGCCCCGAGCCAGGGGCCCGGGACCCGGGAGCCCAAAGGCAGCGTGGGTGGCCCTGGTGGACGAGGTACCTGGCCCTTACCTGTGGTTGAAGGTCTGGAGGCCGATGGAGGCTGATGCAAAGACCACAGACTTACAAAAGCTCGAGGTGTGGCCCAAACACAGGGCAAAAACGCTGGACAGACCGAGGCCCATCACCTGCGGGACAGACAAGCGGGGACGGGGTGGGAGTCTCGCCCCTGCCTGGGCTGCCGGGGCCACACTGAACGAGGGTCGGTGGGGACCCCTCCCGGGCTGGGGCCTGCCTGGAGGCCACTGGGACGAGGCTGCACGAATGATCTGGCCCTGCTGGTCGTAGCCCATTCGACGTGAGCCGACCCAGGCCCCCAAATGCGCACCAGGACTCAGGGAGGGGCCTCAGGTCAGCCAAGCCAGTCCCCGCACTGACCCACGGTGCCCTCCAGCCACCTCCTAGGTCAGGGGCCCCGGGAGCAAAACAGGGATGTCCGGAGGGAGAGAGCCGTCCCGCGACCCCCCTACCTGCATGAACTTCCGCACAGTGACGGTCCTGTAACCTAGACGGGGACACCAGGAGACATCCTGTCGGCCCATCTGTGCTGTCCCACCCCCGACGGCACAGGTGGGCCGACAGGATGTCCCGACCGCTGAGGTGGGTCCCACCCTCACGGCTGCGGGGAGGGAGCGGGGAGAGGAGGGCCGGGCTGGGCTCGAGGTGGGGCAGCCTGCATCACCGTGAGCCGTGCGCACACGTGTGCGAGTGCGTGTGCACTTAGAGGGTTCCCGAGGCCGGGGCCTGGCAGACGCACCTGAGGAAGGCCACTCTATGGTTACAAAGTGCTTTCTTTGTGTTTCTACCAATTTTCTAATTTTTCCACAATGAGCGGGTGGTTCTTCTGTAACCAGGACGAGACTGACATTTCAGGACGTGCAGCGCAGGGTCTGCGGGACGGTCATCCTCGGGCCGTGTGCGCTCGGGTCTCAGGCCTGAGACCTCTGACCTCACCGGGTGCCCCTTCCTCCTCCGAAGAGGCTTGGGGGCTGTGTCCAGCCCCCAGGTGGAGGAATGACACCGTCGCAGTGCGACTGTGTCCCAATGTCCCCTCACGGGGACACAGGGCGGGGGGTGACAAGCTGGAGGCAGTCCAGCAGAGTCAGGCCGGGAGCCGGGCTCCACGGGCCCACCTGGCTGGCCCTAAGGGCCAGGGGTCCCACTCTCACGGCCTGGTCCTCGGGGGCGTGGCCTCTTCCCATCGCTACAGGTGCGCCCCAGGAGGGGTGCCTCTCTGCCCCCCAAAGTGAGGCAAAGCCCAGGCATGGCTCCCTGCTCGGGCCCACCCCCAGGGCTCACCCTGATTGATGAGACGGTCTGAGAGAAGCCCGCTGAACAGACTGGCAGGAATGGCCACCAGCCAGGGCACCACGTTGAAGACCCAGCCCTGCAGGGAGGAGGGTGCGGGGGCCTCAGAGGCCGCCAGGGCAGGTGCCCGACCACGGGGAGAGGACGAACAGGCCAGGCGGCTGCCCACGCCCACCACTGCCCACCAGGCTCTCTGCCCACAGGCTGGGCCTCCGAGATCCTAACTCATCCCCGACCTTGACTGAGCGCTGGGCCCTCGAGCGCTATCACCCCCGCAGGCAGTACCTCCCTCGTGGCTCCCCACACCCGGCGGGGCAGAGCTGGGGGGCCGCACCCCGCCCAGAGTGTGCAGCCAGCGGGTCCTGGTCACCAGGATTGGGAGGGTAGCTGGGCGGCCGGGGTGCAGTCAGCCAGGCGGACCAGCAGGTGACATCTGTGCCCACATCACAGGCCCTGCGTGCCCCCTCCCCCCAGGAAGGACTGTCCGCAGACGAGCAGGCAGCCGGGGCAGCAGCTGGGCCTCTCCTGCGTGCACCCGGGTGTGGGCGCTGAGCCGAGAGGCGCCAGAACCGCCAGAGCTCAGCGGAAGGAACCCAGGGCCCCTCTGCATGTGCTCCGCGGTGCCCCGCAGCCCTGCGAGCTGCCGGGCGGCCAACCCACCTTGGAGCTGGGGAAGGTCTCCTTAAAGAAGGTCGGCAGCCAGGAGAGGAGGATGAAGAAGGAGCAGGCCGCTGAGAGCTGGGAGGTGATGGCCGCCCTGCGGGGCCGGGGGGCCGGGCTCAGGGTCCACGCCCCCCAGCGCCCTCCCCACACCCAGGGCAGCCAGGGGCCTGAGGGTGCGTAGCCCAGAGTGGAGCCGCCC
>NC_041227.1:942112-991139 GCF_002837175.3 Physeter macrocephalus
CCGCGTCCCCCAGAGTGGCGCCCCCCCCCCCCCCCCCCCCCCCCCCCCGCGTGAGCCGCTCGCCCTGTGGCCGATGTCCCCAGGGCCCCAAACCCCATCCCCCGCAGCAGCCCGGCTCACCACACAGAAGGCTTTCGGAAGAGCAGTCTCCAGGGCACCTTGGTGTGTCTGGACACCGGCAGGCCCTGCGCCAGGACGCCCAAGGCCAGGATGAGATCTGAAGGGCAAGGCATGTCCACGTGAAAGCCGTTCAGAGAGGGTGGACGGCTCTGCCCCCACAGGCCAGAAGCTGGGGGCGGCTCGTGGGTCCCCGGCTGTGCCTGGGGGCCATCCTGTCCTCTCCTCCGGCAGAGCCTGGGGTCGGCAGCGTCTGCCTTCGAGGGTGGACAGTAGTGTTGGCCATCTGTTCCCTGAGTCCTCAAACCCTCCAGGCCCCGCTCCTGTCACCGGGAGCCGCCTCTACCCCTGCCATCTGCCTCTGCCGGCCGGGCAGCCCCCTGCACGTCTGCGTTCAGCCGGCGACTCTCACACCAGACTTGACCGTAGCTGGCTGAGACTCAGGGAGTGGGCGTCTTCTGTGAGGCTCTACCTAGGGGATCTTGGGGCCCCCGAGCTGGCCTGCTCTTGGGGGTTCGGTGGCCGCTCGCTGGAGGGGACAAGGCGCCAGGGGCCCCGCCCTCCCCGGGCAGCAGCGCGTACCTTTCTCACCCAGCAGACACCTGTACACGTAACACACCCACAGCAGGGTGAGCCCACCCGAGAAATAGAAGACGCTCGGCCAGCCGTACCAGTCCAGGAGCAGGGAGCCTACGGCCCCCGTCACCAGCGTCCTGGAACGACAGGGAGGGGCGTGTCTGGGACCCTCGCTTCGCTGGGGCACGGAGATGTCTCCGAGACCCCCACCCCGGGTGAGCCGAGTCCCTAGAAAAGAGGGCATTTCTATCCCCTGTGAGGCAACTGCCCGGAAGGCTGGTCCCCACGCAGCTTGCTAGGGATGTGATAAATGGAATATTTATAAATGGAATATTTCCTGCCATATCAACAAACAAAGGATGTCACCGTCATCAAGGATTGCAGCCCTGCAACGTGAGCCGGTGAGCCCTGAGGAAACTCGGGGCTGAAAAGAACACCTGCCATCCAGCAGCCATCAGGCTGCAGCCACTCCCCGCGGTGAGCCCTGCGGAAACTCGGGATGTGAAAATACAGGACACTGGCCCCGGAGAGCCGAGGTGCCTATCAAAGGAATGATTTCAGTGAGCCCAGACTCCTGCACCTTCCCAGACGTAGAAAAGCGCTAAATTCCTAAACTTGAGAGATCGGGTTTTCTTTAACTAACAATAATTTTTTGACCGTTACCTGCCCTTTTGTTGCAAAACTCCTCTATATCCTGGCTCCTCCCCTCACCTCCTGGGAGCAGTTTCTCTGGGATGCTGTTTCCCGGGCTGCAGCCCTCATTTTGCCCCAAATCAAACTTAACCCGCAACTCTCATGTTGTCCATTTTTTTAAGACAGATGCAAGCTTTCCGGGGACTCCGGGTGCCACGGGGGCCAGCGTGGACGTGGCAGCCGTGACGTGGCACAGGGGTCCTGTGTTGCCCTAGTATCTCCTTACTCGGCCTCCCAGTTGGCCTACAGTTGTGTGTGGATCCTTTTAAAATGAAAAAGGCAACGAGAAGACAGCGGTGACAGGAACACGCTGAAACGTAAAACCTCCTGGCTGTTTTCAGCTGCTCATATCGGAGAGGATGAAATTTCAAAAAGATTTCAAAATGCAAAAACAACCACCCAACCCAACCGCCTGGCGGTGTCCTGCCAATGCTATTGTCCCAAATATGCCCTCGGGGCCCACCCCTCCCCCAGGCTGGCCTGTCTGTTCAGAGGCTACCCCCCAGCTGCCCCCCCACCTGCTGAGGCTTGGCCAGGAGACAGTTGAAGGAGAAAGAAGATGGAGAAAGGCTTTCCCCCAAGGCCAGTGGAGGGATGCCTTCTGCTCTGAGCCTCCATTTCCCCATCTACGGGGAGGGGGTGGGCACGGTCTCTCCCTGTACCTCCCCGGCACCCCAATCCCCTCCCCGGAAGGCCCGGGTCACCCAGTGAGACGGGATTTCAGATAAACAATGAAACTCTCCCTTCCGTATATTGCTTCTCTGAAATTCACATGTCACTGGGCCCCCTGGGTTTCTATCTGGGCCGCTCCCAGCCCCCCAGCAGGCACCCCTCACCCCTCTGCATTCTGCCTGGACCTCGGCAGCAGTAACGTGGGGGCCCGGAGCCCGGGGGTCGTGCAGCCCCGATAGGACAGCAGGACGTCCTTCCAGCCCCAGTGCGGTCGCCCTACGGAAGGCCTGGCGCTCTGGGGGGTGCAGTGGGGAGGGGCACAGGTCTGGACCTTCCACGTCTGGACCGTGACGGGTACCCTCTGGGGCGAACGCAGCCCACCTCCCCCATCGGGACGGGCACCCCATCCAGTTCTGTCAGCACAGATGGAAGGGAACTTAACACCCCAGCCCATGTGCCAGAGCCCCAAAGCTCTGGTCACCTGCCGCCGGCCCGAGAGGGACAGAGCATGCACGGAGACGGGGGGTGGCAAGTGCCTCCCAGAGCACAGTCACCAGACCTGCGTCACCCTGTCCCAGATGTGCACGTGGCCTGTCCCCACCAGACGCACCGAGGCGCTCTGCCAGGCGCACGCCCTTCGCCTCCCCACACCGCCCCCCGCCGTTTGGCCACCCCCAGGCCGGGACTTACCCAAACTGGGAGCCGGCCCCCACGGTGCTGTAGGTGAAGGCTCGCTCTCTCTCCTGCACCTTCTGGGACAGCAGGCTGGTCAGCGCAGGGAAGTAAACCCCTGGGGCGGCAGAGAAGGCAGAGGCCCACGCAGAGCTGTGTCCCACGCCGGCCTGCGGGCCCCGCCGGGGTGGCCGGCGGAGGGGTGAGACGGGCTGGAAGCTCCGCGGGGCCCTCGGTGATTATTCAAGCCCGGGTCTCCTTCCTCCTGCTGTCACCCCCAGGGACCAGCAGGGCTGGGCTTTTCCCAACACTCAGCCAAGGAGACAGCTTCGGGAGCGGGGGGTTCGCTCAAGGTCCTGCCACCAGGACGGCTGCAGGGGGACTTCTGGGCCCAAGCTGGCACTCCTCCACTGTCACGCCAGCTCCCAGAGCCACACGGCTCCAGAGTCCTGGCACCAACACGCAGAAGCACACACACAGGTGACAAGTGACAAGTGCACACACACACACACTGACACACACGGTGCCATGTACGTCGATGAGACCTGAACGGCCCCGTGGAGCGGCACTGCCAGGTCCTGGATGTGTCACTGCCCTGTAGCTACGTGAGATGTCACCACAGGGAGGTGGGGGAGGGAGCTCGGGACCTCCCTGTACATTTCACTGCAACTTCCTGTAAAGCTATAATTATTTTAAAGTCTAGTTTAAAAAAAAAAAAAAACTGCATTGGCGACTGCAGCTCTTGCTCCTTACACTGTGCGTTTCTCCAAAAGCACCTGGGGAAGCTCAGAGGCCAGGGCACAGAGGGACAGGACTTGGTCCCTGCCTTCCCTCTGGGGCCCCGGGCCCCCGCTCACACCACGTGGGGAGCACGTGGCGTGAATTCAAAGGCACGCAGGCACTGGACTGCCTGGACCACGTGTGGGCCGGCCCGGTGGGGCTGATCAGGAAACAGGTAGAGGCCAATTCCAGGACATACATCTGGGGTCCTGGGGGTACGGGCTAGAGGCCCACGCCCTACCAGAGCTCTGGGAAGTGGGGAGGTGTGGTGAGGAAGGGGTCACGTCCAGAGGACGCATGCTGTCAGATGCCATGCTGGTGTAGGGTAGGAGCTCAGAAGGCCGTCCCACTCCCTGGAGGGTGGGTGCGCGCCCCTGCCACCAGCTCCCCCAGGCCACCGGGGATCTTTGAGGGGGGCTCTCTCCAGAAGTGTAATATCCCCAAAGAACGAGAGCGGGGGGCTTGGGAAAGCTGGCGTCCCCTCAGCCCGCTGGCCCGGCCAGCGCGGGTGTGGCCTCCGGCTGGCAGCACACAGAAACCGGGCACGTGCCCACCGTGCGGCTGGTGGAGCCGACGGTGCCGCGTGGCAACCTGGCTGACACTGGATCCCCGGAGCGGAAGTTCTGGCAGAGGAGGACACGTGACATTAAAACGTGCCAGCCGGACTGTGAAGTTACTCTAGACACGGAAATTACCTTGGGCGCGACGGCATCGAAGCACAGACAAACCCCGGTGCAGGGCAGTGAAGCCGAGAGCCGGCAGCCCGCCAGCGGGGACGGCCCGAGCTGTGCGCCTGCCAGGCAGGAGAGCCCACGACCTCGGCGGCAGCAGCGCTGCAGCACTGACGCACCCGCCCTGATCTGAGGCACACCGCACGCAGGGGCACACACGAGGACACATGTGCGCACCCACGAGCACCCACCCGAACACGCGCCCGTGCACACAGGTACACGTGCACACACACCCGTGCACACGCCCCCCTCGCTCTGCGGCGCGTGGGCCAGCGGTCCAATGCTGGCAGCGTGGGGGCAGCCCCCTGCAGCCCCCCTACCTTGGAGCAAGCCCGTGAGGATGCGAGAGAAGGTCATGAAGGCCAGGTGGGCGCTGCCGAGGTGGGAGAGCAGCGGCGTGGCGGCGGTGATGAAGCCCCAGGCAGAAGCCGACAGCAGGATGACCTTCTCACCCCCGATCCTGCACGGGGGACAAGAGGGCAGTGATGGGGAGCCGTGCGTCTGGGCTGCAGGCCGGACCAGGAGACCCTACCGTGGAGGAACCCGGGGAATGGAGCCGCCCTCTGGGGTGGGCACTGCAGCCACATCCCCTCTGCAGAGGAGGCCGAGGCTGAGCGCGCAGGGTACAGCCTGGGCCCTCTGTCCCCATGGGCCCCAGAGCTGCCTCGTTGGATGCCGGTTGCTCTCCAGGGAACCAAGCACCCAAGACAAGCTGAGCGCCGGCCCCAGCCCGCCCCTGCGCAGCCCTCGGGTCTCCCAGCCCCCCTCGTGCTGTGGGCGGGGCCTCCCCCCATTCCCTTCCCAGGAGCCACCTCGCCGAGCCCTGCAGCGGGGGGAGGGATTACCGGTCCCCCAGGTGGCCACCCACCACCTGAGTCAGGCAGTAGCCCCAGAAGAAGCTGCTGAGCACGACACCGGCCTCTTTCTTGTTCCAGCCGAAGTCCTGGCTCATGGCGGCGGCACAGACGGGCATGCTGACGCGGGCGCAGTATAGCAGGCATGTCCCCAGAAGCAGCGTCCCTGTCCACACCTGGCACTCGGGTCTGCGGAGAGAAGGGCCCGGTCAGGCCCGGGAGAGGCTGTTGGATGGGGCATCTCGGCCACCTCTCAAAGGTCCACCTGCTCATGTCTGGCGACTCCCGGGAGAAACGGGCAGACACAAGAAATGATGCACGGGGTCCCTCAAGCAGCAGAGGTGGGAGCGCCCGGATGGACGCTGCAGGGCAGCTTGAATAGCCGCAGCTGGGGAGGTGCTGCTCTCCAGGACCCGGGCTCTCGGTTTCCATGGACCAAGGGCCCAGGAAGGCAGCCAGGCTGACGGCTGGTAACCGGCCAAGGGGGCGATGGGCTGGTGAAGAGGACCCCAGCCGCGGCAGAGAGGGAGGGTACCACAGCACCATGGGCCCCCGCAGGGCCCCCAGGAAAGCCGGGTCTGCCCCGCAGACCCCCTTGGGGCAGGCAGGCCCTGGGAGGAGCCTGGGCAGCAGTGAGGCAGCCCCGGCCGCCTGGGAAGGTTGCCAGACCGAGTCCATACAGTCCCCAGAGCTCCTGGCCAGCACCCTCGACGGTCAGTCACCAAACCAGGAAGTCAGAAACTGCCAGAGCCCGGAGGAGCCCAGGAGACTCAAGTGCCTGTGGGACCCTGGGTGGGGTCCCGGGACGTCGGGGGGGAGTGCAGAACCCGAGCGCAGCATGGGCTTTGGTAGCAGTACTGTCCGCGGCAGTCCGCTGATGCGGACCAACGGACACCGACCTAGGGCGTGAACGGGGAACACGGGCGTGGAGCGTGTGGCAGTCTGTATTGCCTTTGCGGTAGCTCTGTAAATCTAGACCCGCCCTCAAAGACAAAGTTCGGGGAGGGGGCATTGGTATTTTTTTTAATGAAAAAGAGAGAGAGGAGACTCTGTGCTCTTTGTGCAGGTGGCGGGGGGGGGGCCCAGTGGGGGATGGCCTGGGGGAGGGGCACCACTAGTGACTTGCGATGTCTTTGCACAGGGCGGGGATGTCCACGGAGGGTGGGGGCCACAGCTGGGGGGGGTGGGTCGGGAGAGTGGACAGGCCCTGAAGCAGTCTCAGTGGGGCCTTGGGGGTCCTGCCTGCACCTGGACTTACCTGCCCAACTGGGGCGAGGGTTCTCCCCGGGGTGGGGAGGGGTGGTGGTGGTGGTGTGAGAGGCACGAAGGGAATAGGCTCAGGCTGTGGGGAAGGCACGGGGCAGGGGCTCCAAGCCCGGGGCCCCCGAGGCCTGCCCAAAGCGGCCCGAGGCATTAGTGCCGTAAGGCCTTGGAGAGGCCGCTGGACAGGTGTCCAGGACGGTGAGGCCGGCAGGAGCCGCACGGGCAGTTCTCAGAACAGAGGGAAGGACGCCCCTCACCTGGCGGATGAGCCAGGACACTGGAGTCTCACCCTCGCTCCCCAAACCCCTTTGGACCCCTGTCTGGACCCGGCGGGGGCTCCCCTCGCCGGCCGGGCACGTGCAAAGAACAGCCAGTGGGGCCCAGGGGGGTGGAAGCTTGGACTCTTTCTTTAACTAACAATAATTTTTTGACCGTTACCTGCCCTTTTGTTGCAAAACTCCTCTATATCCTGGCTCCTCCCCTCACCTCCTGGGAGCAGTTTCTCTGGGATGCTGTTTCCCGGGCTGCAGCCCTCATTTTGCCCCAAATCAAACTTAACCCGCAACTCTCATGTTGTCCATTTTTTTAAGACAGATGCAAGCTTTCCGGGGACTCCGGGTGCCACGGGGGCCAGCGTGGACGTGGCAGCCGTGACGTGGCACAGGGGTCCTGTGTTGCCCTAGTATCTCCTTACTCGGCCTCCCAGTTGGCCTACAGTTGTGTGTGGATCCTTTTAAAATGAAAAAGGCAACGAGAAGACAGCGGTGACAGGAACACGCTGAAACGTAAAACCTCCTGGCTGTTTTCAGCTGCTCATATCGGAGAGGATGAAATTTCAAAAAGATTTCAAAATGCAAAAACAACCACCCAACCCAACCGCCTGGCGGTGTCCTGCCAATGCTATTGTCCCAAATATGCCCTCGGGGCCCACCCCTCCCCCAGGCTGGCCTGTCTGTTCAGAGGCTACCCCCCAGCTGCCCCCCCACCTGCTGAGGCTTGGCCAGGAGACAGTTGAAGGAGAAAGAAGATGGAGAAAGGCTTTCCCCCAAGGCCAGTGGAGGGATGCCTTCTGCTCTGAGCCTCCATTTCCCCATCTACGGGGAGGGGGTGGGCACGGTCTCTCCCTGTACCTCCCCGGCACCCCAATCCCCTCCCCGGAAGGCCCGGGTCACCCAGTGAGACGGGATTTCAGATAAACAATGAAACTCTCCCTTCCGTATATTGCTTCTCTGAAATTCACATGTCACTGGGCCCCCTGGGTTTCTATCTGGGCCGCTCCCAGCCCCCCAGCAGGCACCCCTCACCCCTCTGCATTCTGCCTGGACCTCGGCAGCAGTAACGTGGGGGCCCGGAGCCCGGGGGTCGTGCAGCCCCGATAGGACAGCAGGACGTCCTTCCAGCCCCAGTGCGGTCGCCCTACGGAAGGCCTGGCGCTCTGGGGGGTGCAGTGGGGAGGGGCACAGGTCTGGACCTTCCACGTCTGGACCGTGACGGGTACCCTCTGGGGCGAACGCAGCCCACCTCCCCCATCGGGACGGGCACCCCATCCAGTTCTGTCAGCACAGATGGAAGGGAACTTAACACCCCAGCCCATGTGCCAGAGCCCCAAAGCTCTGGTCACCTGCCGCCGGCCCGAGAGGGACAGAGCATGCACGGAGACGGGGGGTGGCAAGTGCCTCCCAGAGCACAGTCACCAGACCTGCGTCACCCTGTCCCAGATGTGCACGTGGCCTGTCCCCACCAGACGCACCGAGGCGCTCTGCCAGGCGCACGCCCTTCGCCTCCCCACACCGCCCCCCGCCGTTTGGCCACCCCCAGGCCGGGACTTACCCAAACTGGGAGCCGGCCCCCACGGTGCTGTAGGTGAAGGCTCGCTCTCTCTCCTGCACCTTCTGGGACAGCAGGCTGGTCAGCGCAGGGAAGTAAACCCCTGGGGCGGCAGAGAAGGCAGAGGCCCACGCAGAGCTGTGTCCCACGCCGGCCTGCGGGCCCCGCCGGGGTGGCCGGCGGAGGGGTGAGACGGGCTGGAAGCTCCGCGGGGCCCTCGGTGATTATTCAAGCCCGGGTCTCCTTCCTCCTGCTGTCACCCCCAGGGACCAGCAGGGCTGGGCTTTTCCCAACACTCAGCCAAGGAGACAGCTTCGGGAGCGGGGGGTTCGCTCAAGGTCCTGCCACCAGGACGGCTGCAGGGGGACTTCTGGGCCCAAGCTGGCACTCCTCCACTGTCACGCCAGCTCCCAGAGCCACACGGCTCCAGAGTCCTGGCACCAACACGCAGAAGCACACACACAGGTGACAAGTGACAAGTGCACACACACACACACTGACACACACGGTGCCATGTACGTCGATGAGACCTGAACGGCCCCGTGGAGCGGCACTGCCAGGTCCTGGATGTGTCACTGCCCTGTAGCTACGTGAGATGTCACCACAGGGAGGTGGGGGAGGGAGCTCGGGACCTCCCTGTACATTTCACTGCAACTTCCTGTAAAGCTATAATTATTTTAAAGTCTAGTTTAAAAAAAAAAAAAAACTGCATTGGCGACTGCAGCTCTTGCTCCTTACACTGTGCGTTTCTCCAAAAGCACCTGGGGAAGCTCAGAGGCCAGGGCACAGAGGGACAGGACTTGGTCCCTGCCTTCCCTCTGGGGCCCCGGGCCCCCGCTCACACCACGTGGGGAGCACGTGGCGTGAATTCAAAGGCACGCAGGCACTGGACTGCCTGGACCACGTGTGGGCCGGCCCGGTGGGGCTGATCAGGAAACAGGTAGAGGCCAATTCCAGGACATACATCTGGGGTCCTGGGGGTACGGGCTAGAGGCCCACGCCCTACCAGAGCTCTGGGAAGTGGGGAGGTGTGGTGAGGAAGGGGTCACGTCCAGAGGACGCATGCTGTCAGATGCCATGCTGGTGTAGGGTAGGAGCTCAGAAGGCCGTCCCACTCCCTGGAGGGTGGGTGCGCGCCCCTGCCACCAGCTCCCCCAGGCCACCGGGGATCTTTGAGGGGGGCTCTCTCCAGAAGTGTAATATCCCCAAAGAACGAGAGCGGGGGGCTTGGGAAAGCTGGCGTCCCCTCAGCCCGCTGGCCCGGCCAGCGCGGGTGTGGCCTCCGGCTGGCAGCACACAGAAACCGGGCACGTGCCCACCGTGCGGCTGGTGGAGCCGACGGTGCCGCGTGGCAACCTGGCTGACACTGGATCCCCGGAGCGGAAGTTCTGGCAGAGGAGGACACGTGACATTAAAACGTGCCAGCCGGACTGTGAAGTTACTCTAGACACGGAAATTACCTTGGGCGCGACGGCATCGAAGCACAGACAAACCCCGGTGCAGGGCAGTGAAGCCGAGAGCCGGCAGCCCGCCAGCGGGGACGGCCCGAGCTGTGCGCCTGCCAGGCAGGAGAGCCCACGACCTCGGCGGCAGCAGCGCTGCAGCACTGACGCACCCGCCCTGATCTGAGGCACACCGCACGCAGGGGCACACACGAGGACACATGTGCGCACCCACGAGCACCCACCCGAACACGCGCCCGTGCACACAGGTACACGTGCACACACACCCGTGCACACGCCCCCCTCGCTCTGCGGCGCGTGGGCCAGCGGTCCAATGCTGGCAGCGTGGGGGCAGCCCCCTGCAGCCCCCCTACCTTGGAGCAAGCCCGTGAGGATGCGAGAGAAGGTCATGAAGGCCAGGTGGGCGCTGCCGAGGTGGGAGAGCAGCGGCGTGGCGGCGGTGATGAAGCCCCAGGCAGAAGCCGACAGCAGGATGACCTTCTCACCCCCGATCCTGCACGGGGGACAAGAGGGCAGTGATGGGGAGCCGTGCGTCTGGGCTGCAGGCCGGACCAGGAGACCCTACCGTGGAGGAACCCGGGGAATGGAGCCGCCCTCTGGGGTGGGCACTGCAGCCACATCCCCTCTGCAGAGGAGGCCGAGGCTGAGCGCGCAGGGTACAGCCTGGGCCCTCTGTCCCCATGGGCCCCAGAGCTGCCTCGTTGGATGCCGGTTGCTCTCCAGGGAACCAAGCACCCAAGACAAGCTGAGCGCCGGCCCCAGCCCGCCCCTGCGCAGCCCTCGGGTCTCCCAGCCCCCCTCGTGCTGTGGGCGGGGCCTCCCCCCATTCCCTTCCCAGGAGCCACCTCCCCGAGCCCTGCAGCGGGGGGAGGGATTACCGGTCCCCCAGGTGGCCACCCACCACCTGAGTCAGGCAGTAGCCCCAGAAGAAGCTGCTGAGCACGACACCGGCCTCTTTCTTGTTCCAGCCGAAGTCCTGGCTCATGGCGGCGGCACAGACGGGCATGCTGACGCGGGCGCAGTATAGCAGGCATGTCCCCAGAAGCAGCGTCCCTGTCCACACCTGGCACTCGGGTCTGCGGAGAGAAGGGCCCGGTCAGGCCCGGGAGAGGCTGTTGGATGGGGCATCTCGGCCACCTCTCAAAGGTCCACCTGCTCATGTCTGGCGACTCCCGGGAGAAACGGGCAGACACAAGAAATGATGCACGGGTTCCCTCAAGCAGCAGAGGTGGGAGCGCCCGGATGGACGCTGCAGGGCAGCTTGAATAGCCGCAGCTGGGGAGGTGCTGCTCTCCAGGACCCGGGCTCTCGGTTTCCATGGACCAAGGGCCCAGGAAGGCAGCCAGGCTGACGGCTGGTAACCGGCCAAGGGGGCGATGGGCTGGTGAAGAGGACCCCAGCCGCGGCAGAGAGGGAGGGTACCACAGCACCATGGGCCCCCGCAGGGCCCCCAGGAAAGCCGGGTCTGCCCCGCAGACCCCCTTGGGGCAGGCAGGCCCTGGGAGGAGCCTGGGCAGCAGTGAGGCAGCCCCGGCCGCCTGGGAAGGTTGCCAGACCGAGTCCATACAGTCCCCAGAGCTCCTGGCCAGCACCCTCGACGGTCAGTCACCAAACCAGGAAGTCAGAAACTGCCAGAGCCCGGAGGAGCCCAGGAGACTCAAGTGCCTGTGGGACCCTGGGTGGGGTCCCGGGACGTCGGGGGGGAGTGCAGAACCCGAGCGCAGCATGGGCTTTGGTAGCAGTACTGTCCGCGGCAGTCCGCTGATGCGGACCAACGGACACCGACCTAGGGCGTGAACGGGGAACACGGGCGTGGAGCGTGTGGCAGTCTGTATTGCCTTTGCGGTAGCTCTGTAAATCTAGACCCGCCCTCAAAGACAAAGTTCGGGGAGGGGGCATTGGTATTTTTTTTAATGAAAAAGAGAGAGAGGAGACTCTGTGCTCTTTGTGCAGGTGGCGGGGGGGGGGCCCAGTGGGGGATGGCCTGGGGGAGGGGCACCACTAGTGACTTGCGATGTCTTTGCACAGGGCGGGGATGTCCACGGAGGGTGGGGGCCACAGCTGGGGGGGGTGGGTCGGGAGAGTGGACAGGCCCTGAAGCAGTCTCAGTGGGGCCTTGGGGGTCCTGCCTGCACCTGGACTTACCTGCCCAACTGGGGCGAGGGTTCTCCCCGGGGTGGGGAGGGGTGGTGGTGGTGGTGTGAGAGGCACGAAGGGAATAGGCTCAGGCTGTGGGGAAGGCACGGGGCAGGGGCTCCAAGCCCGGGGCCCCCGAGGCCTGCCCAAAGCGGCCCGAGGCATTAGTGCCGTAAGGCCTTGGAGAGGCCGCTGGACAGGTGTCCAGGAGGGTGAGGCCGGCAGGAGCCGCACGGGCAGTTCTCAGAACAGAGGGAAGGACGCCCCTCACCTGGCGGATGAGCCAGGACACTGGAGTCTCACCCTCGCTCCCCAAACCCCTTTGGACCCCTGTCTGGACCCGGCGGGGGCTCCCCTCGCCGGCCGGGCACGTGCAAAGAACAGCCAGTGGGGCCCAGGGGGGTGGAAGCTTGGACTCCATCTGCGGACACGGGCAGGTCCCCTGCCTGTGGGCCCCACCCAGGCTCGGGCTGTGAGCCGACTCCGGGGGGACAGTCCAGGGTGAGGCCAGGACCACCCCTGGGAGGGCCGGAGCCCTCGCCCGCACGCCTCCCGGGGGTGAGAGACCTCGGAGGCCCTGAGGGTCTTGCCCGCTGGCAGGCAGCACCCGCACCAGGAACCTGATAAGCGGGCGCGACGGCCGTGTCCGTTATCTCCGGGGCAGGACCGCTGGGTCAGCAGCGAGGCGGGGCTGCCCCCCAGCCCCTCTGGCCAGCGCCCTCCTCCTGGCAGGGTGGACTCCAGACCCCTGGTGCTGGGGGAAAGTTTCGGGGCGGGAAGGAGCTGCTGTCCTGGACCTGGTCACAGCCGGGGCGGGGGGTGGGTGGTGGCACGCGGGGCCCGTCGCCCGGCCTCCCGAGCTTCGGTTTCCTCGGCGAAGATGGGCTCATGTCCCTGACGCCCGGTCCCTTCCCGGGTCAGTGAGCGGCAAGGTGACCCACCAGTTCCTGGAGCCCCAACAAGGAGCTGTCGACCGGCCAGCGGGTTGGGAGAGGCCTGGCCCCGGCATCCCCCTCCTCCGCGGGCACCTCCCCCGGCTCCGCTCCCCCTGGCACATCAGTGTACTTTTCCACAGTCCGGGGAGCGAGTCGGGGAGCCTTCCCCGTGTCTCAGGCCCGCAGGGGCCCTCCCCGCCCCCGCTGCTGCCCTCACAGCTGAGGAGCTGTTGCCCCCAGGAGGCTGCAGCTCTGGCAATCCCACTGGCGGAGACAGCTGATTCCAGGCTCGAGCCCCTCCCTCGGGGGGTTTGGGGTGAATGAGCCCGGCCTGCTGTCCCCAGACAGAGCTGTATTTGTGGGCGGCGCCCGGTTTGGAGTTTGGGGATTACAGTCCAAAGTGTTCTGCGGCCCTCAGTGATGTGTGGGGTCCGATGTGGTGACCGACTCTCCCGGAGGAGAGACCTGGGTGCCGTTCTGGGCCCTGGCCTGACTCGGGGAAACCCGCCCTTCCCTGTGCCTCAGTTTCCCCGTGTGCGTTGGACCACGGGTTTCAAACTGGGTCTCTGGGTGCCGGAGGGCTGCCATGGGTGGGGCTCCCGGGCAGCACTCTTGGACGAGTTGCTTTTTATATTAGAACTTCCTATACGAGTCCAACGGGAGATAGTGTCCCGTGCTGGAAAGCCCGCCGTTCTGCAGTTCCAGGAGCCGGCCGCCGAACCGTGCCCCGGCCGAGGCTGGGGGGCTGCTCCCTTCGGAAGCTGCCCAGTGACCCTCAGGGACGAGGGAGGGGCCATCACGCTCCCACCCTCCTTCCTGGTTCGTAAAGTGTGCCTGGAATGACCTAGAAGCCAAGACGGTGAGGACGACGGTAGCACAGCGCGTGCGGCAGGTCTCGGTGGCCTCCCCCCTGGAGAGGCTAAGGCGGCAGGAGCGGGCGGACCCCCACGGGGCAGCTCGCGGACTCACCTGGGGCCTGGCGGTCCCGGATGCTAGTTTCCTTTACGGAACCAAAGAGTGTGAGGGGCGGGGCGGGGGCGGGGCGGGGGCTCTGCCAGGCCAGCGGCCCCCAGGAGGCACCGGCTCAATGTCTGAGTTTTGTGACATGCAACCCCCGGGGGCTCAGGGCCCGTCTCCTCCGCGGCTCCAACCGTGGGAATGACACCCCCAGTCCACCCTCTTGCCCCCCGTTTCCCAGCCCAGCACTCCAGGCCGTCGGGGACACCGCTTCCTCTGAGCAAACACCCCGCCAGGCCTAGTGGGAGGCGCGGCCCAAACTGCCCGCCCGAACCAGCCCAGCCGACCACGCGGGCCCACCGGACGGAGCCAGCAGAGGACTCATGAGCCCAGCCCTGCCGCGGCCTCCGACGCCCGTCCAGGGCCACCTGCACGGCCCTGCAGGCGAGCCCTCGCGAGCACACTCGCGCGGGTTGGCGCGCAAGGGGAGCGGCAGGGCTGGGGAGCAAGGCTTTTAACTTCCCACGACCGGCCACAGCCCGAAGTCGCCTTTAAAAGGCAGTTTTATTCCTTTATGTGGTCAGAGCGGCAGAGGGTCACCTGCGCGCAGATGGGACTGCGTCCCCGGCACCTGCCCCTCCCTCGGATGCACCGTGCAGGCGCCCCGCGAGCCTGGCTCTGTTTGCTCTCTGGGTGGGAAGTCCAGTTAGAAACAGGGGAAAGCCAGATGAGACTGACCTGCTCTGGAAGGCTGGCAGGGCACCGAGAATACGGTGCTGCCCCCCGCCTCCGTGTGGCCCCGGGAGGTCGAGAAGGGCCCGTCAGCTTTCAGGCAAGCAGCCCGCTCTGAGTTTAAGGTGCTGGCATGGGACGCCCTCTGGAGCTGGGGGGGCCAGGTGCTGTGTGCTTCCTCCCTGGGCCCCGGAGGCCCCCGCAGCCCTGGCCCTGAGCTGGCGGGCAGTGCCACTGGGTAGGCAAAGGGACACCCTCCACAGCTGCCGGGGACACCCAACAGGCCAGCTGGAGGCCTGGCTGGAGGGGGTGACCCGGACACGGCCAGCTGCCGGAGGCCCGATTAGGACGCCAGACGCAGAATCCTGGACCTGCGGACGGGCTTGCTAGGAACACGGAAGGTCGTGGCCGAATCGGCCACGAGAGCCTGAAGACCTGCCTCCAGCCCACTCTGCCCACTCCCGAGCCTCGGGTCTGAGCCCCCAGCTCTTCGGAGTGCTTCCTGTGAACCTTCTAGAACCTTCTGCGTCCTGCAAATAGCCCCTGTGCATGAGAGGCACCCGCGGCTGAGCAAACACAAGGTCACGTGGACCCTCGATTCAGAAAAGGTCGGCGGTGCTGGGGGCAGAGGGCAAGCGGGGGCAGAGGGCAACCGCCGGAGAGAAGGTGCGGGCCCGAGGCTGCCGCGCCCCGCTGGGACGCCCCTGGGGGGCGGCCCTGCCTCGGGGGTCATCCACATGGAGGCGGCCGCCCGCCGTCGCCCTTGTCACGATTCTCATCACCTTTAGCCACTCGGGGGCGCAGACCACCCTTTCCCGCTGAGCCCCACTCCACCAGGACCCCCGCTACCCCACCTGCAGGTGCTTCTTTCTAAACCGGGCAGGGAGGGAGGCGGTAAAGGCAAAGCCAGCCGGATCCAGATCCGTTAAAGCGTAACCGAGGGGGAAGTTTGCAAAACATTCTTTAGCGGTCCCGGCCCTCTGCCCAGCCGGCTGCGGAGCCGCCTGCCACCTGGGTGAGCGGGGCCTCGCCTGACAGCGAGCAGGGCGGGAGAGAGCCAGGGAGCAGAGGCAGAGGCTGCCCGGCGCTCCCCAGCCGGGCACGCCCCGCATGCCTGCCGCCCTCCTGGGCGCCTGGCAAGGAGACCCCGTGCTGCGATTTGGGCTTTGCGGCTCCCGCCCTCACCGGGCCCTGCCCCAAGGGGACCTTCTGGCTTCCGAGGCCTTCCTGTGACCAGCTCTGGCTGGCGGGTCCCGCAGGCAGCAGCGCAGGCCCCGGGGGCTCGGCGCTGGAGGTGGACGGGCCTGGGGTCCCCTGGAGGACCGGAGGGAGCTCTGGGCCACGGGTGGCCTGGGGCATGCTCTGAGGGTTCGCCCCTCGTTCCTGGTCGCTGTGTGAGTCACGCTGGTGAGCGGATCCCCGTCCCAGGGCCTTCTGCACCCGGCAGTGGAAGAGGGCGACCTGCCTGGGCTCTTCCTCGCCCACAACAGACACTCCCGTGGGGACCTTGCTGGCGTCACCTCTCCGGCACACGACGACCGCAGGGCTCAGCCAACTGCTGCAGGTGCCGGCGTGGCCCCCCAACCCCCCCCCAGCCCACTGCCTGCCTGCACAGGTGGCACTCAGTGGGTGGTCACAGGTGCGGTCCTGGGGGGTGGGGAGGCCGTGCCTGGGCGCCACCCTGCCCAGCCAGGCAGGCCTCCCAGGACAAGACACTGCTTGCGCCACCCCCAGGACCGGGGCGGCCCGGAGAGAGTGCAGGGGGCTCTGGGTGGGTGGGGGGTGGCACTGGCCCTGGATGGATGGCGGGAGGCACGGAGGTGCAAGGCCCCCCAGGCAGAGCAAAGGTGCGGGGCGGCGGGGAGCCATCTCTGCCCAGGACGCCTGCTCCCTCCCCTGACCGCCGCCCCGCCCCCGCCTCCCCCACGCCCCCCCCCCCCCCCGCGGGGCCCCACCTGGACCACTGGGCGTCCCCGGCCGCGTCGGGTGGGTGGGGGGTGGCACTGGCCCTGGATGGATGGCGGGAGGCACGGAGGTGCAAGGCCCCCCAGGCAGAGCAAAGGTGCGGGGCGGCGGGGAGCCATCTCTGCCCAGGACGCCTGCTCCCTCCCCTGACCGCCGCCCCGCCCCCGCCTCCCCCACGCCCCCCCCCCCACCGCGGGGCCCCACCTGGACCACTGGGCGTCCTCGGCCGCGTCCCTGCGGGCCTCGTCCGGGGGCGGCTGCATCGGGCGCGGACGGCGCGGGCACAGGGTGTCCGGGTCCGCTCCCGCCCGGCTGACCCACCAGGCAGCGCCGCCCAAGTCCACGTGTCAGTCCCAGCGGCGCTTCCGTCCGGCGTACTCCCAGGACGTGTCGCCCCCGGACGGCCACCGCGGCGGGCGGGGCGGGGCGCGCAACTTGGGTCTCCGCCCCGCTCACTCCGTCGGAAAGGCCAGACCTGGCGCTCCCGCGGGCTGGCGGGTCAGACCCTCGCACCCCGGGGCCTTTTCGCTGCCGGTCGCGGAAGTTCGGGATGGCGCGGGCACTTCCCCTGCAGGCGGCAGGAAGGATGGGGCTTTGGAGGGGCTGAGCCGGCGTGATGCCGGCCCGGACACATTGCTGGCAGGGCAGCCTGCGAGCACATCCACAAATGGAGGCGCGGCGGGGTGGTCCTCGCCTCGCAGGGCTGCCTACGCGTCAGGTGACAGCTCGGGGTAGTCTCACCTGTGCAAGGACAGCAAGACTCAAGGGGAACCAATTTTTAAAATGGATCTTTGAAGGTGGGCTCCAGCCCTGCGACCCTGGACCAGCCTGGGGACCCTGGGCAGCCCCAGCGCTCGCAGAGGGGCGGGGGGGCTGAGCGTTCCGAGTACGGACACGTGCCGGGCCCCACGCTGAGTCCTGTGGATCCTCGGTCTCAGGGCTCCACCTGACCTCAGAAGGCTTCAGGCCCACGTGCCGCGCACAGCCAGCGCCGGGACGGTTGGGACACAATGGAAGCAGGTGGATTTCTGGGCGATTCTGCTTCCGCCAGCTGCCCCCTCTTCACCCTGCAACACCCCCTCCACCCGCTACCCCCTCAGTCCATCCTCCACACGGCAGCCTGGCGAACGTGGCCACATCCCACGGGGAGGGAACCCTCCGAACCTACACCTCGGGCCTGGGTCTACCCCACCCTGCTCCATGTACGCTTTTGCCGAACAAACTGCTGTTCCTCCAACCAAAGGACGCTCAACCGGGCAGAAGTGACGGTGCTGGAGAGAGGCGCATTCCCCCAAAGCGCCCACGACTCGGAAGAGTGTGAGAATCCAATAGTACCCCACCCTCCTCCTGGCAGTTCACTCTCACCCACTGCCCGAGGCTCTTTGATGATGATGTTACATACAGACCTAGAGCCACATTTGGGGGGCATTTGTCATGTGCCTACCCAAAGTCCCTCTCGTCCTGGAGCTGATGTTCTGGGGCGTGTAGACGAAACACAAAAAGGAGACCAAGTGGGGCAGGGAAGGGTGGCTTCTGCCGTGGGACGGGCTGAGAGGCGCCCCCAGAAAGACATGCGAGTCAAGTCTGAGAGCAGGAAGAAGGAGGCCGTGCAGGCGGGGTGGGCGGAGCCCCAGGGCCAGCTCCAGGACCGCAGAGAGCTCAGCCGGCGAGGGGGGAGGCAGGAAGCGGGGACGAAGTGCCGGTGAGGTCATTATTTGAACCTTACAAACACTGCTGTTCAACACTTCTGTTTTACGCTCAGATTACAACAGAACCCAGAGATTAAGGACTCACCAGTCCCACGAGTCTGGGGCCAAGCAGGGGCCAGCGCCCCGTCCCCTCACCCTGCGGTCAACAGCCTTCCAGGCTTCCGGCTGACCGCCCAGCACCTCCCTTCCCGCCCCTCCAGCGCCGGCGTGGCATCCTCCGTGACGGCTGCAGCTGGTAAAATTAGTGTGACTCTAAGACACCACGACCTGTGGGAGAGAAAACCTCATGTGACAGGGCCCGCGGCCGAGTCTGCGGAGAGCGGGAGCCACAACCGGAGGAGGAGGCGTCCCTCCACCCTCTCCGGTGACTAACGTGCAGCCCCAACACGCAGAGCGCCTCGGGGTCCCGGCAGCCAGGCACATCCCGCCCCCAGCTCCGAAGGCGCGTCGGGGTCTCAGCCTCGTGCTGCCGTGAGCCCGCTGCTCCAGGGGCATCTGACGTGGAGAAAACGCAGCCGCTCAGAAAGGTTCAAGTGGCAAAATCTGCTCATCTCCAGTCGTTGCTCCACTTGGTCGGAGCTGGGGGTAAACCGTGCCACGGTCGGATGTGACCGTGAACCTGGCCTTCCAGCTGGGAGACTTCCAAACCGCAGACAACCCGAGCCCCGTGTTCCTATTTAACTCCACGCCCCCCCCCATCCCCACAACGGGAAACACCTCCATGCTGTCAGCGCAGGGTTACCGTGATCAGTGACCCCAGACCACCCCTCCCCTCCCGCCCCCTCCCACCGCCGGGGCTGGGCCAGTCTGCTCACCACGGAGCCGCGGCCGGCATCCCGCGATGGCAAAGCCGCTCGGGACCCTCCACCGCCCCAGCAAGTCATGCCAAAGGCCCACTCGAACCCCGCGCCCGACGTCTTCGTAAGTAAAGCACCACAAGGAAGGGAGAGCCTCGACGGCATCTCGGTGTTAAGGCACAGCCTCCAGGACGGGCAGGCCCAGTGCCAGGACCAGCCCCTACCGAGCACCCTGGGGGAGGTGAGCACAGAGCCAAGGGCTCGGGGGCACCGGCAAGGGCCACCTGGCCGGCCCTGCGAGGCGGGAGAGGTCCCTGCCGTGCGTCAGCGATGGGGGAGGGCCCTCCTCTCCCGTCCCCAACACCACCAGCGCCAACACCCCCGCACGTTGCCCGGCACGCGGCCGCAATCTGCACCCCGCCCGTTGCCCTCCAGCTGCGTCCAGGGTCCCGCACTGGCCTTCCACAGAGGGTGCCCGGGAACCCGCCCCGCTGGACGCTAGCACGGGTACCACGGCGGCGGCCCCGGGCTTGCTGGAGCGGCCCTTCTTCCTTGAAGGTTTGGAAATTTCGTACGTCACAAAAAAATTACTTAGAATGTTCCAATTCAGCTGAAAGTCACGCGGTGGGCATGGAGCCCGACCAGCTCCGTCTCCTTCACAAAACTGAAACGAGGTGCCAGTGCAGAAGAGCAGACGGCAGGCTTCAGAGCGGGGACGGAGCCACAGCAAAGCACGAACGCACAGGAACCAAAGCTCCCCCACCCTTCCAGGTCTACATACAAAGGTGTTAGTGTGGCACGGAATTCTCTGTTCCTATTAGAACGTTGTCGGCGGGGGGCGGGGGGGGAGAGCTTTCAGACGACCGCTCTGAGAAAAATGTGCCAACTTTTGCTATGAAATTAAGAACAGGCAGCAAAGGCAACCTATTGTGCGTTTTTCAGAAGATGGTGGGGCGCTGCACGCATGCGCCCCGGGAATCGCCCGCAATGACAGAATCAGAGGGGCACCAAGCGCTAGGGCGGGTGACTGTTTGACACAGGCTCTCACGCGACTGCTGCCAACAGGACAACTGACCGTAAACGCAAAAGAGCAGTACGTCATTTCTGAAATGGAAACATACCCGTGGCCAGGGACAACACGCTTGGCGTCCAGGGGCTGAGGACGGACAGCCCGGCCTGCAGTCACCACACCTGACGCCTTTAATCTGGTCTTTTGTTCAGGCTGAGACTTGGCAATAGTCACCCAGAAAGGAGTCCTGCCCCGTTATCTGGAGGACGGCAGTGTCTTTTAACACAGAGTGTGTACGATTCTCTCTGAAACTCCTGGTTCTGCCACGCCCCCCCAAACTAACAGCAGAGAGAAGTGGGAAAGTACAGACATCACACTGCTTTAGAAAAGCTGCCCTCCACACGTTTTCTCTGCATATCTGTCTTCAGAGGGCGTCTTGGCTGGACGGCGGAGCCAGCCCTGCGACCCCCCAGGCTCGCTCCCGGCATCTCAGTCCACGCCAGGACCAGTCCCAACCAACAGCTGCCTTTTCTAGAAACTGGAAAACTTAATTCAAATGGCAAAATACATTAGCTCTCGTTTGCTTTGCCATAATCCCTGTGCTTCAGAAGAATCCAGACTAGGGGTCATTCCTCATGTGACTTCACAACATCAGGAACACAGAGTACCAGAATATTCTCACATTTTATTTATTTCAAGGCACTTTCCACCAGAAAGTGTAAAAAGAAGAAATAAACTACCCTGGTAGAACATTACATTTTAACAAACACAACAGCGAGATCCAAATGAGACGAAACAGAAAAATCAGCATACTGAATGCTCATTATCTTGAAATGGCTTAAGGTAGTTTGCTTGCTGAAAAAAACAGACTGCAAAAGAGGAAACAGAGAAGTCTGCAAAGCCGCCCCTTTGAAGATTTCCAGCCCATGGGGAAGGAACTAAACCCCTTAAACAAAGGTAAAGAGCTGAAGAGTAACATCTGAATTCTCCGAGTCTGGCCAGCACCCAGCTCACATGGGTTTTAGCACTGGCTGATCAAGTCACTCACTGACTGAACTGGTGAATAAAATAGCAACACTTCTCATAAGCATTTAACATTTCATGCACGTGACAAACCCCATTCAGGTCCTGACAGTTTATGGATGATTTTTGCCCATTACTGTACATCTCAAACCCTCTCCTTTGAAAAATATTTCAAATTGATTATATATTAATTATGCACATAAACAATCTTATATACACTAATAATAAAGGATTAGGAATATGCTGAATTACCTGGTGCTTTTAAAAAAATGTAGTTTTATGTCTACTTCCCTAGTATTTTTCTTCCAGCTTCTCCTGTATGACGTCTTAATTACCTGAAGATTAAAACCCCCTTTCTCCCTAACTTACTTTTATCCTCAAACCTCAGAGGAAACGATCGTACGGAAAGGTCACACCTGAGGCTGACAACCTAGAGAGGTGAAACTCATCACTTCTGGGGGTAAGGGAAGGACACCCCCCCAACCCTCACAAGGTTCAAAGGGGAGCATGAAGGGCCAGTCTAGGGCCTGAGTGGTCTATTTGCCTTTGCACCCGTGACTGAATTACACAACCACCTGGGGAAGGAAAAGCCTGCCTGAAGCCGTACCCACTGAAAACCAGTGACCCCGCAGACTCAAGCGCAGGTCAAAAGTGAGTGGTAAGTGGAGAGAAGAGCTGGTGCCACAGATGCTTCAGGACAAACACTCGGGGTGTCGGAGGCAGACCCCCGACCTCCCCGAGGACCTGCCTCACTGTGCATCCAGGCCCACGGGCTCCCCAGATTCGGCTGCTAATGGCATTTCTCTCCATCGAGCCCGGGTGCCAGCACAGCCCACCCTGCACAAGGGCTCACACGAGGGAGAACTGAGTCTCAGGCATGTGGGCGCTCCCACCAGAGGACGCACAGGAGCCACCAGCCCCAAGAGCTCCGCGTGCTGGGGCCCCCTCCATCTCCACCTCCGCTAGCCTCGTCCGGGGGCCGGCAGCTCTGCAACAATCCACAAAACCCCTTCCAGCACCGGTGCCCCGGGCCACCTGCCACAAACCGCAACACCCGAGCCTGCATTTGGGTATCCCCGACCGCCCTGGGTGCCGGGCAGGGGACAGATGTGAGGGCGCAGAAGGACAGGCACAGAACTGGTTGACAGCGTGAGAGATGCTGAAGTGCGGGTGACAGGGTCCACGTGCCACGGCACGTGCCGCGGCATACAGCACGGCACACGCCGCGGCGCCGTCACCCATCTCTCCGGCTGCAGATACTAGACGGCGTCACTGCCGTCACATGGGGAAACCAGCCCCAGAAGCAAAAGGTGTGCTGGAGATGATTAAAACTTGGGCGAGGCCATCTTGGCCACTCTTGAAATCAAAGAGAAACCTTTATTTCTAACATAACTGCGCAGGAGAGATGGTTTATTGATCCACTAGGAAAGAGTCTCTCACCACGTACAGCACCAAAATATATATTTAAAAATTTAAAAAACACACAGCCCGCCCTCTATACACACGCACGCACACACTTATCTCCCCCAAAGCCACACGACCCAGACCAAAGGGGAAAAAAAATCAAACTCGGGACCCGCACACAAAAGAAGTCTTTGAATCGGGATTTACAAATTTATATAGTCTTTCCTATGAAAAAACGAAAACAAACCAAAAACCAAGGGGGGGAAGAAATACTTCTACACGAAGGCCAGCCAAGCTGTGGGAGGATGAGGATGCGCTGTCTGCCTAGACACAAACAGAGAGCAAGACGGCCATCAGTGCTGCCCAGATGCTCCGAGCGGGGGCCTCGGGGTGGACCAGTGTCCCGAAGATGCGGCGCCGTGGGAGCCGAGACTCCCAGAGCACTGAGGTCAGGCCATGGTGTGGTCCTCACCAGCCTTCTGGAAGAGACGGTGTCTTTCACTGCGCGTTCTCCAGCACTTAAAAGGGCTACTTTTCCCTTTCGAAAAGATTCTGGGTCAAAAAAAAAAGTAGAAGGGGGGAGGAAAGAGTTCTCTGCTGCCGTAAAAATCTTCAGTCCCCGACGGTGCTCTGCCGGCCCGGGTGGTGAAATGGGGCCCCTGCCCAGACTCTACTTGGGCTCCTCGATCACACCTTTGCTGAGGTCTGTCATTTTGGGATATTTGACTTTCTTCTGGTCCAGCTCATTCTGAGCCCAAAGGAGTAGTTTCAGTAACTTTGCCAGCTTGGGTGTGGACTCACGATTTTCATAATCCAGGACAGCTTGGTTCACTTCACTCCACACCTAGAAAATAAAGGCGGCCAATAAAAGCCTGCACACGTGCACGGCGCCCGCAAAAAGGGTCCATCGTAAGATGCACTTCACGCGTCTTGGAAACCAATTTTACGTGAGAAGCTGGTTACTATTGAACAGACACGAAGCCTGTGACCGTCGGGCGCTCCAGGGGATGTAAAACACACTACTTGTCCAGAGGAGCTCACGGTGTGGTCGGCAGGTGTCACACCCGGCCTGGACGGCGGTGACATGCCAGGAGCTGGGCACGAGGGGACTGGCAGAGAGGGCAGACCAGGGTGGGGGTGGGACCGGTTCCATCCTAACGAGCCCAGGACGACACCTGAGGTGGACCCCAAGGACACCCTCCTTCCAGGGTAGCGGAGGGTGGCGGGGAAGGAGCACTGCAGCTGGGGAGCCACCATGCCGGCGGGAACGCAGAGGCTACAACAGGGAGCGCAGAAGTGTCCGAAGCAAGTGTGGACTTTCAATCAAAAGGTACCTGAAACACCCGTTCCTACGAGTCTCCAGCTACACAGGAAGGAGGCTCAGATAAACAAGAAAAACGGGCAGAGTCTTGACTGTCGTGTAACAATTGCGATGCCCTGGGCTCCTAGTGTGACACGATGGAAGTCTCAGCTAGGGAACAGCCGATGCCCTCCCAGCAGTGTCCCGGCCAGAAACGCTGTCCCGTTCGACACCACCCACCCACCCACCGCCCCGTTTCTTTGGAAATCCCGTGAACATCTGTGGAGGATGCAGACGGAAGCCCCCTGCCCGCCTGGCGCCCACCTTCTGCCTCTGCATCATGTTGAGCAGGTCTCCGAAGGGCGAGTCCTCGGGGTTGTCGAAGGCCAGCAGGGCCAGCGTGCGCTCCATCTCGGTCAGGCACTCCCGGCTCTCCTCACCCTGCTCGGCCAGCTGGGTCTGCGCGAACTCCAGCGCCGCCTCCGTCTCCCGCTGGCGGATCAGCTCGATCAGGTGCTGTTGCTGGTCGGGGGCCAGGCAGATGGGGTGAGCACCGGGCGCCTGGCCACCCGGCCAGTGACACCCCCGCGGCCGGCCGCGCCTGCTTCTCACGGAAAGGGCCTCTCAAAGGACAGAGTTGTCTAGCAACTCCGAGTTATTACATTTGCATTTTTAAAGCAAGAAACAGCTTCTGAGATATACACGAGAGCAGCTAACTCTAACCCCTTCCCCACGTCAATTAAAGCAACGTTCTATTAAGGCGAGTTAGCCTCGTGACTTCTGAATCCCAGAAAGAACCTTAATTTGTCGAGCATCCGCAAACCAGACTCACTTGTAGGTGGAAGTAAAGGTAGCGGTTTGTGTCCAGAAGCTCCGGGTGGAGGCTGTTGACCAGTGCGATGGCCTCGGGAATCTGGCCTTCCAGTATCATCTCCCGGATCTTGATTCGCTCGTCGAGCGTTTCTAGATCGACACTAGGTTCGATACCAGATTCCATCCGAAACTTCTCTGCTGCTTCCTTAAAGCCCTCTGGAAATGAAAACCATCCTCACTGCTCACAAGGTCAGCAAGACATCAATGCAAAGCCCTTTTATCTCCAGAAAGCCCATCCGCCTTGAATAAAAAACCTCTGATATAACTGCACTTTCTTGGGGATTTGGGTTTAATACCTTTGTGACTTATCAGTTATGCCCCGGAAATGCAGAAACGCAGATGTAGTACTTCATTTCCTTCCCCCCACACCCCAAACGCTCTAACCTCCCAGCCAGGTGAGGATGGGTGCTGGGGCCCCACGTGCCGGTGTGGCCCCTGGGGGAGGGCTGCGGTCCAGGCCAAGTGCAGAGAAGCTGCCGACCTGCTCCAGGGGAAGCAAGGCCCTCTCAGCCTGCAAGGCCCGAGCCACTCCCACTCTTGGTGAGTTTACAATTCTCTTCAACATCAGAGACTGGTGAGAGGGGTGGTGGCCACTGGGAACTCGCAGGAAGGAGACTCACTTTCTGGAAACGTGTGGGTTTTCTCACCATGTACAGAGTTACCCTTTTGCTTTGCAGTGTCAAGGAGGACTGAGCGTTAGCCGCAGAGCATGTGCCTTTCCTTCCGTATGCCCTTCCCCCTTTCTTCTTTTGAGTTGGACACACCTTCTAGAAACAGTCCAGTATCATTTACCAGACTGGCCAGAAGCGATTAATTACTTGGGTTTTAAATGTACTTCAGCACTTTCTTAATTATGTTGATCAATTGCAAAAATGTCAAAGGCCAAGAAACAGGTTTTTTCCTTAGGTTTCAGAGACCTGGAATCATGATCTCATCTCCGGAAGAGGATATCTCTTTAAAACCGTAACTACAAGTTTATCAAAAGAACACTGCGTTTTCATGACGCCCGAACACAAGTGCACCACAAAACTTCAGTTAAGTCCTGACTGTGTGCACAGAAAGGGATAAGCATGTCCTAGGGGCAGCACCCTCGTCATACCCCTTACCTGTGACCAAGTAGTTCATGATGAGACGGTTCATGTCTGCTCGCTGGACATGTAAGTTATTGAGCTTTTCCATCCACTCATCCTTTGTGATTTCATCGGGTTTTTCTGTATAACTCATTCTGATTTATTTCTACAGGGAAAAAAGATAATAGTTTAAGAATCGGTGAAGAATTCTATGACAATTACGATCATTTCAGACATAAACACGGCGACAGAGCAGGAAGTAAGAGGGGGAGAGTGGGAAGATACTTAAAATGTGGAAAACAGCACATGCAAAGAGCGTAGACTCAAACACAGATTCAGGGACCAAAGAGAAGGATGGGGTGTTCGGAAGGTAAGATGAACGTGAGGAACGGCCAAGGGTCTTAGGACCAGAAGGTCAAGAGGTCGGCCGGGGTCCGATTAAGGCCCTACAGGACAAGGGGGATCTAGATGGACTCCCCTCTAAGCACGAAGGGCAGCCACAAGAGGAACAGGCTGAAGAATCACGTGCTGTGGAGAAGCCCACATCACACACCCTCCAGACTGAGAAAAATGAAGTGGTCTGACTACACCAAGTGTTCACAAAGACGTGGAGTTCTCCTGAACCCCTTTACCCTGCGGTCAGAACGGACCGCACAGCAAAAACACTCGGTGTCGCTTTGCAAGGCTGCGCTCGTTTGCCCCTCACAGCCGGCTCTTCTACTCCTGGAGACCGAGACCCAGACACAGACAAGCCTGTCCACAGAGACACTGCTCAGGATGGCGACAACCTGGATGTTCCTCCAACAGCAGCACAGACAAATGCACTACGGTTCACAGGACCACAGTCCCACAGGACCAAAACCCTGGGGCAGATCGGTTTCAGACTTCAGAACTGTTCAGGCTGTGCCAAGACTATCTGCACATTTTACCACGTATCATACGCCATCCTCTCTGTGGTGTGGGGCAGCACCCCACAATCAGATATGATTTCTTCAGTGAAACGTATGAGGCCTCAAACCAAGTGGAACAGAAGCTACTAAACAGCCTTTGCCAGGTGAGGTTTTGCCATCTAACAGATTAAAAAGAAAACCAAAAACTTTTGGTTTTCAGAGTTATGTGGATTTTAGAACTACTGAGGAGGGACTGTGACTGCATCCACGGAACAGGATTTACTAAAGCAGGTAAAATAAATGGATGTGGCCACGTGGGGGACTTAGAAACCAGCGGGACGAAGAGAGCAAGTCACAGCAGAGACCCAAGGGCGGCGGTCTGTAAAGCACAAAGACAAGACAAGCTGCACAGTGTCTGCTTAGCACTCACTACATTCATACGTTCACGGCAAAACCGTTTTGCCATTGTTTTAAGTAAGGGCATGAAACATGAAACTCAGGAGGGTGGTTACCACAGGAAGGGGGGCCCTGGGAGCACCAGCTGGGCTCTCGGCATGGGTGATGAGCCCACCACTGTCCACGTCAGTTTTATCCTTTGTAACTGACACAGACGTTGTGGATGTTACTTTATACATAGCAAAGCACATGCTAAACCGATTCAAAAAAAAAAAGAAATTGAAAAGACAGCTCTGGTTGCCCAGTGAACATGGGATGAGCGTGGGGTGGTGAGAGCTGAGCAGGAATACCAGTGAGGAGCCGCCCAAACGAGAGGACAGCAGCAGAAGAGCCACAGAGCACAGCCATCAAGACTCTGTGGACAGAGCCAGTGGGCCTTGCTGCTGGACCCAGCGTGGAAGGATAAAAGAAGGGAAGACTCGGGGGCCATGGGGGGGTTTCAAGCTTGAGACCTTGGAGGATGGAGCCACAAATGAGGAGAGGAACAGGTCTGAGGAGCCGGGCAAGTCTGGGCTATCAGACCCACAGCAGGAGAAGTCAAGCAGGCACCTGGATTACAGGTCCTGAGCTCAGCGCCGGAAACAATTAGGGAAACATCCGCCACAAAATGACTGAAAGCCAAGAGTTCGCCAAAGATCGCCCAGGGAGAGAGTGTAGGTGGGGAAGCAAAGGGGTACAAGACAAAGTCCTCGGTCCGTGGGGGATGCCATGCCCAACTCTGCTCCGCAGAAGAACACTTGTCCTAAGACACAATCAAGAGGTGCTGTCCCTCACCCAAGGACCCATCTCTCTAAGCTACGGGCCAGTGGCGTAACTCACTCAGATCAAATTCTCAGTCCTGGACGACAGAGCGACGTTTGAAAAAGTAACAAGTTTGGAGAACTGTCCCATTCTGCTTTGTGCAGGAAGAACTCAGCAATTAAAAATCCCACAGACATAATTTAACATCCCATTGCGGACGGCGAGGAACACTTGCTCGCAAGAGCAACGTCCGGCCTCTGCAGCTCAGCCTCTGCTCGGACGCGGTTCCGGGTGGAAACGGTTCCCGTCGCAGAGACACCTGTGCGACGTGTCGAGAACTATCACCTCCTAGCAGGCGCAGCCTCGGAATGTGCAGACCTCCCTCTAAATGTGCTTCGTCAACAACAAACACCGAGTCTCGGCGCTCGGGCTCCACCGCCTTAGGAGAAGGGGGCATTTGGACCTGCAAACCCCGAGGGCGCCGCCTCCCCGGACAACGCGGCCCGATGACACCTGCTCGGACCCCCAACCCCGGAAAGCCCCCCAGCACGGTCGGCCGGTCGGCGCACCCCCGAGGCCCGGCCCGCCCCCTTCCCGGGCCGCCTCGACCCCTCCCCGGCCCCGACCCCCGCCTGGCCCTCCGCCTCCCCGCCCCGCTTCGCCGCGCTCCAGCGGGGACGCTCCGCCCGACCGCCTGGGCCCGCCGCGGCCATCTTACCGTGAGGATCCCGCCTGCCGCGCTGCGCGGTCTCCGCGGCCGCTCGGGGTGCCGGCCCGGGCGGGGAGGGGCGGCGGCGGCGCCAGGGATGGGGAGGCAGAGGCGGGGGCCGCAGCGGAGGCGGGGAACGGGAGGGCAGACGCACCGGCGGCCGCCCCCTCAGCCACTTCCCGCGAGTTCGCGAGATTGCAAGCCGACAGCCAATCAAGGGCTCTCGCGAGGGTGCGGGTCGCGGCTGCCGCCCGGAAGCGCGGAACTCCAGCTTCCGTCCTTGCGCAGAACTCCCCTCACGGCGCCCTGGCTCTACGGATTGGCGCGAGAGTCAAAAGGCGTTGGCCGCCTCTGGATAAGGTGGCCGCTGTGGAGGCGTCGTTGTGGGGGAACTTCGAGCCGGGACGGCGACATCTGGACTGAGTCGGAGGCTAAGGTCCCAGCGTCCCTCCAGTCGTTTGTGTGAGCCCGAGGGCATGGGGCGGGAAGGGGGGACAGGCGCCGGTGCTCCGCGCAGCCCAGAGGCGGGGTCCTTGCCAACCCGGTGCTCGCCTTCGCGCAGGCCCGGGAGGAGCCTCCCGAACTCGGCCGGCGGGAGCTCTCGGTTCCGACGGTTGGGGCGGGTTCCCGGGCACGCGACCGCGGCGGGGAGCGCGCACCCGCTCGCTGCCGGCTGAGTCAACCCGGACGGACCTGCCTTCAGGGAACCTCCCGGGGGCCTTTTCCGCCTGTGGTCCCTGCGGCGCGGGGCCTAGTGGTTCTTCCCGCCCGTGATCTCTGCGGTCCCAGGCCCGGCGGTCTTACCAGCCCGGCGCCGGGTGGTCTTTCCTGCCCGTGGTCACTAAGCCGCGCTCGGGTTGGGCGGGAACTGCAGGCCTGTGCGACAGGGGCCCCGAGGTGCTGCGGTCGCTGGCCGGAGAACGGAGGGTCTCCCTGCGCCGCGGCCGGGACCTGGTGGTCGCGGAGACGCAGAAAGTCATTTGCCCGTTTATTTGGTTACTATTGTCCGTCTGCTGGAGAAGACTGCAGACTCCTTCAGAGCAGGGTCTCGTTTTCCCGTTTCTGGAGAGTAAAGTTAAAAGATTTTGGAGCCCTTCAGGAAGGAAATCGAGGGGCAGTCCTTTACTCCATCGGATGAAGTCCGATGTACTCCTGAGTTAGAATTCGGGGGTTAGTTGTTTTCTTGTGATTGCTGGGGAGTGAACTAAATAACGTGGAAGCGGTATGGGACTTCTTGCAGAAAGTAAGTGGAATTTGGCAAATAGGTTTGACAGTGACGACTAATTGTGGATATTTTTCATTAGAGTTAGTCAAATGAGCTAAATCTGCAGGTGCAAAGCTTTGATTAAAGCTATTTCAAAGGCAAACGCAAATGCAGTATATGTCGGTAATTACATCCTTTTCAAGTACTTAATCCTATAAACAACTTTAGATGTCAACTTTATAATGAGCGAGGGGGTGCACATTTAAAAAATTCTTTTCAAGGGTGCATGAGCAAAAATCTGGTGCCCTAAGAGGCTAGAGGGTTCTAAAGAAGGTTCATCTGCACCTCCTGTGCGGGTCATAGGTTAATGGCCCGTCACCCCCAGAAGTGGTCCTGCACAGCCTGAATTCTGTCTAGATACTGGCTGCTTTTTGAAACCCACACTTCAGGCAGGATCATCTCTCTTTGTCCCTGGCCCCCTCTTCACACCCATCGGCAACTCCCCAGTTGCCTGTGTTCAGTGAGCACAGCTGAAAGCCTCACCACTCCTACCCTGACTCTGGACTCACCAGGGTCTCTCACCTCTGGGCTCTCAGGAGCTGGGTCTGCGTGCAACACTCCTGAGGCCAACTCCTGGGAGTGGGGACACCATCCCGACAAGCAGGATGTCGTGCCACCCCTTCGTGTTCACGTGGTCCCTAAACGATTCCTTCGTTGCCTTCACGCCGTTATATGTCACTGATGCCTCTTAGCGTGTCACAGTTCACCACCACCAACGCATGACCTCATAATAGCTGAAGCGGCTAGTATGTGGCAGGGTTTCTGTAGATACTTGCCGAGAATGTGGAGGAATAGATGAGTGAGGGTGAGGACCTTCGCTAGAAGCAGTCTCAGCAAAAAAGGCCGAAGGACGGGAAGTTAGCAGTCCCAGTGGAGTGAGAGCAGAGGACGAAGTCGAGAACGGCGCTCGGGTGTGCAGCCTGGTTGGTGGGGTCGGTGGTGGCGCCAACTGAGGAAGAGCCGGCAGGGTGAGGAGTGAGATGGGAGCGGGGGGGAAGGGCTGGTCAGGGGCCCAGGTGACCGTGGAACGCTAGAGGGAACGATGAGGCTGGAAGTGCAGGTTTCTTGGTGACACCTCGTGAGAGTCCGTAAACGTATTACTCGGAGGAAGTCCGTGGAGAGGAGGAGCCGATGGAGTCCAGACCCTCGGAGGAGCAGGGAGGAAGGGCCAGAGCGCTGCTGCCGGGCTCTCAGCAGCCTCGGGGCGCAGCTTCCAGCAGAGCGACTGGCGGGGCGGGCCACTTGACATTCACCAAAAGCTGCCCTTGTGACTGGGCAAGAAGTTCGGTGAGCCGGTGAAGGCGGAAAATGTCAGATCGCGGTGAGCTGAGAGGGGGTGAGGTGTCTAACACTGAGAGGCGCCTAGGGCCCTGCAGCACGTGTGCAGAGGAGCTCGCAGGTGGACTTGGTCATGGGAAACGCTAACGCCAGGGGGTTCGATGGCTGAGGGGGAGGCCGGTGTGTCGGAGAGAACCCTGGGCTGCGGGCTTGTGCCTTTGGGTTCCCAGAGCCGGGCCGCCACTGAATGGGGACACACCAGAGGAGGGCCGGATCAGCGGGGAGCTCAGAAGGCAGGAGCTCGTTTCGCATGCGTTAGGCTTTGCAGTGCGTTTGAGGCATCTAGTGGAGAGGTTAGGGGAACAGGCGAGTGGATGGTTAAAGGACAGCAGCACGGCCAGGAGGGTGTGAGGCCCCGGATGGAGAGTACGCAGTGAAGAGGGAGGCGGCCTGGGCCGAGCCCTGAAGACACCCGCATGCAACAGGGGAGCGGGGAGCAGGAAGCAGCTGGGGGTGCAGGGCCACGTCGGTCATCAGCTGGGGCAGTGAGCAGGTTGACCAAGATTTCAGCCCCTTGGGCTGGTTGACCGACTTCGCGATAGGAAGGCAGGGGCCCAGAGCTTCTGCTCTTCTCCAAGCCCTGGTTAAGAGTTTCATTCTGCCAGATTAACAGTTCTTTCTTTTCTCTCTTTGTGATTGGTTTTCTTTTCTTTTTTTTTTAATTGAGGTATAGTTGATGTACAATATTATACGTTCCAGATGTACAACGTAGTGATTCACAGATCAGTTCTTTAAAGAGAGATGTTAAGGTTTATTAGTTTTAAAAGAGCAGGCAAGAGTTTTTTAAAAAGGAAATGCGTTTTGAGAATAAAATACACAGTGCTCCTTTAATCAAATCCTGGACTGTTCAACAACCTGGGTATCAGCCGTGTTTTACAGAATTGCAGTATTTTGGAGGGTGTTTCTGTCTTATTCTCATACCCTCAAAGCATAAAATCAAACCCCTACATGCTGGAGCCCTGCTTTCCAGGGGATTTGGCACATCAACCCTGATTCTTGAGGATAAGGTATAAGCTGATTGGTTGTTGCTGCTCGGAATCGTTACCACAAGTGGGCAGTAAACTCCAAAAAGTCAGTTCCCAATAGCCTTAGCTTCACACAGTGTCTTGTCTTCAGCTTCTCCGTGAAGCTGTTGGAAGGAGTAAGGAAGACTGTTGTTACTGTTTAGTTCTGCTGCATGTATTCAAGACCCTGTGAAGCACGTGTAATGGGGTCTGAGATGGTCGCCTTCCCCCTCCTTGTGGGATTGTATTTCCCTTTCTCGATTATATCACTAAATCAGAAAGCACTGGTTTCGTCATAAGTTTCTTTGGATGGGTAAAGTAATATTTTCGAGTAATAGTTTTCTTGACCTTTTAACTCCTGCAGAGGTTGTAACGTAAACTGTGTCCGGCACGGTGCCACCTGAAACGCTTGGGGTGGGGTGGGGGCCGGATGGAGGGGCACAGGCAGCGTGCTCACAAGGCTACCAGTCAGTGCACTGCTTGCAGCCCGTCTCTGCTGAATTTGACCCTTCCCTCCCTTCACACCTGGCTGGTTAGGGCTTTGATGCACACATCGGAGATCCATACAGACACACGCGCGTGTATATATAAACACCTATAACGTGTACGTGCGTAGCTGTATATCTGTATATGCTTTGAGGGATTTCTTGTTTTTGTTTGGTTTTGGTGGTTTTGTTTTTGCATGAGCCCAGTTCTGATCAGATGTCTGACTTGGGAGATAGAAGCACTGAATGAAGATGAGGCATTTTTTCAGTCGATATCCACGCGTTCCTTTTAAAAAACACTCACCAAATTTTGTTTTTTCTTTTTTGACTTTAAAATCCTCTTATATTTACTCTTTTAAATGTTTTTACTTTCCATTGAACGAGAGGAACTTTGTATGTCTGACAGACTCCCAAGATTTGTCATTTTTCTGTGTAGTTGTAAAAGGCAACATTCTTGTCCTCCTACCTTCTGTAGACAGATTTGGGAGATCCTGTTTCTCTTTGGATTTCTAAATTTCAGAAGCAGTTGGTTCAATGTGGAACTCAAAACTATTTTGGTATTGAAAGGGTAATTTATGGGTATTGATTTCATTGAAATCAGGGATACCCCAGAATAAAACCTCTTGGGTATCCTTTTGAAATTCCTAATAGCTCAGCCTGTGTTAGTCTTGTTGGTATTTCCTTCAAATACTCTTTTCTCACTTTCGCCATTTTGTTTTCGTGACCCAGGCAAGAGCAGGAATTTATACATTTTTTTCTCTGTTGGACAAACGCAGAAAAAGCCACTGTTAGACCCGACCTTCAGCTGTCTTTCACTTTTCAAGTATTTTCTTTCAGAAAAACGAATCTCTTAAATTGTAGGCGGTACAGCTAGTTGTCGCTGTGTGCCTGCCCGAGGCCCCCCAGGCCAGGTGCGGGCGGAGGAGTGGTGGCAGCGGCCCTGCCCTGGGCCCTCCTTGTCTCAGTTGACTGTTCTCTCCCAGCCTGTGGAGGTTCCTGTTCCTGCCCACCAGCTGCCCTAGGAGTTCGGTTCAGATCTGTGGGCTTGTTTCTCCCTTTTCCTGTTAACGTACTTTGTGGTATGATGAGCTGTGAGGGTAAATGGTGTATCTGGGCACAATGCGGTGGTGGATCCAGTACACCAAATGGTGTTTCTGCTTTACTCTTAAACTGCTTTTCTGTCAAAATCTGTGAAAGGCGTTGATTTTTCTGGCTTTTTCATTTGGTGTGTTCCTTTAGAGACTGCTAAGAGATGAAACCAACCAGAAAGGAAATACACTTTTTATGCCTTATACTTTTAAAAATATTTCTTCTGAAGTTAACTTTATTTACTTTTCACTAAACTCGCGGGGTGGGGGGGGGGAGTAGATGTCTCAGAGTTACAGGAACCACCCTGAAAGGGAGGAGTAACAAGCGTTGTTCTGACGTCTGAGCCCTGCAGCCCGTGACCCCTGGGTCAAAGGGCACCTGCGGGAGCTATTCTGAAGAAACCCTGAGGGTTTTCCTCCAAACTGCTGGCCGAGGCTAGGGGAGGGGGAGCTAAGGTGGGGGGGGGTGTCCCACCTTGACTTTGCCCCCTGGCTTCTTCTCTCCTCCCTGGCATCTCTCCTCTGCCCCAGGCCTGGGTCTGAGTTTGGGTCCAGGTTCACTGGGGACCTTGCCCAGGGCTAGGCAGTGGCCCCACCCTAGACCTTGACTACCCAGCCCCTTCTCTGCCTGCCTGCTGGGAGGGCGCTGGCTTGCTTGCCTTTGAATTCCAAATGAGAGTAGCAATAAAGCTGCTTGGCTGTCACCTCGCCCGGTTTTAAATTGTCCTCGGAAAGGGCCTAGACGCACCTTGCCTTGTCTCTCAGGGTTGCACCTGACTGCAAGGAGAGGGGTGCTCTGCTCAGGACCCTGGCTTGCCAGTGGGCTTTAACTCAGGGGTGAGAAGAGGCTGAACGCCAGGAAGCAGTCTTTTAAAAGGATTGCTGACTTTTCCGGATGTGCTTTTCTGCTTTTATAAATTTCCTCCGAATTGTCCATGGGTATTGGTGGCAGGACCTGGTGTCCACACACGTTGGGGATGCACCAATCATACATTTTCTCAAAGACTGAAACCCCCTAGAGTCCTGGAAGCCTATTTAGCTTCCTGCTCCCTCCTGCCCTCTGAGCTACTTGTGTTGTCAGTCCCCCGAACTTTGGGATTTTTCTTTGTGTATTTGGGGTATTTAGGAAAGAATCTGAGACAACTGGAGACTCCTTTTTAATCCGTTTGTTCCTCTGGGTACAAGTTTGTTAGGAGAAGGTATTCCTTAGCTAGTAGACTTCAACTAAAAAGTATCGACACACACAAAAAAAAAAAAGTATCGACAAACTGCAGTTCCAGAAATGACTTTTTTACCAGGGAAGAGCAGCTCCCGTGAGGAGTGACAACAGGTGAACTGGAGTTACCTGAAGAGGTGGGAGAAGGGCGAGGGCCTGACTCCTCCCACAGGTGGCAGGTGCCCCTGAGCCTGGAGGCTCGTGGTCAGGGCCAGCTCCTGCTGGGAGATCAGAAAGGGAGGCTCAGTTGCAGGGCTGGTGAGGGCGTGGTTTCCTTTCCTTTGCTGCCCAAGAGCCCTCCTGAGCCCCCCAGTACTGCAGTGATACAGGCGGGGCTTCCCCTCTGGGCCTCCCTTCTGTCCACTGGGCTTTCCACCCGGAGCTTCCTCCTGTTCCACTGGCAGCCCGGTCCTCAGTGTCTTTCGTGCGTCCCAGCACCCGCCCGAAGCTGCAAACCAATTAAAATCTCACCTTGTAGAAAGACATTGCTGCTGGGTTTGCTTCATGTAAAGATTTTCAGCTAACGAGGCTGGTTGGAGTTTCCCCGTTCCGATTCCCATTTAGGGAGCCCTTTGCAGGGAGGCCTCCTGTGAGCTTCCCCTGCACCCCAGCATGAGTCCCATTTTACACACAGCTTACCCAAGATCACACTGCTGGTTCAAGCCAGTTTCAACTCTGTCTGGTTTATGAACTTCTCATACACCCATCTGGAGCAAACCTGAAGACAATCAAGATGTTAAGAGTGCAGAATTCATCCTTGCAAGAGTCCATGGAAGCAGTTCTAATGGAATCACATCAACAGAAACAAGCTGTGTTGGATTCCTCTGAAGAAAACGGACAGTCTGAGAACGTGGAAGGCCGTGTGATCTTCAGAGATGTTTATTTAGAAGCACACCTGCTCCCAGGCCCCTGGTTCTCACGGAAGCACCTGGCAGCCCTCTGTAGAGTCACGGGTGGAGCTTTACTGCACACAGGGCACTTTTCTACTTTTTGCCCAGCGGTTCCTGCTACGAAGGAATGTGGAAGCAGGGAGCTGTAGCGGCAGCGATGGGGACAAAGACCCTCGGCCGGGGAGTTACTGTCCTCGGGGGCCATTGTCCAGTGTCCCAAGGTAGCAGGTGTTTCCCCTCTGAAGTCCGTTTGCTGAGTATTTGGGGATGGGCACGTGCCCTGCAGTCCTCGTGGGCAGGTGTGCCCGGTTGAGTAGGCAGGGGCGGCCCGGGCACTGAGCTCTTTGGCCCCGTGAGGAGCGGGCTCGAGTCCCAGACAAGCTGGGAACGCAGTCTGGTGGGAAAGGAGTGATGCGCCTTGCTCCTCCACCCTCTTCCCGGCCCCTTCTGGGGCCCGGGGTGGCCAGCCGACTGGAACCGCGCCGCCTCTGCTCCCAGCTTTGGCCCTCTGGCTCGGGAACCGCGCGGCGCAGGGCAGGGGCGGGGCCTGGGCCGGGCTCCTTCCTCCGCCAGCCGCGCGGGGGCGCTGCTCGGGGCGCGGCCGGCCCCTCTACCCGCCGCGTCTCGGTGGCCGGCGTCTTCCCTCCGCTCAGAGCGCGGGCGGCCCTTCTACCCCCCGCATCTCGGCGGCCGGCGTCGACCCCGCCCGCCCACTCTGAGGCGCTCGGAGGAAATGGCTGCGAAGTCCTCGAGGCCTGCGGCCCGCGCAGTGAGTGGCGGCCGGGGCGCCGGGCGGAGGGTCGGCCGCTGCGAGGCCGCATAGGGACGGACAGGGGTGGCGGCGCCCGAGCCCGGCCCGCCCGGCGCCGCAGGGCCCGCGCCCAGCCGCGCTCTGTCGAGCTGAGAAGATGGCGGCGGCCGCGGGGAGGGGGATGGGAGGGGGGAGGGCCGCGCGGGCCGTGGGCAGGAGCGGGTGGCGGGGGTCCGGGGGCGCCGGAGCTGCCGGGCAGGGCCCACTCGGCGGGGCCCGGCCCGGTCCTCCCGCCGCGGGCGTGTCCTCGGGGCTGGGTTACAGTGTGGACGGCCTGAGAGGTGCGCGAGCAGGACGCCGCCCGGTGACCCCCCCAGCGGCAGCGCAGGAGGAGGGCAATGCTTTTTCCTAGAAGTTCCTGGTCTCGCTGCTGGTGCGTAGAGGAGGTGATTCTGTTTCAAGTAACTGTGTAACGTAGGATTGAATCCCCCCCCTCCGTTTTTTGTTTTTTAACAAGTGTCTAGTTGCTCTGGACACCTTAAAGGAGATGAAGTTTCATTCTGGGTTTTTTTTTTTAAGTGTGGTTCTTTTCGCTTTTATTTCGCTTTATGGCTTTGGTTTCTGATCGACTATTCTTGTAGAGAATAATATTATGATAGTTGTGTGATATTTGATGCTACAGGAAGCAAAAAAGGCCTTCAGAAAATCGGCTTCGGCCTAGCTGTAAAATACGGATTTTTAGATTTTATTGTGTGACTTGTCGATTTGATGTAGGACACAAATTTGTGTTCTATCTCATCCTCTGGTCAACCTCAGAGTAGAAAGGGGCAACGTTCATCTTCCACCGGAGGTGTGCCCGGCCGTGCCCTTTCTGGCTCACGTCTTTGGGGCTCAGATCCCACGCCCTCATTTGCTCTCTTTTCTTTCCCCCACGGTTGCTCCCCCGCCAGGTTGGGAAACCCTGGAGGTCAGGGCAGGTTTTCTGCTCTGAATCCAGCACTTCAGTCAGTGACCTTAGAGTTAGGACCTTAGAACGACAGCACCTGAGCTAAGTTGAAGATACTCTTTAATTCGTGTTTTGGCCTTAGATAATATCCATGTAATTTGCACATTGGTGGGATGAGATTTGAACCTCATGTACTTGGGTATTTTGCAGGAGGGAAGGGCGGATATTAAGATCTTTTCAGTGTGCTCACATAAGCTCATTACCCATAGCTTGGTAAGCGGGAAGCTGAGCCTCCACTTGGCACCAACTACAGCTCACGGTGGGCATTTCACCAAGGTTGACCCTGTTCTGGGCAGTTGATGTGTGCTAATTCGTCTCAGCGAGTAGGATGCTTCTGTACCTGTTCTAACCGCCTAGAAGCCAAAGCACCTTTAAGGAGCTTGCCCAAGATCGCAGAGCTGGGTTCTAACCGGGCCGTTGGGCCAACCCCAGACAAATGTTCCATGATTTCCCCAGAGCTAAGTAGTCCCTGGCTTTATGTTTCCAAGAAAGGTGCTTTAGCCGTGGATTTTTTTTTTTTTTCCCAACATCTTTATTGGAGTGTAGTTGCTTTACAGTGGTTTGTTAGTTTCTGCTTTTTAACAAAGTTAATGAGTTATACACATGTACATATCCCCATATCTTAGCCATGGATTTTAAGGAAATAAGATGTGACCTTTAGAACGATTCCTCGTTGTATTCAACAAATATTTATTGCATGCTGTGTGCCAAGCACCCTGGTTGTAGCAGGCACCAGAAAGATGGCCTTCCCAGGCCTGGAGACGTGTGTAATGGGGACCTGTGAGGGTCGGCATCCACGTCCCTGGAGCCCCTTTTTGGCACTTGAGGGTGGCTTGTATTGAACATATACGTCTCCACGTCTAGTCTTCTGCTTTCCCATCTTAATACGGCAGAGGCGTCTCAGGTGTCACCTGGGGAGGCCCAGCCCCAACCCTGTTGTGAAGCGTTCTGCCTAATGCATTTCCTGAGCACCTTCTGTTTCTTAGCTGCCCGTGTTCTTGCAGACGTTAGCAGTGAGTTTAGGAATAAGGTGTATCTTTAATTTACTTCTGATTTTCCACCGAGAACCGTCTTCTGTTAGTATTCGATTAAATTCAGGCTGTTTCAGGCAAAGCGAGTTATGCTCTGATAAGAAAGGGCAGAATTAAAAGTTGGGCAGTTGGCCGCTCCCCTGATTGTCTGCTGTTACCCGCGGTCACCAATTTCTTGCTGGCGAACAGTGCCCCTCACAGCATGTATGCGTGTGTGAGCATCACAGTGGCTTGTTGAGGAAATGTGTCACTGGGGCTTGGACACAGGGCGCCCAGTGCTTCAGGTGGCCCTTCGTGTGGGTGGGGTTTGTCTTCTTGGTGAGGAGGGGAGGGTTTGGAATGGGGACTTGGCTCCAGTTTTCTTTTTGGCGGTGGAGTTGTGGGTCCTGCTGTTGACACTGGAAGTCCGTGACTGACCACAGGGTGCCTTATTGGCTCGGAGCCCCTTCCCTGGCAGCCCGCGGACTGGGTCTTTTTAGTGTGTGTTTTCCACATGTTCCAGGTCCTGAGTCTTTTTAGTGTGTGTTTTCCACGTTTCAGGTCCTGATTGTTTTTTATTTCTGTTAACATGATGCGTTTTACCTTTTTTATACACGTGTTGCAAGCTACCAAGTGATTTCCATTTGGCTCTTACAGAGCCAAGGTTGAATGTTTACAGGTCAGCTCACTGTTATCCTTGGGTCCCTGCAGTTGGCACTGTGTCCTGTAGAGGCCTGATTTCTCATACACCTAGTGGCTTCGGGAAGTCCTTTAAGAAAAACGCTCCTTAAACAGTCCCTTTTGCATTTCTTCTTACTTAAATGATGGCGTCAGGTACGGTGGAAACCTAGTGTTACTCTCTTTAAGGCCAGCATCAAATGATGTGTGTTAATTCCACTGCAAAGGCTCTGTGATTAACAGTTAATGGACACATACTATTTGGGAAGGAGGAGGCCTAATGGTCTACATTGAGCCCCCTTGATCTCAAGGTCCCACACTTCCTGGAGTCTCTCGCTTAGGCCTTTTTCTTTTCTTTTTTTTTTTTTTTGAATTCCAGACTCTAATTTGGAATTAGAGTTTATCCCCCTGCCCGCATGCTCGGGCAAGGGGATAAACTTTGTTTTCTACGCCTGAGTCTATTTCTGTTTTGTAATAAGTAAGTTCATTTATGTCATTTTTTTAGATTCCACATATAAGTGATATATATTCGTCTTTCTCTGATTTTATTTAGTATAATAATCTCTGGGTCCATCCATGTTGCTGCAAATGACGTTTCATTCTTTTTTATAGCTGAGTAATGTTTTGATGTATACATTAACCACATCTTCTTTATCCATTTCATCCGTCAGTGGACATTTAGATTGCTTCCATGTCTTGGCTATTGTGAATAGTGCTGCAGTGAACATTGTGGTGTATGTATCTTTTCAAATTAGAGTTTTCTCCAGATACATGCCCAGGAGTGGAATTGCTGGATCATATGGCAACTCTAGTTTTTTAAGGAACCTCCATACTGTTCTCTTCATTTTATTTTTTGAGTAGTATGGTTGACCCTTGAACAACATGGGTTTGAACTGTCCAGGTACACTTACACAGGGACTTTTTCCAGTAGTAAATACTACGGTACTACACAATCTGCGGTATACGGAGGCCAAGTATAAGTTATACACAGGAATTGGATGGGAGTCCCGTTCCTGCGTTGTTCAAAGGTCACCTCTGATTTTGAGGGTAAGTTGTTATGTGAAGTTGAATAGGTAATTGTACTCATTTTAATAAGAATTGTTGTAGCCATGACTGTAAAACCTACTTAGTAGGTGTGATTATCTTGTTTGTAGTTTGTAAAGCAGAAGTTTCTCTCTTGAGTGTCAAACTTATGTGCTATGGTTTTGTTTTTCATATGCTGATAGAGACACTCAAGAGGTATTTAATACACCTTTACAACAGGAAGGTAGATGAGGTTTCCCCCCCAATGTAAAGATAGCTGTACTGTGTTTGGGTTGCAGAGATAAGTTTATAGAGAGAGAAAGTTGAAAGGATATAAAGAAATATGAAAGGATATAAAGAAAGCAGAAACCCCAGAAATGGCACCATTTGGAAGCCCAGTTACAGCTGTGGATGTGTTTGTGAACTTGGTTGGGGCGGGGCGGGGTGGGGGGGTCAAGATGTGCTGGGAACTGTTACCTGCTGGCTTCGCTCAAGGGTGTGGGGCTCTTTCCATGGCAGGGGCTGTAGAGTTCATCATCCTTTAATTATAGTCTTAAAGAATTGCATCATATGGCTGGTTCTGGGTTTTTCTCAAACTGGTCGCCTGGTGAGGACGTTGGTTTGTGTCCCTTAGTTTAAAAAAAAAAAAAAAAAAAAGGCATCATGCTGGGAGCACCCTTATAAACGCACATGCACTTCCCTAGTTATCCCTGGCAGGTCACAGTGAAGCAGTCCCACCTGGCCCGGTGGAACAGAGATGCCGCCTGCTCTGTGCCCAGCATAGAAGGGGCTCTCTGTAAATATTTGCAGATTCTCCTGTGAGGGCCTGTTTTTCCAGCTGCTCGCCAGCAGACATTGTCATTTTAATAAATGACACAGGCTATTTATCATACTCTGACTGACACTTGACACAATGGAGTTTCAACAGTTGTCCCCATTTCCCTGGGCAGCACACCTAGCTGTTAGGTTTGCAGTTGGGGTTGAAGGCAGGGACACCCTGGTGTGAAGCCTGCCTTCTTCTGTGGTGCTGCCCCTTGAGCCTCCCAGCCCCCTATCTGCTTATCAGAGGACTTACCCTACTTGTTAGTGTGTGGGTGTGGTCATGCTGTGGTCAGCGGAGGAGGACACTGGTGGCTGCCTTGGTCAGGACTGGGGATGCTGAGCCGGCACAAGGAGCGGTCCCCCTGAGATGCCCCCAGTGCCTCATGGAGACAGGGCTAGGTCAGTGCTAGCCATTGACTCTTTAGGTTTGTTAGATTGTAATTTAAACAGTATTTGTGTTTTTAGTAGTAAGGTGGCTTTCTTCTGCACTTCCCCCACCCGGGCAGCAGTGGCAGGAGTCAGGGAAGTTGCCTCAAGTTGAGCTCTGCATGGACCTGTAAAACTCAGTACAGAACATCCTGTTTTTATTTAATAACTGCTTTATTTAAGCTTGGACCTTCCCCACTGCCCCCCCAAAGCTAGACATTGGCCTCTTCTAATCTCAGAGAAAGAAAGGAAGATTCCAGCTCAAGTATACAGTTTAATTCTTGACTTTTGCATTTCCAAGGTCTCCAAGCATTATTTTTGCCCCTTGGCCTATGGCATGAGATGCAGCTCCAGTCATGAAGCAGATACTTGTGAGACAGCAGCAGGCCTTTGGTTTTTTTCTCCAACCATTTTCTCTTTGGACTTAGGTGGCAGTCCCTCTGAATGCTGCAGTTTCATAATTGGTGCGTTCTCAGTCATCCGAGGAGAGGAGGGGAGGGTCTGGGAGAGCAGCCTCCTGGAGCGTCACTGTCACGGCCCTTCAGTCTCACTGGCCCATCAGGAGCAGCCCTTTGAAGTTGCCAGTAGTGTCATGTCTGTGCTGTTGGCCATTCTCAGACTGACCCCTTTACACATAAAATTAACAAGGACCCCAAAGGGCTTTTGTTTATGTTGTATCTATTGATATTTCCCATATTTGGCATTAAAAATGAGACATTTAAATTTACTTACTTAAAAATAATAACATAAATAAAACTTTATAGAAACTATGTTCCAAAACAAAAACAATTTAATGAGAAAGGTAGCATTGTCCTAGGGTTTTGCAGTTCTCCTGAATGTCTGGCTTAAGCGACAGTAGCCGGATTCTCTTGTCTCCTTCGTCCTATCTCTGTCATTTGGCTTCTGAGAAACCACCACGTCCGTGCCCTTAGTGTTGTGCAAATAGTTTGACCTTGGGAGGGCCCTCCTGAAAGGCCCGCGGGCCACACTTTGAGAACCTCTGCTCTAGGTCATGGTTAGAAATGCTCTTGCTGTTGAGAAATGGGAATTTAAAAAGGCAGTTGACTCTGAACTTTAACACCTGGGGAAATGGGTTACTTTTAAGATAAACAATGTCTTCAGGGGGCCCTCAACCACGTTCTTGCTTTTTGGGGAAAGCATGGAATATCTGGCTAGTTTGTGGTCCCCGGTGAAGAGGGTTCAGTGCACACGTCCCCCTCAAAGTGGACCGCCTCGAACCAGAGCCCCAGAGCACAGCCGGGGCGCGCTCTGGGTGAGGAGGCTCCAGGGGTCTTTTGGCCTGAGGGAACGGTGGCATTTTGCCTTTATCGTAGGGTGTCCTCACCCACAGCCTCTCACCGGATCCTTACCAACAGCTCTTGCTGCAGCGAGACACGGTGCTCCGGGCCTGCACTGGGTGCTACGGGTGACACGGGGATCTGGCAGCAGTGCCCCCGTGGGTGCTGGAAGGGAGTAGCCAGCCCGGGTGCACTTGGGACCCAGACAGACCATTGCGGATATAAAAGCGATAGCAGGGGGGGCGGTTGGGGGGGCGGAGCTGGAGGATCAGGGGTCCCTAGGAAGCAGCCCCTGAGGTGCCCAGCAGGGCTCACTGTCCTGGGGAGCGGCTTACTGTGCCCAGGTCCTGTCTGTGGCCCTCCCCCACCCCCACAGTCACACCCTCTGTCTTGATTGGGGAAGGAGAGGGGAGGCTCCAGTTTGGGGGCCCATCCCAGTGTTGTCCTGGGCATTTAGCCAGACCTGCCCCATCTTGCAGACTTGGTGAGGACAAGAGCCTGTGCAGTTCAGAGGGTCCCGAAGACCCTGGCTGGGGCCTTGTCTCATAAGCACCAACCCCCAGGGTGTAGGATTCAGATAGTCCCTTGCCAGTGTTTGAAGCCATGTTTTCTTGTTCCTTGAGAGACAAGAGGGAGCTGCCTCAGTCCACTCGGGCTGCCGTGGCAAGGACCACAGACTGGGAGCTTTTACACAGTGGACTTGATTTCTCGCAGCTCTGAAGGCGGGAGGCCTGAAGTCAGGATGCTGGGGCAGTTGGGTCCCGGTGGGAGGGCCAGGTGAGCTCTGGGGCCTCTTTTCCAGGGCAGGCATCCCATTCAGGAGGGCTCCGGGGGCACAAACGTGCAGACCACGGCAGGAGTCCATCCAAGGTAGCAGGCAGTTCTGTAGAGAACAGGGAAAGCCTGTTTCTTCCACCTTAACCTGGACACATTCAGGTGGCTCTGCTGGTGGTTCCTGAAGCACTTTTGGAGAGCTGCCCACCGAGGTCACAAGCCCGTGTCTTCACTAGGAAGTGGATAGAGAGAAGCCAGAGTGCTCACTGCCCACCCGCAGTGGGGGAGCTGGGGTCCCGCCTCACCAGAGCTTGGCGGAGGCACCAGTCCTGGCGAGCTTTTAAGCAACAAGTTTTACTTTTTGTTTGCACAGACCTGTAAAGCAAGAACACCTAAGAAATTTTGAACAGCAGGTGGTTCCTAGATTTCTCTCTCTGTAGTTACCGCTTGAGAAGCTTATCGTGCTGTGGGTCCTTTTGCTTCAGTGGAATTTTAATAACGACTGTTATTTGGAAAGCAGCAGACTTTGGATTGGCCACCTAAAGGACTGCAGTGCCACTTGTGCAATCGAGTCAGGATGAGCGTGGGGTCACTGAGAGGGAGCGCTGCCAGGTTGGCAGGATGTCGCCTGTCCTCTCAAATTCATGGGCGTGCCCTCGTTAGTGACTGTCCCATTAATAAAAATGGAATTGTGAAAGAGGCTTTAATTGGGAAAGCTTGCTTTTTTCAGTACTTCATAGAACTTTCAGCATCTTCTCAATCCCTCCTCATCCCCAGCAAAGGATTCGTCATGAGATGGAAGACTTAACGTGAAATAACAGTAACTGTGAACTTTGGCCCAGCCTGTTAGAACCATAAATTGAGTTAGCAGAGTCCGAAATAATGAGGTTATGTTGTAGCATTGGATATAACTTGTGACGGGCAGGTTAGAATTGTTTCAAAATTAAAATTGTTAGCTTTGAATATTGTTTTGGGGGTGTGAGATTCGGAGGACCACCCTGTTTTGCCGCTAGGTGGGCAGGGCAGGTGTGTGCTTGTGTGTTATCTTGTTGAGAAGCTGCAACTGTTTTCTCGTGTTTGTTGTGCTGTGAAAATAGGAGCTTCATTGTGGTTATATATTACATTTTAAAGTATCGCAGAGAAATTAGTCTCCAGTCCATAGAACTAAACATCTTCAAATGGGTAAGATGCGGTTAGTTACCTGTCGCAAGCTTTGTAGAAGTGGAGCCTTCAGATTTATGTGGTTGTAGAGTCGGGCATCACTCACGTTGTTTGTTTGGGGAGCGTGTTTTTGGTTTTGCTTTAAAGAAAATCACTTCTGGCAGCTTAACGTTTTTCAAGGGTTGGATAGTCTGAAGGGAAAATGAAGTGGTGGTTTTAGAACAGTTTTGTGGAAGCAAATGTTTCCTCTCCTCTGACACCCAAGTGCAGATACGTGTGACTGCTTGGCGTGTATCCAGCGTGTTCTTGAGCTCCCGGAAATGGTGTGTTTTGAAACCCTTTGGAGGCTAAGAGCTCAGAAGCCCTGTCCAGGGTCACAGTCGGCCTCGTGAGCCGGCCCTGCCGGGTCGGCATTTGCACTGCTGGCACACAGGTTCCTGGTAGCGCCCCTGAGGGGCCAGAGGCACCCACAGCCGGGGGCCGCGGAGCATCGCCGATGGACTGCATTTTTCCAGGTGGTGTGTGGCAGGCGTTTTCTCCAAGATGCACGACTCAAGGAAAGCAACTGACCGTATTTGTTATTGATGACCAGATTCCAGCTTTAAACGAAAATTAGCATTTTGAAAAGCTTTTATCTGCCACCCTGAGCTTGATGGCTTCTCAGTAATGAAAGACATTTCCGGAGATGGGCGCTAACAGTAACAGATGCGTCTCGTGTCGTCTAATGAAATATGCCAGCGTGTGGACGCTGCATGTGTCCAACTGACCGCCGTGCACACAGGCAAAAGATGTTTTCAGAGTGCGTTACAGCGCAGGAAGGTGTGGAGCATTCATGGATGTGGTTGCAGATTCGTGTCGCAACTACTTTTCATGGCCGCAGCCTGTTGAGGTTTGATGTGGTATCAGGGAACAGCCACAATTCTGGAAGCCTTTCTCAGGTTTAATTTTGGAAATACATATCCCATATGAGCAACTGCTCTTTGGGGTCCTCAAAATTTTTAAGGGTATAAAGGGACCTCGACAGCAAAAGTTGGAGAGCTGCCTGGGACGTGGTGGGCTGCTTCCTGTCCTTGGGTGGCCTGGGGGAACCTAAGGTTTCGTGGTATTCGTAGGTCTGCTTAGGAAATGGAGCCGTTTTCAGCTGAGAGGGCGTTTGCGCTTAGAAATGTAAAAGATATAAAACTATGTCAGTGCATCATGTTCTCCTCCAGGTTTTCTTTTCCCCAGTTTCAGGGTTGCCCGCCCACCGTTCTTTTCCTCTGGGGAAAAGTTGTTACCAATACGGTGTGACCACCGTTTGGTGACCTGCTGTTGTGTGTGGACCCACATTTTAAGTTGTCTTAGGAACATAACACAATTTTTCTTTTTTAACTTTTGCCTTGATCATAGGGGTTTGTTTTTGTTTCATGACCTGAAATTTTACATTAGAATTTCTGGGAAGAAATTATGAAAGCGATTTTGCAAATGTAAAATCAAAAAAAAGAAGCAAAGTGAACCAGATTATCTAAAATGATATGATCTATTCTGAATAAAGTACTTCATTCCACTTAACAGAAATAACTGGATTTTCCTTTTCTGATTATTCAGAACTCACATCCAGAGGCATGGGGTTTGGGGGGGGGGTCAGATTAACATAAATTTAAAAAACTTTTTAATTCCTGAGAACATCGTAATTTGTTTGCTTTTATAAATGTTCACTGTTGTGAACAGTTTCTCCTGAGACGTTTCTCGTTTTGAGATCGGTTGACCACATGTGAGAGAGGTGGTGGCCATGGAGGCGCGGGGGTGACCAGAGTGAGATGGTCACTGTCTCTTTAAAAGGAGGTGGGACGGAATGTTTGCTCTGAGGTCACCAAGGAGACCACAATTACAGGGGAGGCTGTAGAAACAGAGACACGTTTGTGGAACAAACTAGGTATACTGATTGAATGAGGGCACAGGAGGAGAAACGTTGTTTAAATATGTAAATACACATAGATGAGCTGTACCACGGTGATGGTCAATAAGCATAACGTTAGTCCTCTGAAATATTTCTTAGATCTTTAACTAAAAGGATGACATAGGTATAGTGTTCTAGGGCTTCCCTGGTGGCACAGAGGTTAAGAATCCGCCTGCCAAGGCAGGGGACACGGGTTCGATCCCTGGTCAGGGAACTTAAGATCCCACATGCAGCGGAGCAACTAAACCCATGTGCGACAACTACTGAGCCTGCGTGCCACAACTACTGAAACCATGCACCTAGAGCCCGTGCTCCACAACAAGAGAAACCACCACAATGAGAAGCCCACGCACCACAACGAAGGGTAGCCCTCCGCTCACTGCAACTAGAGAAAACCCGTGCACAGCGACAAAGACCAACGCAGCCAAAAATTAAATAGATTTAAAAAAAAAAAAAAGAATTTCTAAATAATGACTTCATGTGTAATCTTTTTGTTCATCTTTTCATGTTTTGTTCCTTTCTCTCTGTCTCTGGTTTTTTATTGACCTGGGTCCATCTCAAAGGTAGGATTGTAATTGGAAAGCAGCTGGTACCAGTGATCAGTTTTGAAACCCTCCTTCCCACTGAGGCCTCTGCCCGCCGCCCACCAGCTTCCTCCCCACCAGTGCGCCAGCCATGGCCTGTCCAGCCCCCTGCTTTCAGAGTGTAGTCGAAGTATCTTCCCTTCTTCCAAAGTCCTTAAGGAAGCGGGGGACTTTGTTTTGTGGATTTTGTTTGTCGACTCGCCGAATGTCTTTGTAGGTCACGTAATGTACATGCAAATAAGAGATTGTTTGGAAAGCTTCATGCCTTTTTTTTTTTCTTAAACATGATTTTAGTTATAGTTGCTTTAAATCTTTAAACTATTTTGTTGTTTTCTTTTAGGAGCTTACTCCGTGGTCACAGTCTCGAGATAATCTGCATTGTCATCTGTGACTAGTGACTGGCAGCAGCAGTGGTTCGGGGCTTGGCGCTTCCCTTGGACCCACAGTTGCATCGGCCAGGTTTTGGTTGTTTTTAGGAAGTCGGAAGAAGCGCCCAAGATTCCGTGTGGGGCAGGTAACATGGCAATAGTGTTAACGCCAGCAACACAATTTTAAGTTTTGATGTCATGTTTTCTATTTCAAAAACGGCATTATATGTAAAGAAACTGATGTAATGTTAGTATTTGTTTGAAATGGTTTAAGCTTTAGCCCAGGATTTCTTGAAGAGTGTCTAATTGTGTGTTAAGAATCTGATTCAGAACACTCCTTTATTTTTACATGGGTGGTTTTTTTAGTGCATTTAAGATGACGTTGTATATTCTCTCTGCTGAGAACTGTATTTTGTAGAGGAAAGTCCTTCCTGCAGAAAGCCTTGGGTGACCAGGACAGTGGCGTGGTCCTTGGTGGCACAGGTGCTGATGTCACAGCTACTCCAGGTGGCCTGGGAGAATGTGGGCCTAGGCCCAGGGTCGGGGAGTTGCAGACCTGGACATGGAAATGGGAAATAACTGGATTTTCTTTTTCTGATTATTCAGAACTCACATCCAGAGGCATGGGGTTTTGGGGGGGGGTCAGATTAACATAAATTTAAAAAACTTTTTAATTCCTGAGAACATCGTAATTTGTTTGCTTTTATAAATGTTCACTGTTGTGAACAGTTTCTCCTGAGACGTTTCTCGTTTTGAGATCGGTTGACCACATGTGAGAGAGGTGGTGGCCATGGAGGCGCGGGGGTGACCAGAGTGAGATGGTCACTGTCTCTTTAAAAGGAGGTGGGACGGAATGTTTGCTCTGAGGTCACCAAGGAGACCACAATTACAGGGGAGGCTGTAGAAACAGAGACACGTTTGTGGAACAAACTAGGTATACTGATTGAATGAGGGCACAGGAGGAGAAACGTTGTTTAAATATGTAAATACACATAGATGAGCTGTACCACGGTGATGGTCAATAAGCATAACGTTAGTCCTCTGAAATATTTCTTAGATCTTTAACTAAAAGGATGACATAGGTATAGTGTTCTAGGGCTTCCCTGGTGGCACAGAGGTTAAGAATCCACCTGCCAAGACAGGGGACACGGGTTCGATCCCTGGTCAGGGAACTTAAGATCCCACATGCAGCGGAGCAACTAAACCCGTGCGCGACAACTACTGAGCCTGCTCTCTAGAGCCCATGAGCCACAACTACTGAGCCCGCGTGCCACAACTACTGAAGCCATGCGCCTAGAGCCCGTGCTCCACAACAAGAGAAGCCACCACAATGGGAAGCCCCCCGCTCGCTGCAACTAGAGAAAACCCATGCACAGCAACAAAGACCAACGCAGCCAAAAATTAAATAGATTTAAAAAAAAAAGAATTTCTAAATAATGACTTTCATGTGTAATTTTTTTGTTCATCTTTTCATGTTTTGTTCCTTTCTCTCTGTCTCTGGTTTTTTATTGACCTGGGTCCATCTCAAAAGTAGGATTGTAATTGGAA
>NC_041227.1:992212-995795 GCF_002837175.3 Physeter macrocephalus
CCTGGGAGAGTGTGGGCCTAGGCCCAGGGTCGGGGAGTTGCAGACCTGGACATGGAAATGGGAGGTGACAATACTTAGTGGGAACCATAAAGAGAATTCAGTTGTGTGTGATTTTGAATTTTGTGTATTTTCTGTTTGAAGGTTTTCATTCTGTACTAGTCCTTCCCCTGGGATGGAACACGGCATAAAACCTGAGTCATCGTTAGCATTTAAATGTAATTGAAGCCTGCACAGCTTGGAAAAAAATTCTCAAGGTATATACTATCTTTTTCAGGCTTTTTCATTTTAAACAGGAGTGAAGTTTTCACAAACACGACCCTTTAAACAGTCTGTTAGAAAGCGGAGAGAAGAAATATACACCAAAGGTGCTGTGTGCTCAGTATTTTCTCAGTGTCCCAGTCGTCTGCTGCTGCAGACCCTGCGCGCAGAGCTGGATGAGCCCATCTTGTGTCGACACAGTCGTGGCTCGGGAATCTGGGCGGGCTTCAGCGGGGGCTGGGTGTGGGTGTTCAGGGTCCGAACCCCCCATCTCCACGTGATCCCTCCAGGAGCGTGGCCAGACGTCTCACACGCAGCTCGGGGCTTCCAAGCGCTAGGCCCAGAGCCAGCACGGCGCGCCGTCCCCCGAGCTCTGCGGGGAGAGCCCGAGGCGCCCGCCGCCCCGTCCTGTCCTGTCCGCGCTGCCCGCTTCCTCTGCCCGCGCTGCCTCTTGTACAAATCCTCGTCCTCGGCACTTGACAAACTCACAGATTTGGTTTGCTAGCTGTGTTCCTCTACTGAACGTTAGATACATAGCCGTTACAGTTTGCTTCAAGAATCCCTTTGAATCCTCTCAGCGCACTTTAGGAAACGCCTTCAGTTTTTGTAGGTGGAGAATTGTTGCGATTCACCGTGTCCGGGTTTCCTCCGTGCGGGTGGTGCCCCTTCTCGTGCGCTCTCGTGGCTGGTGGGTGCCGGTCGTGGGCCTGGACCGCGGCCCTGGCTGATGCCTGGCGTGGTTTGGTTGCATTTCCCTGTTAGGTATGGACGAGAAGGGTGACCCGAGTGGTGAGGACGCACCCAAGGCCATCAAGCCCACCAGCAAAGAGTTCAGGAAGACGTGGGGGTTCCGGAGGACCACCATCGCCAAGCGCGAGGGCGCCGGGGATGTGGAGGTGGATGCCCTGGAGCCGCTGCCCCGGCAGCAGCAGAGCCCGTCGCTGCGTCACAGCGGAAGGCAGCCGAAGCGGACTGAGCGGGTGGCGGAGTCCCTGACCACGGTACGGCGCCGGGGCCGGAGGGGCACCCCCGTGTCCCTAGAGGACTCTGCGGAGCCGGCGTCCTGTCCAGTGACAGATGCGGAGAGCGCCTCCAAGGGGAGCGTGGAAAGCACCTCGGACGGGAAGAGCGGTCCCAGGTCTGGCTCCACGGGTGCTAAGGAACGAACGGCCTCCTCGGGAAAGGCCAGAGGGCGTGGTGACGAGGATGACACCTCCGGTAGCGACAGTGACGGGTCAGCGGTAGAGGTGAGTGTGGAGCCGTCATCTGCCGTTGGCAGAAACCTCAAGACAGAAGGGTTTGTCTTCTGAGATAAGTTAGCTTTTCGCAGGAGTGGCATTGTGCGCGGGGCTGGGCTCTGCCAGCTCCCAGGTCCATGCACCTGCTCAATGCTGGCAGGCCTATCTATTCTTTCGAACGGCCTCCTCGGCAAAGGCCAGAGGGCGTGGTGACGAGGATGACACCTCCGATAGTGACAGTGACGGGTTGACTTTGAAAGAACTCCAGAATCGCCTGCGGAGAAAGCGCGAGCAGGAGCCCACCGACAGGCACCCAAAGGGCATCCAGAACCGCCTGAGGAAGAAGCATCGGGAGGAGGACCCGGTGGAGACCATGGACGTTGAGGCAGGCGATGCAATGGAGGGCTCGCTGCCCGTCCCGCAGGAGCCGGAGGCGGACCTGGGGGCTGCATCCCAGGTGGCGAAGATGGACAGAGAGAGCCAGCTGGAAGGGAGGGTGGCCCCAGGGGGGAATGCAGAGGAACCCGGAGACGCAGTCCGACACAAGCCCGAATGTGAGGTGTACGACCCCAATGCCCTGTACTGCCTGTGCCGCCAGCCTCACAACAACAGGTGGGTCGTGGGAGGAGAGAGTGGCTACCCAGGCTTCCAGGGGGAGTCCGAGCTGTGGAAAGTGGCAGAGAGGGTTTTCCATTCGTCTTAGTTTAGAGAGTCCCAGGGTGGCCTGAAAGAGGGACTTGTTCTCCTGGGAAAGACGAGCAAGTCATTGTCAAAAAACAAAGACAAAAACGGGGTGGGTGGGTACTGCCAAGAGCCACACCCTCCACCGAGGTTGGGGCTGGTGTGGGACATTGGCTGCCTTGGTCCCACCAGCCACGGACGAGGTGGCCTGGACCAGAGGGGATCTGCTGTCCCAGAGAGCTCGCTGGGTGACGCTGCTCCAGACAGGCTGTGACTGGGCTGTGGTGTGGACATTGGGGCAGCTCAGAGGGGCGGGGGGGTGGGGTGGGTAAAGGCATGGCTGCTCTTCTGTGGACAAGAGCTGTGGTGTCAAGGGCAGAGTGCTCCCCTCAAAGAAAAGATGAAGCAATTTTGATTGAATGTTAGTAAAATTGAGAAGGGCACGTGGATGCTCTTTATTTTGTTCTCCACGTTTCTGTAATATTTTGGTTTTTTTCATAATAGAATGTTGAAATTTGGCTTGTTAAAATTGAGTTGGTCTCTCACTTTCCATTCCTAATGCTACTAATAATCCATTCCTTATTTTATCATTCCAGGTTTATGATTTGCTGTGACCGATGTGAAGAATGGTTTCATGGGGACTGTGTGGGCATTTCTGAGGCTCGAGGGAGGCTCTTGGAAAGGAACGGGGAGGATTACATCTGCCCAAACTGCACCATCCTGCAAGTGCAGGATGAGCCCACCTCCGAGACCACAGGCACGCAGGACTCGAGGTCGAGACCTGCGGACGCCGACGGCACGGACTGTACAAGTATAGGAACCGTGGAGCAGAAATCGAGTGAAGACCAAGGAATTAAGGGTAGAATTGAGAAAGCTGCAAACCCAAGTGGCAAGAAAAAACTCAAGATATTCCAGCCTGTAAGTACCTGTCTCCCAAGGTCAGCAGTAGAGGTGACTGTGGAGCCATCATCTGCCGTTGGCAGAAACATCAAGACAGAAGCGTTTGTCTTCTGAGATAAGTTAGCTTTTCCCAGGAGTGGCGTTGTGCGCGGGGCTGGGCTCTGCGAGCTCCCAGGTCCATGCACCTGCTCAAGGCTGGCAGGCCTATCTATTCTTTCTCTATGTTGATCCTATCTATCTCCTATGCTGTTATTATTGACTTAACATTTTCCATAAGTGGACTCACTTTTTTAAGTCTTCCCTTAAGTTTTCTCATGAATGGATCCTGAGTTTGAAGTACATATGTGAGCAAACAAAATTATTTTTGAGTCACGGGGGCACGTGTGCACCTACATTACCCGTCACTGCCTTGAGAGAACCAGTGGTCTTGTCCCTGCCTCGCAGCAAGGTGCCGAGGCCAGCGGTGGTGACCGCACGGCTCCCCAGGGTGACAAGACAGCTGCGGC
>NC_041227.1:995842-996408 GCF_002837175.3 Physeter macrocephalus
GCTCTATTTTCTCCTTTCCCAGCTCTGGTCACTCGTGTCCCCTGCCCAAGGGCCATGATTCTTTGTCATGGTTTCCGTGCATCTTGAGAGCTGTCTCAGGCTCTCATGATTGTCCTACTCAGAGCATGTTTTTACCCCAGGCCTTCCTTGAATTGGGGCCCATGCCGCCCCCACAGCCCGTTCTCTAGCCAGTGTTGGGCATGCAGATGGCTTTGCGGTGGCCGTGTCATAGCTCCCCGCCATCTCCCCCTTGCACTGAGGTAGGCTCGCTGGCTGGACCGTTTTAATTTTACCTGTCATGGGGGTATGAGGAGGCACCGAGTGGAAGTATGATAACTGGTAAGGAAGAAGAATTAACGGAAATGTAAGTCAGTAGGAAACGTCATGTGTTTGCTGATGTATTTGAGACTACACATAAACTTAAGTATTTCTCTGAGTAAATCTTGGATTCTGTGGAGGAAAAACAATTAAGTGCATTTTTTTTTTTTTTTTTTTTTTGCGGTACGCGGGCCTCTCACTGTTGTGGCCTCTCCCGTTGCGGAGCACAGGCTCCGGACGCGCAGGCT
>NC_041227.1:996523-1008367 GCF_002837175.3 Physeter macrocephalus
AGACCGCCTTGCTTCACTGCCTCACTCACATTTATTAGCTCAGAAATCCAGGCCTGGCACCTCATCAGGATGCTAGGATGACGGGTTATTCTGTCCGGGACCTTCTCACCTCTGGGATGTTGATGCGTGCGTGCTGGATGTGGGGGAGTAGCCAAGCCCTCTGCCGAGCACATGCAGTGTATTGGGCTTAGGAGGACCCAGGAGCTGATTGAGTCGCGACCCTCACTGCAGAGTGAAATGAGCAAATTAATTTTGGAAATACATACCCCACATGAGCAACTGCTCTTTGGGGTCCTCAGTTTTTAAGGGTATAAAGAGACCTCGACAGCAAAAAGTTGGAGAGCTACCTGGGAGGTGGTGGGCTGCTTCCTGTCCTTGGGTGGCTTGGGGGAACCTAAGGTTTCGTCGTATTCGCAGGTCTACTTAGGAAATGGAGCCGTTTTCAGCTGAGAGGGCATTCGCACTTAGAAATGCAAAGATATAAAACTATCTCTTGGGCAGCTCCGCGCCCATCTCTGGAGCTCCTTTAAGCGGCGCACTTAATCCCCTCTCCTCGCGCACCCCAAAACAATGGTCTCTTGCCTCTTGGGCAGCTGCAGACTTCTCCCGGGACTCCCTCCTGGCTAGCCGTGGTGCACTAACCCCTTCAGGCTGTGTCCACTCTGCCAAGCCCAGTCCTCTCCCTGGGATCCGACTGAAGGCCGAGGCTCAGCTCGCAGCCCCCGCCCGCCCCGGCGGGTGAGCAGACGAGCCTCTCGGGCTGGTGAGTGCCGGTCGGCACCGATCCTCTGCGGGAATCTCTCCGCTTTGCCCTCCGCACCCTGTGGCTGCGCTCTCCTCCGCGGCTCCGAAGCTTCCCCCCTCCGCCACCCGCAGTCTCCACCCGCGACGGGGCTTCTAGTGTGTGGAAACCTTTCCTCCTTCACGGCTCCCTCCCGCTGGGGCAGGTCCCGTCCCTATTCTTTGTCTCTGTTTATTCTTTTTTCTTTTGCCCTACCCGGGTACATGGGGGAGTTTCTTGCCTTTTGGGAGGTCTGAGGTCTTCTGCCAGCGTTCAGTGGGTGTTCTATAGGAGCAGTTCCACGTGTAGATATATTTCTGATGTATCTGTGGGCAGGAAGGTGATCTCCAAGTCTTACTCTTCTGCCATCTTCCTGAGTCGAGATCCACGTTTAATCGGGTGTCCTAGGTGTCGTTTCACAACCTTGCCCGCCGAGCCTAGGCATGTGCGCCCTCTCAGCACAGGCAGCGGTGGAATCCTCTCTCTCCTGGAGGCTCAGTTCCATTTTAAGTGTTTTCAGTTGATGAAGTTGGACCCTTTGGACTAAATCAGAATCCTCTCACTTGGGATCTTAATTTCGTTGGTAAAGTTCCTGCCCATTTGCCCGATAAGGGAACCCACTTGTGGTGTGAAATCCCATTGTGTTCAGAAGTGTGCAGCGTGCGTCCCGGGGTCCCCTTAGAGTTCTGCCTATCATGCGTGGCATGAAGGGCAGTTAAGAACTTGAGTGCCTTACTCGGGAGGTAGATTTGTGTGTTTTGAATAAACAAAGGTACATTTTTATTCATAATTTTTTCATACATGATTAAAAGCAGTAATCTCTGTACTCTAAATAGTTAAGTTACAAAGTGCCATACCCACCAAAGTGGGTGAGTACACCGAAGCCCTGTCTGATCCTGCAGGTCGTAGAGACGCCTGGTGCCGCCAGATGCATCGGCCCCGGGTGCTCGAGCGTGGCGCAGCCCGACTCTGTCTACTGCAGCAGTGACTGTATCCTGAAACACGCCGCGGCCACCATGCGCTTCCTGAGCGCAGGGAAAGAGCAGAAACCAAAACCTAAAGAGAAACCCAAGACAAAGCCGGAAAAAATCGTTCTTCAGAAATGTAGCGTTCAGGTAAGTTGACTGAGACCAACCACTTGTGTAGTTGAAACCAAAAGCGTCTGGAGGTTACAGCCTCGGTGGGTTGATGTGGAATGTAGGGCCCACAGGCCCAGACGGGATGCAGGCACCTTCACACTGCCCTCCGCCTTGCCCAGCAGTGTTCTCGTCAGAATTACAAGTAGGCACGTGTTCTCATGTTTTCCTTCTCCGCCTCTAGCCGAGGGATTAATTGATAGCAATGTGGGAACCGGCTGCTGCATGGACTAGCTCTCCACCCACACACCAGCCCCGCTGGGAGGAGAGCGGTCCCTGTTGGAGTCTGTGTGGGGAGTTGACGCACAGGCAGCGGGGTGGCAAGTGGGTTCTGGGGGTGCCGCACTGAGTGCCTGGTGGGGTACAGGGATGTCGTTTGTACGCCTGTCCTTTCTCCACGCGCTGTTGTGTCTGCAGTTCCTGCCTGTCGGTGTTGCTCGGGCGTGTTCTCACGCAGGGCCCCAGCCCACCGTGCTCTCCACCTTGCTTCGCTGCCTCACTCCGTGGCCCCTCGGCTATGCTGGCGGCCTAGCACCTCATCAGGATGCTAGGATGACGGGTTACTCTGTCCGGGACCTTCTCATCGCTGGGATGTTGATGCGTGCGTGCTGGATGTGGGGGAGTAGCCAAGCCCTCTGCCGAGCAGATGCAGTGTATTGGGCTTAGGATGGCCCAGGAGCTGATTGAGTCGTGACCCTCACTGCAGAGTGAAATGAGCAAAGGTTAATTTCTGACCTCGTTAATGACTGAGGCTTTACTGATTATCCAGGCAGGCATTAAAATCTCTTCTGTGCACAAGAGACTGGCTCCAGACAAGAAGGAGAACACGGTGAAGAAGGTGGCGGTGGTCCCTCTAAGGAGTGAGGTCCTCGCTAAGGAGCCGACCTGTGAGAGCAGCACGCCATCCTGGGCCAGCGACCACAATTACAATGCAGTAAAGCCAGAAAAGACTGCTGCCCCCTGGCCGCCACTGTTGTATAAATGTATGTATCACCCGGGGGGAGCTCTGGACCCTTCCCGGTCTTTTTGGACGGCCGTGCACTCGGGCCTGTCCAGAGCTAGGAGTTCTAGCCGTGTTTTCTGCTGCACCTGCAGAGATCAAAGCCCTTGCCCAAGTCCAGGAGGCCTCCTGAGCCCCGCGTGCCCATCCTTAGTCTGTCGGGACTTCCTGTCAGTGTTTCCGAAAAGCTGTACCAGCCCAGTTGCTGAATGTCTCACCTCTGACGATTGATGTCTTTAATCGCTTTTCTTTATTATCAGGCTGTGGTAAGTATGTGTAGTATCTTCAGCAGAATCTGACAAGGGGGCGCACTGCCCGGCACTCAAGGTCCGCCGTCGTCCAGATGTTCGCCACAGCGCCGCCACCGCCGTGGGCTCTCCACGCGGGGGCCTTTCCACACAGTCTGCTCCCAGCACACGTGACCCTCACTTGTTGTATGTTGTGGGAACCTAGTACTATTAGCACCGTAGTGTTGTAGCCGATTTTCAACTGAAGCATGGTTTTCAGGAGTATATTATTTTTGACCGAACCGGAATTTTTTTTATGTCCAATTCACATTCTACACACAACATAAACACACTTGCCAGTCTTGAAGGCCGTTTACCCTGCTTCCTGTGCTTGAAGGTAAGTGAGCACAATGTCTCTCCACTGTGAGCAGCACCCAGGCCAGGAGTCCTGGCGTGCACCGCCGGGTCGTCCCAGCCCAGGCTTCCAGTTCAGACAGACTTTTGCCCCGAGGAGACCATGCAGCGTGACTCTTTCCTCTTCTTTCGTTCAGCTCATTCTCCAGAATTACATTTTAGAAACTTAAATTGCTCTGGGGCACATCTTATTCTATGATGAAGGTCATTTTGCGTTCAGCTTTTCTTTATGCTATCTTTTATACTCTTGCAACTTTTTTTTAAAAGCACAAGAGGTTACATGGCCCTAAATTCCAAGATTATAGCCATGTGCTGCTTCCTCCTCTCAGCCGGCTCTTTAGGCCCGTGGCCTGAGGGAAGGCCTCGTGGATGTAGTGTGGCTAGAAAACTGCCTAACTAGATGCATTTTGAGAATGTAAATGACCCAAGACCTAAGAAATGGAGTTGGAAGTAAACTGCAAAGCAATACTGTGTGTGTATATATATATATACATATTTATCTATTTTTTTTATTTGTGGATTTTTGGAGTGAGTGGTTTGATATAGAATTAACCAGTTGCTGTATTAAACTGAGTCTCAATACACCTCAGGTTGTTTGAACCAAGAACTTCATGCTAACAACGTGCCGCAAATATCCATCAAATCATAGCACCTCTACACAGTAGCGCCTCTACAGGGGTTACGAATGGACCTAAATATAAGCGTCGCCCAGCTGTGAATGGGTGGGGAGCAGTCACTTTGGAATCCTGTGCTAAATGTTCTCAGTTGGTTATAGGCACGTGACAGAATAAAAGGAAAACCGAGGTGTAGCCACAAAACCCTGGGTGATTGATTTCAATTCAGTTAATTTCCATCTCTGTCGACCAGAATTGGGAGACTTCCCCCAGGCTCCAAGTGTGGACCACAGTGAGAAAGGAAAGTTGGCGGGGTTGGGGGAGGGGTGGGTGCTTACTTATCCCCAGTTCTGACTTCCCGGTTTCTGAGGGAAGGTTGGGGTGGAGGGGCGGAGAGACCACCGCGAGGAGGAGGTGGCGGCTCTGCCCACATTTCCTCTGCCCCGCCCCTCTCTGCACATCAGCTCCTCACTGGTCACCTTCCCAGCACATTTACGTCCCAGAGCTGCGTGGATGGGTAGCCACAGCTTCTAGCCCGCATAAGGGACGTGCTTTTGAGCTAGTTACTTCTGATCATTTTTTGTTATCCCAGAAATGTCATCTTCCCAAAAGATGATTGGGAGGAGTGTAAAAGGTCGCTGGTAAACACCCGACTTCAGCCTCGGTGAGTAGCAGCTGTGCCTCTGCCTCTTCCCCAAACCATTACTCGACAGTGGCAGTGGCTGTGGACCTTCCCTGGGTCCCCACACACGGGCACGGTGGGAGGGGGCCCCTCGCACACACTCAGCAGAACCCTGCATCCCCACCGGGGCCCCCCACCTGCCTCTCTGGCTGCAGAGCGGGATATTTTTCTGGCTGCACGTCATGCCGGGACAGTTGTTAGGAGGGGGCGTTTTCCACGCTGACCTGCATTCAGGTCAGGTCTTGGGGAGACCCTTGGGCAGCCAGTGTGCTGCCCCTGGAGGTGCTCTGCCCCCCACCCCCCTTCTCCCAGGCCATTGGCACTGGCCTTGGGTTGTGGGTTCAGGGCAGCCCTTCGTGAGCGTCGTGGGCAAGACCTTGCTACACAGAGGCTCTGACCGTCTCTCATGGGACAGTCGGTAGATCCTTCAGGTCCTCAGGGTGATGGGATTAACACGGACTTGTTCTCTGGTGAGGTTGTTTTTTTTTTTTTTTTTTAATTATTGTTTCTCAGTTTATGAAAACAAAAACAGTGTAACTTATGGAAACAATTGCCATTTTATTTCCCCCCAGGTCACTGTGTTTCTTACTCCTCCTCATGGTTCCTCTTCATCGCCTCTCGTTACTGTCCAGGCACAGGCACGAAGAGGACAGAAAATGTTCTTCTAAAGTGTCCCTGGTTTGTTACGGTTTGGAAGTGGAATTGTGATAGGCATAGGCACATTTCTCCATGTTTGGGGCTCCCTAAATGGCCCTGAGATGATTTAAAACTCTGGGGACCTGAACAAATTTTGACTGGAAAATCAGATTTCTGCAGTTTGATCTAGCTTTGAGAATTGAAATGGGGACCCCTGGCAGAACCTGTGCACCCAGGTCCAGTGACGTGTTAGCATCTTGCCCCGATGCCATCGTTGCGCCGTGGTCCCCGTGTACCACATGTCCGGTCCCTGTGCTGTGGCGAAGTGGATCCGGGGACACGGGTTTCACAGGGATTGGTGGTGTGGGTTCTGGGAGCACGCTTCACAGGTAGTAAGAGAAGACAAGTCCCAAGGGTGAGATAGATGGGGGTGGGGGGTGCCTGGGACCCAGGGGTGTTTGGTAGAAATGGAGCGGTCGGAGAGGCATCTTTTATCAGCTGCACGAGCTGTTTTTATCTGTCTCTTCCAGATCTTTAGTGGCAAAACAATGTGGGTGGGGACAAAGCAGCCTTGTACATCTCACCATTTTCCTCCCCCCATTTGGAGAGAGAACCAAAACTTGTCCTGATAAGTCTCTTCCAGATCTTCAGTGGCAAAAAACTGGGGGTGGGGACAAAACAGCCTTGTACATCTCACCATTCTCCTCCCCCCATTTGGAGAGAGAACCAAAACTTGTCCTGATAAAGATTTACCTTGACAGCTGTTTTTAAAGTTATCCAAATAGCTGGAATTTTCTTGGTCATTCGACATTCTCTCGTATTTTTAAGTGTTTTACTTTTTACAGGTTTTTTTTTTTTTAATAGCCAACTGTGCAGAAAATTCGTGCAGGGAAAGTTTTGCATGTACATGTACTTTTTCTGACAGAGACCCTCAGATGTACCCTGGCTGCCCCCCTTAGTTCTTGTGCTTTAGCGAGGGGGGGTAGAAGTTTCTAGCAGGATTGGTCCTGCTCACCTCACCTGCCCTTTGGCCTTCGTGTGGCCTCTGGGGCTCTGCGTCTCCTATGGCACTGTTCACAGACGGTCCCGCGGCAGAGTCCCTTAGGCGGCATCGAGTCCCAAGGGTTCTTTCTGAAGATGCAGCTGTAACCCTCCCACACGGTGGAGGAGTCTCAGGTATATTTGAAGCTGTAAAGTAATGTTTGTGATGTTGTGCGCGTTGCACGTCACCGTGCACGTAGTCAGTCTCACCTTCTGAAAGTTAAAGAAGTAAACCTGGAAGATCCATAAGAAGGGTTTCCACTTTGATTTCTGTCAACAAAGGTCGGGGCGTTGCCGTGCACCTGGAGGCGTCCGCAAAGACGAGCACAAAGGTAACGGCCGCTTAACCCGCCGGGGTCAGCAGGTGCCACAGGCTGTGTGCCCCAGAGTCTTAACACACCCCCTGGCCCCCTCATGTTGCTTGAAGTAGCAGATGATGCAGGCACAGATAACTGTTAAAGTTGAACCTTGTCAGAGTGGTGAAAGTGCCTGTTGGCGGGTTTTGGAGGTGAGGGAGAGCAGCAGCTCTACTTCCAGCTGAGTCTCCGCTCTGGTGGCCAGTCCCCGCCAGTCCAGTTGGCGTAGACAGGAGATTGGAACGCCTGCCCCACACACAGCCTCGGCCCCGTGTCCTTCTCGTGGTTCATGCTGAGGGATGATGTGACCATTTTTTTCATATATTACCAGTCCAACATGAATTGGGTTTTGGTTTTCAGAATCTGAAACTCAAAACAAGGAAGGGTCCATTTGCCTCCGGAGGTGTACTTGGTTTTTTGCAAGCTGGTTATGGCCAGTTCTATGCACCTCTCTCTTGAGGTGTAAGTCGCTCAAATACTGCACATCAGTAAGAAAAAAGTCAAATCTGGACAAGCTTTGTGTAGCCCCAGATCATGGCAGTTTGGCTGTGGACCCACATACAGACCCCTAGCGATGGAGAGCAGCTGGCGCGAGGGCCCCAGAGATGGAGATCAGGCCTCCCAAGTCTTCGATGGGGATTCTCTCTGTTTCTGTGTAAGCATAACTTTACTTCTGTAGGAATAATTCAGTGCAGAATATTTAAGCAAAGGCACAAAAGCAAAATGGTTCTCTCTTGCTACTTGAATTTTCACACTAGGACAAGTCTTGACAGCCAAGAAACAAAGTTGAAATGAGAAACGTCCTCGTACACGTGTCAGGCTGAGCTGAAAATAGAGCTGATGTCACAGTGAGCAGAGCCCACTCCCCCCAACCCCTGCTGCTGCTCCACTGTGTCCTCTGAGCCCTGGCTGGTCCCCTTAACGTGACCCGGTCCTTGTGGCGGTAGTTGCCTCGGCCTCACCCCTGAGCCTGGGTGGATCTTGGGCCCTGTGGGAATCGGGGGGGCGGTGGCTGCCTCGGCCTCACCCCTGAGCCTGGGTGGATCTGGGGCCCTGTGGGAATGGGGGGGGAGGGGACGCTCCGACCTGCACCACGTGGCCTTGCTTGGCGCCTGGTCACATCAGAAGCTCTGATTCCTTTGGCATTTACAGCCAATCTGAGTAGTGTCTCCCCCCCTACCCCCTACCGTGTCAGTGTGACAAAGCCCCATATCTGGGGATTTTTAGGGTAAATTGGCACCTCTTTGGCGCAGGACAAAAGGTACAAAGCAGTGACCCTCCCTCAGGGTTTCTCACTGGTCCTTGTGAGGGGCCGCCCCGGCAACGGCTGTCACTCAGCTGTCACTGGGCGGGGGCCGCGCAATGCTGTGCGACTGGGCTCCTGGCCCGGCGCTGGTTCCTCTTCCTGCTGCACAGCACTGTCTGCTCGGAGTAACCCAGCTTCCACTCCCGTTTCCTCCTGTCCCCACCGAGGCCCACCAGTGCCACCCAGTGGCTAGCGATGCCATAGCACCACGGCCCACCTTGCCGTGTGACAAGGCCCCCAGTTTCATGCTTATTGGGAAGTTAGCCAATTAGAGTGTTGCTGGTCCCTGAGCGCACCGGCCTGCCTGGTTCCTACCGGGCTTCACCACAAACAACTCGTTTCCAGTATAAACCAATGGCCAGGCCCAGCAGAAACGACGTCATCTGGGGCGGTGGCCTGGCCACCAGCCAGCCTTTCCTCCTGTATCTGCTCCCCAAGACAGCACCTGGCCTGGAACTTGGGCCACTCTTTTCCCCATAGGCAGCCCCCGGGATGGCCCAGACTGGGTGTACATTACCACGAGGCCGTCTCTGTCCAGCACATGGGCAGGTGGTCACCCTGCCTCGAGCTGGCAGCACTGGGGGCCTGCCACTGCTGGAGCCACTCTACCATGGGGGTGTGCTGCTATCCTGTTCTAGAACTGGTGCTTCGTGGTTGGTTGGTTACGCCTTGCTCTTCTGTGAATGTATACACAGAATACAGTTTAAAAGGGAATTTGGATGAAGAATTTGCAAATCGGTGCTTCGTGGTTGGTTGGTTACGCCTTGCTCTTCTGTGAATGTGTACACATAATACAGTTAAAAGGGAATTTGGATGAAGAATTTGCAAATCTGATTTTAGCTCTACTCAGAAGTAACGCTTCTGTCACTGTCAGACACTTTAGCACTACACGGTGTCACTGCCATTCCAGCAGCAGCTAACCCACATCCAGCTGAAGGTGGGACCAGACGCAACTGTTTTCTGTTTTGAGCATTTTTCCTCAAAGAAGAAGAGGGATAGAGCTGACTTGCTGTTGAGGGCCACCAGTTTCCACATTTTACCAACTTTTTATTTACGTAATTATACTTACATACGCTCTGAGATGCAGGTGAGGGATAATGCAAGTTGACTTTTAAAAGCCAGAAGCAGCTAATTTTATAGGAGAGCGGCATAATGGTTAAGGAAAGCCATCCCTTGCTTTTTAAATAGATGACGTTCATTTACTGTTACCGCTCTTGGATAGCAGGTCACCTTAATCACCTGTACTGTGAGTGTCCTAAAAATAAGCTCCTGGCTTCTGTTTTCCCTGAACGAGAGAAAACACCAGTTAGACCTGTAGATGCGTTGATTTTAGGGAGTGAATGTTTTCGAAGTCAACAGGAATTGTCACTTGAAACAATGTAAATGTCACATGATAAGATTTGATTGAGGCCCCATCATGGGCGGCTCATTGAGAATTCTGGAAGCACCTTAGGCCAGCTTTTTAGGGTTGCTTAAAAGTGTGCTACTAAAATAATCTCAGCAAAGTTTGTAAAAAGTCAGTGACTGAGCTGGTTTTAGGACTCGATTTTAATCTTGACAGGTTTGTTCCCTCATCCCCTGCTGGCAGTCACAGCTGGCACCGGGTCCTGCCCCACTCCGCTCTCGTTCCTTCCCCCAAGAAGAGGGGCCTCTGTCCATTTCATTTAACCTAAGCTCTAGCAGTCCCCCCCGCCCCAGATTAGGTGCTGTGGACCCTGATAGCCAAGGCTGAGCTGGTAAAGATAAGTTTTCATGTACTGAGGTCTGGTAGCGCCTTAGGAGTATGGATTTGAGCTGATGAAATGATATACGTAGAAGCGTAGTTCTCAGTTTTAGTTCCTATGATGTCCCCAGTTCCTACTTTGTTAGACAGTTAGCTGTGACTTGCTGACGGGACATGGGTGACAGCAGGGTGGATGTAGAGCACAAGCGGGCTGCCCAGCAGGGAGCGGGTGGTCTTGGGAAAGCCGGGACAGCATAGCCCGGGGGTGCCGCACACGTGGGGCCAGTGATTGGGACACCGTGGACAAGGGGACATGAGGTCGGGGGGGCTCTGTGAGTTGAAAATAGATTTGCAGTCAGGGTTGTCGCTTGATGACAGTGAAGTACTTCTAACACGGTTCTAAGTTTTGGACGTGTGTAGCGCTGTTGCAAACTTTGTAAAACTAAGTAATTTCACCTGTACTATGAAATGGAAAAATCTTGCGGTCCCTGGGCTTTTGACACCTGTGGCTGAACTGGCCTGACCAGTGCTGGAGGAAGGCAGTCCTGGGGGCAGCGCTCTGGCCCTTCGCCAGGATGGTCACGCAGGGTGTAGGCTGTGAACGCCTTGGGGGGCTCTCGTGGGGTCAGGCCTTATTTGTAGACAGGGTCTCACCTCTCTCCCTGGACTTCACATTTTCTCCCTGCTTCACTAGGACAGTTGCAAGAAGCACCGGCAGCTGACTGGAACTGGTGGGTCTTCAACCCCTGCGTAAAATCGGAAGGCTGCTAGAGCATCTCGAAGTCTCCCGTTTAGAATCTGGGGGCTCACTGCGCTGTGGGTAGTTTGAGAGAAGCCTGCGCCTGGGGAGGTGGCTTCTCCGTCGGTCCTGTGTGACGTGGCCCTAGGTGGTGTCCCTGTGCTCTCCTGGCTTGCTCCCTGGATCTGCCTGCCCCCCACCCCTCAACCCGTTCTGCCCTGGGTCCCAGACGTTCTGGGCGGTGGGCCTGAGCAGGGCCATCTGGGAACACGCCCCTGCTCTCAGTCACGGCTGCCCATGTACCTCTGCTGGGCCGCACGCCCCTAAGACCGAGGGACTGGCCTTAGGATGAACCTCCTTGCTTGCCTCTGACTGTAATTCTGATGGTCTGGTACAGGATTAAGTGTCATCAGTCCATGCGAAGTACTGGCATAGAGACTCTCGTTTTAGCTTTTGGCTGTAATCCTTGTTTGGGTTAAAAGTGCTAACCTACTGTCTTACCCAATAGCGAGCTGCAGCTAGAGGGGCGTGAATGGGAACGTGAATGACAGCAGGGTGGCGTTCCTGCCACCCAGCTCCTAGTGTAAAAATAACTGGTCTCCCCCCGTGTTGCAGTTTTCTGCCAACATTCTGTCTTTTATTAACGTCACCATGTCCAGTTGACTTTTGTCCAAGAGGGCGATGAGCACCTGTGAGCCCCGCCCCAGGGTGGGCTCCTGCTGGCCCTTCAGTGCCCCAAGGGCCCCCGGGGTGGGGCTTGGGTATGCCTTCGAAGAGAAGTGTCTGATCCACCCTGGAAGGATTTTCTCAGCTCCTGTTCACCGGAAACTGCACTGGGACTCTCCAGGAGAGTGGTCTTTGAAATCTGTACCTTTCTTGATAACAGCGAAATTTGCCCTTCGAGTTCCAAGCTAAGCTAACGGTTTAAATCTAGCCTTTGATAGCTTACTGGTTTATGGGTTGAAGTAAAAGTTTTAAGAATAAAGCATCTCTTTCTGAAACAAAGTATATTCACTATCATAAATGTTGCTGGTAGCCCTTTTTACACTCCTTTTCTGAATTTAACGGTTACTTTAAAAAGCCTCTTGAAATCTGTCTCACAGTAATGCCTGGTTATTAGCTTTGCTTGTTTCGGGTGCACATGCTGTGTGCGGTCCCCTGCACCCCTGCCTCACTAAGCGGGGCCCTG
>NC_041227.1:1014843-1018500 GCF_002837175.3 Physeter macrocephalus
GGAAGCACCTTAGGCCAGCTTTTTAGAGTTGCTTAAAAGTGTGCTACTAAAATAACCTCAGCAAAGTTTGTAAAAAGTCAGTGACTGAGCTGGTTTTAGGACTCGATTTTAATCCTGACAGGTTTGTTCCTTCATGCCCTGCTGGCAGTCACACCTGGCGCCGGGTCCTGCCCCACTGCGCTCCCGTTCCTTCCCCCAAGAAGAGGGGCCTCTGGCCATTTCATTTAACCTAAGCTCTAGCAGCCCCCCACCCCAGATTAGGTGGCATGGACCCTGTTAGCCAAGGCTGAGCTGGTAAAGATAAGTTTCCATGTACTGAGGTCTGGTAGCGCATTAGGAATATGGATTTGAGCTGATGAAATAATATACGTAGAAACGTAGTTCTTAGTTTTAGTTCCTATGATGTCCCCAGTAGCTATGTTGTTAGACAGTTAGCTGTGACTTGCTGACGGGACATGGGTGACAGCAGGGTGGATGTAGAGCACAAGGGGGCTGCCCAGCGGGGAGCGGGTGGTCTTGGGAAAGCCTGGACAGCATAGCCCGGGGGTGCCGGCACACGTGGGGCCAGTGATTGGGACACCGTGGCCAAGGGGACATGAGGTCCCGGGGGGCTCTGTGAGTTGAAAATAGGAGATTTGCAGTCAGGGCTGTTGCTTGATGACAACACGGTTCTAAGTTTTGGATGTGTGTAGCGCTGTTGCAAAGTTTGCAAAATTAAGTAATTTCACCTGTACTATGAAACGGAAGAATCTTGCGGTCCCTGGGCTTTTAACACCTGTGGCTGAACTGGCCTGACCAGTGCTGGAGGAAGGCAGTCCTGGGGGCAGCGCTCTGGCCCTTCGCCAGGATGGTCATGCAGGGTGTAGGCTGTGAACGCCTTGGGGGGCTCTTGTGGGGTCAGGGCTTATTTGTAGACAGGGTCTCACCTCTCTCCCTGGACTTCACATTTTCTCCCTGCTTCACTAGGACAGTTGCAAGAAGCACCGGCAGCTGACTGGAACTGGTGGGTCTTCAACCCCTGCGTAAAATCGGAAGGCTGCTAGAGCATCTCGAAGTCCCCCGTGTAGAATCTGGGGGCTCGCTGCGCTGTGGGTCGTGTGAGAGAAGCCTGCGCCTGGGGAGGTGGCTTCTCCGTCGGTCCTGTGTGACGTGGCCCTAGGTGGTGTCCCTGTGCTCTCCTGGCTTGCTCCCTGGATCTGCCTGCCCCCCACCCCTCAACCCGTTCTGCCCTGGGTCCCAGACGTTCTGGGCGGTGGGCCTGAGCAGGGCCATCTGGGAACACGCCCCTGCTCTCAGTCACGGCTGCCCATGTACCTCTGCTGGGCCGCACGCCCCTAAGACCGAGGGACTGGCCTTAGGATGAACCTCCTTGCTTGCCTCTGACTGTAATTCTGATGGTCCGATACAGGATTAAGTGTCATCAGTCCATGCGAAGTACTGGCATAGAGACTCTCATTTTAGCTTTTGGCTGTAATCCTTGTTTGGGTTAAAAGTGCTAACCTACTGTCTTACCCAATAGCGAGCTGCAGCTAGAGCGGTGTGAATGGGAACGTGAATGACAGCAGGTGGCGTTCCTGCCACCCAGCTCCCAGTGTAAAAATAACTGGTCTCCCCCCCGTGTTGCAGTTTTCTGCCAACATTGTCTTTTATTAACGTCACCGTGTCCAGTTGACTTTTGTCCAGGAGGACGATGAGCACCTGTGAGCCCCGCCCCAGGGTGGGCTCCTGCTGGCCCTTCAGTGCCCCAAGGGCCCCCGGGGTGGGGCTTGGGTGTGCCTTCGAAGAGAAGTGTCTGATCCACCCTGGAGGGATTTTCTCAGCTCCTGTTCACCGGAAACTGCACTGGGACTCTCCACGAGAGTGGTCTTTGAACTCTGTACCTTTCTTGATAACAGCGAAATTTGCCCTTCGAGTTCCAAGCTAAGCTAACGGTTTAAATCAAGCCTTTGATAGCTTACTGGTTTATCGGTTGAAGTAAAAGTTTTAATAATGAAGCATTTCTTTCTGAAACAAAGTATATCCGCTATCATAAATGTTGCCCTTTTTACACTCCTTTTCTGAATTTAACAGTTACTTTAAAAATGCTCTTTAAATCTGTCTCACAGTGGTGCCTGGTTATTAGCTTTGCTGGTTTCGGGTGCACATGCTGTGTGGGGTCCCCTGCACCCCTGCCTCACTAAGCGGGCCCCTCTCCTTTGCAGCCGTGAAGGAGGACAGACGCACAGAGGCCAAGGCGGCGGTGGCGGCGGTGCCGAAGAAGGTGGCTCCTCCAGGCTCCTCGGGGGGCGGCAAGCAGCCCTCGCCCAGAAATCTCCTTCCGAAGAAGTCCCCTCCTTTCGCAAACACGGCAGCAGCCAAACCGGCCATCAAAAAGTCGCCACCGGGTTTCAAGGGCACCATACCCAAGAGGCCGTGGCTCTCGGCTGCCCCCTCCCCCTCGGGCAGCGCTCCCTCGGCCAAGCAGGCAAGGCTGGCACCTGTTGCTGCCACGTCTGTTTCCAGAAAGTTCCCCGGCTCCGCTGCTTCGGTGGGCACCGTCAGGAAGCCTGGGACCACCTCGGTTCCCCTGGCCTCTCCAGCCCCGGGACGCCTGGGCCCCGCGAGCCCCGCCTCGTCACAGCCAAATTCTCAAATTCGGCAAAACATAAGACGCTCCTTGAAGGAGATCTTGTGGAAAAGGTGGGCTGTTCCACTTTGTGTCTTACCTGTTAAAGTAGAAAGTTTTCCACGTAAAGGGTGGTGGTTTCACAGTGGCCCCGCTGTTTAAGAAAAATGTCACATGTGGGACTTGCCTGGCGGCCCAGTGGTTAAGACTCCACGCTTCCACTGCGGGGGTCACCGGGGTTCCATCCCTGGTTGGGGAGCTGAGATCCTGCATGGCATGCTAGTGCAGCAGTTACTGTGGGTCTTTTTTCATTCCATCTAGAGTCACTGACAGCGATGACTTAATCATGACAGAAAATGAAGTAGGAAAAATTGCACTGCACATCGAGAAGGAGATGTTTAACTTGTTCCGAGTCACAGACAATCGGTACAAGAGCAAGTACCGCAGCCTCATGTTCAACCTCAAGGACCCCAAGAACCAGGTGCGTGTCCGACCGTCAGGAGTGGGGGCTGCCCAGGCCTGGGTTAGTGCACTGGGTCCCCCTGTGGCCGTGGGGGAGTGGCATGCTGTTCCCGTGGGCCAGGTGCTCGCCTGCTGAGGTTCTTGCCCCCCGCGCGCCTGCCTGCCTGCCGGGGCCCACGCTGTCTGGATCGGCCTCTTGACCTCTTACCTGTGTTTAGAAGCAGGGCACGTACTCTGACTTTCCATTTCGCCTTGTTAACCCTCTGGCAGAAGGGCTTTCTTCTACCTTTGTCCCTAACACCGTACCTTCTTCAGTTGATTGTGTTTTCTGTGAGGTGGTCTTTGTAGCAGGGTCAGTGCGGTGGGATTCTCGAGATGAGCTGCCCGACCTCGGGGCCCTTGTTCTCCGAGCATCGATGGGACGCTCCGGGCCCTCGTCACGCCGCGGGGCAGGGGCTTGCCTTGCTGCCCATCTCCACATCCTCTCTAGTATCTTAGAGGGTTTTGAACGAGTGAACGAGAGATGTTTGTTTACAGGGGCTCTTCCATCGTGTTCTGCGTGAAGAAATCTCTTTGGCAAAACTTGTGAG
>NC_041227.1:1019000-1020019 GCF_002837175.3 Physeter macrocephalus
TCATTTTCCTATTGGGGACATATCAAGTGGACAAAAAGCAAAGCAAATATATATATATATTTTGTTTACTTTTTTTTTTAAGTTTTTTGGCTGTGCCACGTGGCATGTGGGATCTTCGTTCCCCTACCAGGGATTGAACCTGCACCCCCTGCAGTGGAAGCACAGAGTCTTAACCACTGGACCTCCAGGGAAGTGCAGGATGATCTTATATTGTTCAAAGAAAAGATACTGCAGAAGAAATGAACAGCACTCTACAGATGTCTGAGCTCTGACAGAATGGGCGATTCAGAGCCTGATGGAAGAAAACTGTGCCTAAATCACAGGCCTTTCTTTAAACCACGTGGTTCCTATACGGACAACAACCACTGGTTGAGATGAGGGTAAGGGTGAGAGGTGGGTACAGTAATTATTTTGAGCCTGCAAAAATAATTCTTCTAAAGACCACCTATTCTAGGACACCATTTATAGGACGTGCCCGGGGTTGGCAAACCCATAGGGACAGAAAGAAGGTTAGTGGGTAGGGAGCGCTAACGGGTACGGGAGTCTTTGGGGTTATGACAATGTTCGAAAACTGACTGTGGCGATGGGATGTGAATACGCTATCAATGAAGAGCACACTTTTTAAAAGGATGAACCCACATGGCATGTGCATTCCAGCTCATCACTGGCCAGTGTTTGCGAGTGCATTGATTACACGAGCCCTGCCGGTTCTAGGACGAACCGTGCACCACGTGTATTTATTTACCTGACTGAATTTTCACCTACGTACAGACTGCCTTGTCACACCTGTATTTGGGGCCGCTGTCTCACCTGTCTACTGTTCGGGCGCACTGTAGGCCTCGTGTCCCGAGAGGGGGGGGACCGCACGGCACCCCGTTGATACACGGACTCGTGGTGAAGCGTTACCTGGAGAGACGCCTCTTGCATGCGCCCTGATACCCGGCCGGGCCCCGGGCGGCCCCGCGGACACTCGACCCAGGTGTCTGACCCTCGGACACTGGACTCGGGCGTTTGGCCCC
>NC_041227.1:1027484-1027961 GCF_002837175.3 Physeter macrocephalus
TCCCCAGGGCGAGCCTGTGCACATTACGGTCTGTGTTGATGTCACGCTTAGAATCTTCTCAAAGATTTTATCGCTATCATCCTACATATTTAGTAGTTGTATAATTTTCTTTTTAAATTTAGGTATTTAGACGATTTGAAACTAATTTTTATGTTAGGTGTGAGAAAAAGTGCTCTTTTTTTCCCCCCACACCTGATACCTTTTATTGAGTAAGTGGTCCATCATTTTCCTATTGGGGACATATCCAGTGGACAAAAAAGCAAAGCGAATATATATATATTTTTTTTACTTTTTTTTTTTTTTTAAGTTTTTTGGCTGTGCCACGTGGCATGTGGGATCTTCGTTCCCCTACCAGGGATTGAACCTGCACCCCCTGCAGTGGAAGCACAGAGTCTTAACCACTGGACCTCCAGGGAAGTGCAGGATGATCTTATATTGTTCAAAGAAAAGATACTGCAGAAGAAATGAATAGCACTC
>NC_041227.1:1027971-1028565 GCF_002837175.3 Physeter macrocephalus
AGCCCTGCCGGTTCTAGGAGGAACCGTGCACCACGTGTATTTATTTACCTGACTGAATTTTCACCTACGTACAGACTGCCTTGTCACACCTGTATTTGGGGCCGCTGTCTCACCTGTCTACTGTTCGGGCGCACTGTAGGCCTCGTGTCCCGAGAGGGGGGGGACCGCACGGCACCCCGTCGATACACGGACTCGTGGTGAAGCGTTACCTGGAGAGACGCCTCTTGCATGCGCCCTGATACCCGGCCGGGCCCCGGGCGGCCCCGCGGACACGCGACCCAGGTGTCTGACCCTCGGACACTGGACTCGGGCGTTTGGCCCCTTGGACCTTGGGATCCGGGCGGCCCGGCCCTGCGGGCACTCGACCCCGGGTGGTCTGGCCCCTCAGGCACTGGACTTGGACGGCGTGGCCCCGCGCGCCGCAGCCTCGCCGCCCAACCCCCGCGCCCCCGACCTGCGCGCGCAGCTCGGGAGGGGGCGCCGCGGCGGGGGCGGGGCGGGCGGTTGGTGCGGCCGGGCCGCAGGGCGGGGCCGCGCCGGGGAGGGGCTGCCGTTGCGGGCGGGCGGCGCAGGCGCGCTGCGGCCGGCGGTTTC
>NC_041227.1:1033556-1036719 GCF_002837175.3 Physeter macrocephalus
CCTATTCTATGACACCATTTATAGGACGTGCCCAGGGTTGGCAAACCCATAGGGACAGAAAGAAGGTTAGTGGGTAGGGAGTGCTAATGGGTATGGGATTCTTTGGGGTTATGACAATGTTCGAAAACTGACTGTGGTGATGGGATGTGAATACACTACCACTGAAGAGCACACTTTAAAAGGATGAACCCACATGGCATGTGCATTCTAGCTCATCATTGGCCAGTGTTTGCGAGTGCATTGATTCCACGAGCCCTGCCGGTTCTAGGAGGAACCGTGCACCACGTGTATTTATTTACCTGACTGAATTTTCACCTACGTACAGACTGCCTTGTCACACCTGTATTTGGGGCCGCTGTCTCACCTGTCTACTGTTCGGGCGCACTGTAGGCCTCGCGTCCCGAGAGGCGGGGAACGCATGGCACCCCGTGGATACATGGACTCGTGGTGAAGCGTTACCTGGAGAGGCGCCTCTTGCATGCGCCCTGATACCCGGCCAGGCCCCGGGCGGCCCCGCGGACACTCGACCCAGGTGTCTGACCCTCGGACACTGGACTCGGGCGTTTGGCCCCGTGGACATTGGGATCCGGGCGGCCCGGCCCTGCGGACACTCGACCCGGGTGGTCTGGCCCATCAGGCACTGGACTTGGACGGCCCGGCCCCGCGCGCCCCGCAGCCTCGCCGCCCAACCCCCGCGCCCCCGACCTGCGCGCGCTGCTCGGGAGGGGGAGCCGCGGCGGGGGCGGGGCGGGCGGTTGGTGCGGCCGGGCCGCAGGGCGGGGCCGCGCCGGGGAGGGGCTGCCGTTGCGGGCGGGCGGCGCAGGCGCGCTGCGGCCGGCGGTTTCTGCGCCCCTGCCCGCCCGGCCTGGCCCAGCCGGCCCGGCCGCGAGCCCCACGCCGTTGGCGCCGGCATGTCAGGCCCCGGGCAGCGGGAGCCGCCGCAGGCGGGCGGGCCGGCGGGCCCCGAGGGCGCGGACGCGGCGTTGGGCGAGGCGGGGCAGAGTTTCACGACCACCGACCTGAGCCTTGTGGAGATGACCGAGATCGAGTACACACAGCTGCAGCACATCCTCTACTCGCACATGGAGGCGGCGGCGGCCGGCGGCGGGGGGCGCGCCGCCCGTGTACCCGGTGCTGTGCCCGCCTGCTCTGGCCGATGCCGGCTTCGCGGGCGCCGACCAGTGCCTGGGCCACATCGACTTCCAGGAGCTGCGCACGATGCTGCTGAGCGAGGCGGGCGCGCCCCCCGCCGCCGAGAAGACGCCGGGCGCCGGCGCACCCCGGCCCAAGGCGCCCGAAGGCGCCCGACGTGCAGAGAAGCACCAGGCTGGGTCCGGGTGTAGACCAGGGTCCTCTGCAGAGGCCACCAGCCTGGCTGGATCCGGGTGTAACTAGGGTCCTCTGCAGGGAGGCACCAGCCTGGGTCCGGGTGTAGACCAGGGTCCTGTGCAGGGAAGCACCAGCCTCGGTCTGGGTGTAGACCAGGGTTCCCGCCGGGCGCCGGCGCACCCCGGCCCAAGGCGCCCGAAGGCGCCCGACGGCGCCGGCAAGGAGAACGTGGAGGGCGCGCCCGAGACGCGGGCCAAGTCGGCCGTGCGCGTCCGCCTGGAGGACCGCTTCAATAGCATCCCAGCCGAGCCCCCGCCAGCCCCGCGCGGCGCGGATCCCCCCGAGGCCGGCATGACGCTCAACAAGTGGGTGCATCCCCCAGGGAGCGGGCCCGTCTGGGTCAGGGTGTAGACCAGGGTCCTCTGCAGAGGCCACCAGCCTGGGTTCGGGTGTAACTAGGGTCCTCTGCAGAGAGGCACCAGCCTGGGTCCGGGTGTAGACCAGGGTTCTGTGCAGAGAAGCACCAGCCGGGGTCCGGGTGTAGACCAGGGTCCTGTGCAGAGAAGCACCAGGCTGGGTCCGGGTATAGACCAGGGTCCTGTGCAGAGAAGCACCAGGCTGGGTCCGGGTGTAGACCAGGGTCCTCTGCAGAGGCCACCAGCCTGGCTGGATCCGGGTGTAACTAGGGTCCTCTGCAGGGAGGCACCATCCTGGGTCCGGGTGTAGCCCAGGGTTCTCTGCAGAGGCCAGCGGCCTCACTGCAGCTTGCATCTTAACAGGGAGCAGACCTCAGTGGGTCTGGAGGCTGAGCTGAAAGTTTGTGTGCTCTGTGCAAGCACAGCAAGCAGATATTAAGTACACAGCCTGCAGCATTACCTTTGCGGTGTGCCCTCTGCGTCTGCATGTGGAAGAGAGATGAGTTGAGAGAAGTGCACACACACATGTTCCTGAGGAACAAAGGTTTTGCCCCCAAATCACCCACCTAAATGTCAGGAGAGACCTCTGCTTCCCCCTCTGTTGACTCAGGTTGAGGCTGACCTCATCTTGCACAGATGCATCCCCTGGGAGGAGAGACGTCATGTTGTGAGGCTTTGAGTGTAAAATGCAGCTTCATCCTTCAGCCGGACTGCCAGCCCATAAGTGATCTCGCAGCAACAGCTATCGGAGAGGAGTAGCCTGTCTGCTAGGGTGTCTCCTCAGCTTCCTGTCTGTCCCCACCCTGTAGTTTTCCCCATTTTGCCCATAGTCGTCAGATTTTGGAGGATGGCCAAAATAACAGAGATTGGTGTCAGAAGTGTGATGGGAAGGGAGGTGTAACTAAAAGATGACACGCGGCCACACCTTCCAATGGGAGGAAGAAAGTTTGAACTTGTCCCCTACAACACTAGCTGATAATTGTTTTGTAGAGATTTCCATGGTGGGGGGCATTCATGGTAACAGATTTGAGTTCCTATGTAGAAATCAAACGTTAGCCATTAGAGTGTGATAGTGATTGTGGTGTTTCAGGAAACTTACCTGCCACGTACTCTTCATGTGTTTCTGGGTTTCTTTTGTCTTGGCAGTTTGGTAACTCTTATTCGCCATCCATCGGAATTAATGAATGTTCCTCTTCATCAGCAACGAAACAAATGTACGACATTAGTGAAAAATAAAACTGCTTCTGCAACGACTGCTCTGCAGTTGACCTACCCTCTGCTTACTGCCAGTAGTTGCTCTACTAGTGGAAATTCTCGTCTTTCACAAACACAGGTAGGGAAAATGATTTGCGAAGCTGTGCTCTTTTGTAGTAAATGGATAAATTGTATTTTAGTTAGGTCCCAAGGATTTTTTTTTT
>NC_041227.1:1037512-1042973 GCF_002837175.3 Physeter macrocephalus
TATAAACAAAGAAAGGATCTCGGAAGCCTGCCTGCATCTTAGGGATCCTTCCATTCCTCTACCCAGTCACCTCACTTTGAACATCCTTGCGAGTTTTGAACATCAGTTTATACTTGGCCTGGAAACGCTGAGTTTAGGGGCTGCTTTTTCTTAAAAGTAACCTCCTTAAACAGAAAAATGATAGACTTAGGTACATTTTCGTTACCTTCAAGTTACTGACAGCACTTTTAGGTTTTTTTTTTTCTCTCATTTCATACTTCATGAGCGAGGCAGGAGTCTGAAATCCACTCAGAGCTTTAGGGGACGATCTGCAGATGGGCAGAGGATTGAGCTGGGAGCAAGAGGCCATAAGGTGATACAGAAAGTTTTAGAAATAAGGAAACTTCTGAAGGCAAACTCTGCTTACCCCTGACGTTAACCCTCAATCCGTTTTTCCTGGAAAACATTCTTTTTCGAGTTATCCAACAATAACACAGCTTACACTCAGCTTTTCAAGAGCTGATAAAGACAGGGTAGGGATGGAACTCTCCTTTCTCCCACGCCAGTGATTAGTTTTCCATTGTTCGCGAAAGTATACGTTCACATTTGTAAGGTATAAAGGTTAATATTAAAATAGTCCCTGTACTGACTACTCAGCTGAAGAACCAAAATATTACCAATACTTGTGAATTCCTCTCTATGTCTTTTTTTTTTTTTTTTTTTTTTTTTCCACGGTACGCGGGCCTCTCACTGCCGTGGCCTCTCCCGTTGCGGAGCATTGGAGAAAATCTTTCTAGGTTTTGGTTTTTTTTTTCCCATTCTGAATATCAGAAAAATCAAACAACTTCTTGGTTTTTTAATTCATAGATGACAGTTAAAATGCCTTTTGATTTAAAAGGAGGACTTTTGACTGTATTGCTGTATAAGCTGTATTGATTACGTAATACCTGGGGTGTTTTAATTTAGTTTATGTTCAGTTTTATAGTTTGAAACCTAGAGCCTTGTGCCAACTGTTTCTATGGAATTTTGGAGCGCTTCCTGTTTGGTTCTGTGTGCTTCTTACCCATTCATGTTTATGTCTTGGATCGAAAATACCAAAAAATATATTCAGCATTCACGAGGGTAAGTTTAGAAGAACAAAAAAATTAAAATACCACTTTTTCCTTCTTTCGCGAAGAAGAAGCGCTACGTAAGCAAGCAATACATAAGAGGAGTCGGAGTAAGCTACGTCAGTTGGACACACACATAGAGCGAAGAGCCCTTGGAGAGCTCCAGAATGTGGGTGAAGGCTCCACAGCAGCGCAGGGTGGTTGGCAGTCGGCGGAGCCGTCCCAGGCCACCCTCGGGGAGCAGACCCCGAGCGGGCCCCAGGGGGGCAGGTCCCAGCGCAGGGAGAGGCACAACCGCATGGAAAGAGATAGAAGGTAATGCGCGGAGTCGCCGGTGTACAGCTGTCTTAGACGCCAAGCTCATGACAGTCAGTGGTGGTAACAGGCGGCTTTTTGTAGAAAACAATGGTGTAGCCGTTTCTGTGTTCAAGGGCGGGAAAGCTGGCAAGAGTCAGTGGTCACCTTGCTTTGCTAGGCGGATGGGGGTACCCAAGACCACCCCCAGGTTTGATGATTCATTAGGAGGACTCATGGCTTTGATTTATTTTGGACAAAGAACCCAGTAAAGTCAGCAGAGGCGCATGGGGAGAGGTCTAGGGGCCCCAGGCGCCAGCTCCCCAGAACACCTCTCAGTGGAGCCACTCAGGATGCCTGTCACCCCCCAGCACTGGTGACATGTTCCCAGACAGCAAAGCTCCTTAGCGACTTGGGGCCCTGGATCCTACTGGGGGCTGGTCGTGGGGGGCATTCCCTACCTGGCACGCGGCGAAATCCCAGATGCCCAGAAGGAAAGCTGGTGTTTAACATAAGCCAGTGAACAATGGTGGTGGGAACCCCCCCCCACCCCGCGGAAATCTAAGTTCCCAGGTGCTGGCCGGGGCAGCCTTCCTGGGAGGGAGTCCGCCTGCGTGCTGGGTTACTCAGTTTTGCTTGGTTCTTTTAAAGATATTGACGAAGGAGGAAGTTACAGCTTATGTCAGTTGTTTTATCTGTGGATTTTATTTGTGCTGTTCTGTGTAGAAGCAAAAGGTGGTTAATTTTTCTGTTATAGCTCGGCACAGGATGATTCCCTAACATACAGTTAATTAACTTGGTCGTTTATTGAGTACTTTGTACCAGTTTCTGTTTTAGGCTCAGGAAATAGAGCATTGAGCAAGACAGATATTCATCTCTGAGCCTCCAGTGTTGAGCTGTGGAAATTTATTTATTTAAAGGGATATATTAAAGCTAGGCAGCTAGATACCTTTCCTAAGGATGTGTCCGCACATACACCCCAAGTGACGGGCATCACTGAACTCACCGTGAATTATAACGGGCATTGTTTATATTTATTTAATAAACATTTACTGAGTACCTACCATCTGAGAAAAAGCCTTGTACGTACTACGTGTTGACGGTAAAAGTTTTAATTCTTACTCTGCCATTTCCTAGTTTAACAACTTCCTACACATTCTTTACCTCTCCACCTGAGTCCCTCGTCTATAAAATAGGGATATTACCTACTGCGTAGATGGGACACAAGAATTAAACAAGCTGAAATGTAGTGTCTGGCCTAGTGCCTGCAGTTACAGAGCATCTAGTGAATTACTGCTGCTGTTGTTACCTTACAAAGTTGCTCTAAAGTTCTGAGGGTACAGGTGGGGAAATAGAAACAAGGGCCGTATTATCTGAATGTAATCCATAAAAGTTAAAAATGGTCTGAGACTCCAGTTGTGATGTAAATGCGGAGTCGCCGGTGTACAGCTGTCTTAGACGCCAAGCTCATGACAGTCAGTGGTGGTAACAGGTGGCTTTTTGTAGAAAACAATGGTGTAGCCGTTTCTGTGTTCAAGGGCGGGAAAGCTGGCAAGAGTCAGTGGTCACCTTGCTTTGCTGGGCGGATGGGGGTACCCAAGACCACCCCCAGGTTTGATGATTCATTAGGAGGACTCATGGCTTTGATTTATTTTGGACAGAGAACCCAGTAAAGTCAGCAGAGGCGCATGGGGAGAGGTCTAGGGGCCCCAGGCGCCAGCTCCCCAGAACACCTCTCAGTGGAGCCACTCAGGATGCCTGTCACCCCCCAGCACTGGTGACATGTTCCCGGACAGCAGAGCTCCTTAGCGACTTGGGGCCCTGGATCCTACGGGGGGCTGGTCGTGGGGGGGCATTCCCTACCTGGCACGCGGCCAAATCCCAGATGCCCAGAAGGAAAGCTGGTGTTTAGCATACGCCAGTGAACAATGGTGGTGGGAACCCCCCACCCCCCCCGAAATCTGAGTTCCCAGGTGCCGGCCGGGGCAGCCTTCCTGGGAGGGAGTCCGCCTGCGCGCTGGGTTACTCAGTTTTGCTTGGTTCTTTTAAGGATATCGAAGAAGGAGGAAGTTACCCCTTAGGTCAGTTGTTTTATCTGTGGATTTTATTTGTGCTGTTCTGTGTAGAAGCAAAAGGAGGTTAATTTTTCTGTTATAGCTGGGCACAGGATGATTCCCTAACATATAGTTAACTAACTTGGTCATTTATTGAGTACTTTGTACCAGTTTCTGTTTTAGGCTCAGGAAATAGAGCATTGAGCAAGACACATATTCATCTCTGAACCTACAGTGTTGAGCAATGGAAATTTATTTATTTAAAGGGATACATTAAAGCTAGGCAGCTAGATACCTTTCCTAAGGGTGTGTCCGCACATACACGCCGAGTGACGGCCATCACTGAACTCACCGTGGATTATAACGGGCATTGTTTATATTTATCGAAGAAACATTTACTGAATACCTACCATCTGAGAAAAAGCCTTATACGTACTACGTGTTGACGGTAAAAGTTTTAATTCTTACTCTGCCGTTTCCTAGTTTAACAACTTCCTGCACATTCTTTACCTCTCCACCCGAGTCTCTCATCTATAAAATAGGGATATTGCCTACTGCGTAGATGGGACACAAGAATTAAACAAGCTGAAATGCAGTGTCTGGCCCAGTGCCTGCAGTTACAGAGCATCTAGTGAATTACTGCTGTTGTTGGAAATTTATTTATTTAAAGGGATATATTAAAGCTAGGCAGCTAGATACCTTTCCTAAGGATGTGTCCGCACATACACCCCAAGTGACGGGCATCACTGAACTCACCGTGAATTATAACGGGCATTGTTTATATTTATTTAATAAACATTTACTGAGTACCTACCATCTGAGAAAAAGCCTTGTACGTACTACGTGTTGACGGTAAAAGTTTTAATTCTTACTCTGCCATTTCCTAGTTTAACAACTTCCTACACATTCTTTACCTCTCCACCTGAGTCCCTCGTCTATAAAATAGGGATATTACCTACTGCGTAGATGGGACACAAGAATTAAACAAGCTGAAATGTAGTGTCTGGCCTAGTGCCTGCAGTTACAGAGCATCTAGTGAATTACTGCTGCTGTTGTTACCTTACAAAGTTGCTCTAAAGTTCTGAGGGTACAGGTGGGGAAATAGAAACAAGGGCCGTATTATCTGAATGTAATCCATAAAAGTTAAAAATGGTCTGAGACTCCAGTTGTGATGTAAATCATCCCTACAAAGACCAGGTTTGGGGATATTAACAGGCGGGTAGTCTGTGGTCCTTTATGAACCGGGGTCCCTTGGAGCATCAAAGCTGTGAATCCTAGCTTATGTGACTTCCTTGGCACCTGGAGGGCAGGTGAGTGAAAGAATGTCCTGCCCAGAAGAAACACACACGATTTTGCTTCCAGTTTCAGGGGGTTTGGGTCCATCCTTGGTCTAGAGACTTGGACCTGGTCCTTGCTCCTGGCCCAGGAGAAGTAAATGGGAAACTTTCCAGGGAGTGCGACTGGGCTTAGTGGGCCGCTGAGCGGGGGCTGGCCGCTGTAGAGGGGAGCCCCGAGGTGAGGGGCTGCCCTTCCTATGCTCTCAGTGGCCAGGCCGCGAGCTGATTCCTCAGGACACACAGACACCTGCTTTATTCCTTTGTTCTGCTTCAGCTTCTCTATGTGATTCCTTTGGCTTTTGACTGCAGGCGCAGAATCCGCATTTGCTGTGATGAGTTGAATCTTTTAGTCCCGTTCTGCAACGCCGAGACCGATAAGGCAACGACTCTGCAGTGGACCACAGCGTTCCTGAAGTATATTCAGGAAAGACATGGAGATTCTCTTAAAAAGGTTAGTAGCTAGGCCAGGAGATCTTCAGACTCCTGTAAATGTATCAGTGTTGTTATTCATCCTTTTTCCTCTAAGATGTCCCAAACTGTCCTTTGTTTCCTGGACCCAAATGTCAGATGCTGAGTCCAGTGTGAATAACGCCCAGCTCATCACTTATCAAGGTACTAACCACAGCCTGGATTTGTGGTCAGCTAGCAGTTAGGCACCTGCTCTGTGCATTGGATTGTTTGGGGGCTT
>NC_041227.1:1043683-1045487 GCF_002837175.3 Physeter macrocephalus
AGTCCCGTTCTGCAACGCCGAGACCGATAAGGCAACGACTCTGCAGTGGACCACAGCGTTCCTGAAATATATTCAGGAAAGACATGGAGATTCTCTTAAAAAGGTTAGTATCTAGGCCAGGAGATTTTCAGAATCCTGTAAATGTATCAGTGTTGTTATTCATCCTTTTTCCTCTAAGATGTCCCAAACTGTCCTTTGTTTCCTGGAACCAAATGTCAGATGCTGAGTCCAGTGTGAATAACGCCCTGCTCATCACTTATCAAGGTACTAACCACAGCCTGGATCTGTGGTCAGCTAGCAGTTAGGCACCTGCTCTGTGCAGTGGATTGTTTGGGGGCTTAAAGCGGTTTCAGAGGCCTGCCTGTAGGATATGATTCTTTCCCCCCTCAGAAGATGTTGTGAAAGGGATAAAGCACAAATAGAAAAAAAAAAAAAGAGGCAATTAAATGTCAAATATATAATCTGGATTTCAAACATGTTCAGAAGGCAGAGAAGAGAAACACTGCGGCCTGGGGGATCCGGGGGGACTCGGGGGCTCGCGGGGGCTCGAGCATCTCAGTTCCTTAGTACAGCCAGCTCGACCTTGACCCTGTCTGTTTGGACCGAGGAGCCATTGATCCCCTGCAAGCCAGCTGGGCTCCCGGTGGGAGCGGGTGCCGGGTGTGAGTGAGGGTCCCACCTGCCCCCTCTTTGGGGGTTCACATGAGAGAACATTCCCGGCACTGGCTTCTGTGCTCTGCCTTGGGGAGACCTTGGGTCCAGGTACCGGCCTCAGAACTGTGGGTATCGGGGCGCATGGGATGAGGCCTTAGTGAAGAGCGTCCTTTGTATTTTAAAAACTGATTTAATGGTTGGCTCTGTGTACCTAATAGTGGTAAATTATTATGTATATGATTCATTCAAATATGATGAAGGTGTTTACAACGATAAAAAAACTTAACTATCTATAGTTAAAGATTAAATAGGTTAAAAACTTATGGACATTAATTTTTATGTGTATTAGGCTTCCTGAATATTTCTGAAATTTAGTTTGCGCAGCAGGGAGACTGGACTCCAGGAGGAGAGGTTGGGGGTGGGCGGGAGTGGAGACGCAGACCCTGGTCAGAGGCCGCAGCCGCTCTGCTGAGACTGGCCAGGGCCCGCGGTGCTGGATGTAGGGCTGCTGGGCAGAGGAATTGGGGACCACGGTGGGGCGTCTGGCTGGAGCAGCTGGGCGGGTGGCGCCGTGTCCTGAGATGCGAAGACGTGTGGAGAAGCAGGATGGGGTGGGCCGGAATCCACGTTCTGTGCCCGGCAGGCTAGGTTTTCAGGGCCCAGGAGGCGTCCGGTGGAGAAGCTGAGGAGGTAAACGAGTCTGCAAGCAGGTGGTTCCCTTTGTTTTATTTTTCTAACGAGCACAGAGTTCACTGGACACCTGCCCTCCCCTCACCTAGTCTGAGCCGTCAACATTTGCCATGTTTAACACACGTGCACGCGCACGCGCACAGCACAATTTCAAAGACAATGACAGATGTCATGACCCTTCACCTCTAAATATTTACGCCTGCGTCTCCCACGTAACGCCAGTGCCGTTTTCACACCTCACAAGGTCGATAGTCATTCTCTTATACCATCTACTACCCAGTCCGTATTCCCATGTCCCCCAGATGTTCTGAAGGTGACTTTTATGGCTGCGTTTTTTTCCAAACCAGCACCCAGCCATGCTTCTGCGTTGCATGCAGTGACGTTTTTCTGTCTCTAAGCTATAGCAGTCCTCCCTACCCCACAGTTTCTATTATGGCACTGAGATTTTGAAGAGATCGGG
>NC_041227.1:1046083-1098855 GCF_002837175.3 Physeter macrocephalus
CCCAATCCAGGATCACTGGTGACGCAGTTGTTGTGAGGTGACATTTTGGGGTCGTGACCTTGAACCCTAGCCAGGCTCTGGGGCTGCGGGGCAGTCTCTCACTCTGTGCTTCCCTCTCCTCTGTCCTGTCACCATCACAGTCATTGGGCAGGACGGTGGCGCTGCCCCCCTGTTTTGTATTCCCTCCTCCACCTGAAGTTGGGCTGGGGGCCGCCCCACACCCACTTGTCCTTGTGCACCAGCCCCAGTTATCAGGTGCAGCTGTACTGTTACTTCTCCCTTTCCTGTGCCGTAGGAATTCTGTCCTTCTTATTTTGAATTTATTTTATTGAAGTATAGTTGATTTACAACGTTGTGTTAATTTCTGCTGTAGAGCCAAGTGACTCAGTTGTGTGTTCTTTTCCATGATTGTTTATCACAGGATACTGAATATAGTTCCCTGTGCTATACAGGGAACTGTAACCCTATATAGGGTTAGGACCCATCTGCTAACCCCAAGCTCCCACTCCATCAATCCCCCACCCCCACCCCCCTGGCAACCACCAGTCTGTTCTCTATGTCTGTGAGTCTGTTTCTGTTTTGTAGATAAGACTGTTCTTTTTAAGAACAGCATTTTACCTCTTTCTCACATTTATTTATCACATTCTGATCAGTGAAGATGGCAGTTTTTAAAAACTTGTTGAGACTTCCATTGTGACCTCTTATGTGGTCAAGTTTTTAAAATTCTTTGTTTATTTGGAAAGGACGTGCATTCTCTGTTTGGCGAATTCTGTATGTTTATTAGGTTGAGGTTACGAATTGTGGTTCAGGGGAACTGTAACCCTATATAGGGTTAGGACCTTGTTTATCCATCCTGTATATGATAGTTCGCATCTGCTCACCCCAAGCTCCCACTGCATCAATCCCCCACCCCCACCCCCTTGGCAACCACCAGTCTGTTCTCTATGGCTGTGAGTCTGTTTCTGTTTTGTGGATAAGACTGTTCTTTTTAAGAACAGCATTTTATCTATTTCTCACATTTATTTATCACATTCTGATCAGTGAAGATGGCAGTTTTTAAAAACTTGTTGAGGCTTCCATCGTGACCTCTTATGTGGTCAATTTTTAAAAATTCTGTGTTTATTTGGAAAGGACGTGCATTCTCTATTTGGCGAATTCTGTATGTTTATTAGGTTGAGGTTAAGAATTGTGGTTCAGGCCTTTCCTGTCCTCTCTTGTCTCTTGTCGGTACCAGCCGCGGCGCCAGTACCGACAACGACCCCCCTCCATGACTGCGTCCACGCCCCCTGGGCCCTCGAGCAGCTGCTGGGGGTTCGTGGCCTGGTGGGTGACCCAGACCTTTGCTCCTGCCGGGTCTGAGCCACAGCCTCCACCGACGGCCCCCCGGAAGCCTCACTGCGTCCCCACGAGGAAGCTCTCTTCCCCTTGGGACTGAGCCCTCTAGAACTGAGAGTCACAGAACAGGAAGCACAGATTCTTCCATTGTGACCTCTTATGTGGTCAAGTTTTTAAAATTCTTTGTTTATTTGGAAAGGACGTGCATTCTCTGTTTGGCGAATTCTGTATGTTTATTAGGTTGAGGTTACGAATTGTGGTTCAGGCCTTTCCTGTCCTCTCTCGTCGGTCAGACCTGTTGTTCTGAGAGCCCCCGTGGCATCTCCCACCGTGACTGACCTTGTCCCATCTCTGTGGGGCTCTCAGCGTGGCTGAGTGTCGGGGGCACACCCTCCCACCTGGGCCCCAAGTTTTGTCACCCTTCTTGGTTTCATTAACCCTTTTCCTTTCATTCTCTCGTCTCTCTGTACAGATGACACCAGTTTTCTTCCTCTTCCTAACTTCCTGGTATAATTTCTTGACATGTAATTGGAACAATCTTTCTTTTTCCTACTAAAAATAGTTTTTATTATTGGCCTTCTCCTATTTACAAATTTAATGTGAATATCTAACTTTGACCAGACGTCATCTCAAGGTGTCTGATGAGTTGTGAAAATCCCTTAAAACTCAGCTATTTCACTTAAGTTTTGTTGAAATAGACGCTAATTGAGAGGGCAGAGTAACAATTACTAGCTTACCTTTGACGCAGTCAAGGGCGGGAGGTGTCCACTTGTCTCCCTCTTTCACGGTCACCCCAAGTCCCCATGAACTGAGTCCCAGGGACCTCGTGAGAGTCTAGATTGAGCTACACCTTAACCCCACTGCTGACAGAACTATTCAGAATAAAGACGGGTGCCCAGGGCTCTCCTCCTCTTTTTATGATGATTGTTTAGAAAATCTCTTGAAGTACTTTCTTACATCTGAGAGATGATTATTTTCTTCCTTCTGACTTCTATTTAGGTATTCTCAAAGGTAAATTCTACCTTCTCAAATATAGGCAAATATTTTATAGTTGGGCTTTGGGTGTCAGAATATAGAAACCAATATATCAAACCATGGCTCATCTTACATTGCATTAAGACCCGTTGAAAATCTTTTAAATTTGGGGAAGGAAATTAGAATATATTTATGCGCAGATATAGCTTCTGAGCATAGGCAGTTGTTGCAAATGGCAGGTGGCCTTGGTTGGGATGCCACTTAGCGTGTGGACGGGTGGAGTGCTCCAGCCGTTCCAGATGACTCAGAAGTCAGAGCAGTGGCAGCAGAGAGAGCGCTTATACTTCCCTTCCTGGACACAAATTAAATATAAACCTATTACAGTCCAGCAACAAAGAGACAGCACAATTCAAACATGGGCAAAGGACTTGAATAGACATTTCTCCAAGGAAGATAAGCAAATGGCCAATAAGCACATGAAAAGATGCTCAGCATCACTAATGATCAGGGAAATGCAAATCAAAAGCACTTTAATGGACGTGAGATACCAGTTCACACCCATTAGCTGTGGCTATTACAAAACAAAATAACAAGTGTGGGTGAGGATGTGGAGAAATTGCAACCCTTGGGATTGCTGGTGGGAATGTAAAATGGTGCAGCTGGTGGTTCCTTAAAAAGTTAAACATAGAATTACCGTATGATCCAAAAGAATAGAAATTACCCAAAAGAATAGAAAGCAGGGACTTAAACAGATATTTGTATACCAGTGTTCATAGCCGCATTATTCACAGTCACCAAAAGGTGGAAACAATCCAAGTGGTGGAAACAATCCAATCAGCAGACGAATGGGTAAGCAGAATGTCTGTACAGCCAATGGATTACTATTCAGCCGTGAAAAGGAATGAAGTTTTGACACATACCTCACAACATGGATGGACCTCCAAAACAGGATGCTGACCGGGAAAAGGCAGACACAAAAAGACAAGTACTGTATGATTCCACTTACATGAGGTACCTAGAGTCATCAGATTCATAAAGTCAAAAAGTAGAATGGTGGGTGCCAGAGACTGGGGGAGGCGGATGAATAGAGGGTACATGTTTAACAGGGACAGAGTTTCAGTTTGGGGAGATGAGAAAGTGCTGCAAATAGTTAATGGGGATGTTTACACAACATTGTGAATGTACTTAAGCCACCGAACTGTACACTTACAAATGGTAAAAAAATGGCAAATTTTATGTTATATATGTTTTACCACAATAAAAACATGTAAACTTAGACTTAATTGTGTAAGAATGCTATGCTTTAAAAAAAAAAAACTTACGGAAATGTATACATGCACAAAAATGGAGAGACTAGAATAATGAACTCCCGTGTCCAGTAACTCAGCTTTCAGGCATAACTTTGTTTCACCTATACATCCCCATCCTCCCACCGTCACTGAATTATTTTAAAGCATTTCCAGATGTCATATCATTTTCATTCTCAAATGTATCTCTAAAAAGAAAAGGGCTGTTTAAAAGCACAACCACATCATCATCATATTCCTTAATCTCCATCCCTGTCCAGATTTCTCTGATTGGCTCACAACTGTCTTTTTACTGTTGACTTACTTAAATCAGTATCCAAACACTGCATTTGGTTCATAGCTCTTAAATACCTTTTGATCTGTTATGGCTCCCCTTTCCTGTTTTCCTTGCTGTTTGTTTATTGATGAGGCTGAATGTTACTGAACCAAATTTGGGTCCACTTGCCTGCGCACAGTAAAGCCAATTTGCTGACACCAGTTGCGGTGAAAAAAAGCGCAGTGTTTATTGCAGGTGCCAAACAAGGAGTCTGGGCAACTAATGCTCAAAAGACCTGAACTTCTTGTTTGGCACCTGCAATAAATGCTGCACTTTCTTAAACTGCAACCCAGTGTCAGTAGATTGGCCTTACTGTGTGCGGGTGAGTGGACCCAAATTCAGTTCAGTAACAATTTTTGGTGACCCAGATGGGATTTCCAGCCCATCTGGGGTGCCAAAAATTGTTACCGAACTGAACTTGGGTCCACTTGCCCATGCACAGTATTACATGTCATGATCAGTTATACTCTGTGACAACTTCAGCAGAGAATTTTTTTTCATATAATGTTTTTTGTGTAATTTAATATACTACATAATCTTAATTAGTTTAATATTTCTCTCTGAGATGCCTCAGGAGCCCTTTGGAAAACTCAAAGTCAGCTAGAGAAGGAAACTTACAACTTGTTGTCAAAAGCAGCTCAATATTCCAGGAAAATTTTTCTCTCTTAACAGAGAGAGAAAACCACTTCCAGTCTGCACCAGCTTACTTTTAATAGCAAAGTTCATTTACTTAATTAAATTCAATCTAATATGAGATCTTGACCCCATGCAAAACTCTTTCCTTAGAAAGGTTCCTTTTCTACAAAGCTTTCATCACTTTCTGTATCTATATTAGCTTGTCCCTTATTTTTTCCCTATCCAGAAACAACCAGCCCTGGGACAAAATTATTCTCCCTTTTTTCCCTTAGCAAAGATATTTCCATTCTTTATACCTTCTCTCACTGACAATGTATATCCTACTTTCTTTACACACTGAAATGCTTCCCTTATTACTTTTAGTAGTTTAATTACACGTGTATTACAATTTTTAACCCTTAAAAACTTTAATCTCTGCTGAAAACCAAGAAACAAGTAATTGGACTTTTCTTTATATCAGCACGTTTCGATTGGCAAACTTATGAACACACCACTAAAAACATACGTTTTCCTATAGCACAGTTTTTCTCTTTAATGTGGTACGAGACGTGTGTCTAATAAACCCAAACATCTTTAGTTGTTTTTCTCTCTCATAAGAAGACAGGAGGTGAACTTAGACTTGTCTAGTGATCAGCGTTAATGCTCAGAAGATCTGAACTACTTGTCTGGTGCCTGCAATAAACGTTGCACTTTCCTTCACCACAACCTGGTGTCAGTAGATTGTTTTTACTGTGTGTGGGCGAGTGGACCCGATTTGGTTTAGTGACAGTTTTGGTGACTGAGATGGACCCTGTTCAGCAGCTGCCTGAGCATCTTTGTCTCAGGGGCAGCCCCAAGACCTTGCCACCAACCAGCCATCCTTGGCCCACAGCACTTTTGATTTTTGTGGTAAAAGAAACAAGGCACTCTCATTGGCAGGTTGAGATGTCTTTGATAAGTAATGGAGCTCACGTGTGGTGACACCAGAGTATTCTTCCCTATCACATTGACTTCTATAGCAGACTGTTGGTTGGGATTTTCCCTTTTGGACTAAGGCTTGGTCATTTGGCTTTTTAAAATATATATATATAAATTTATTTATTTTTGGCTGCATTGGGTCTTCGTTGCTGCACGTGGCTTTCTCTAGTTGTGGCGAGTGGGGGCTGCTCTTCGTTGTGGTGCACGAGCTTCTCATTGCAGTGGCTTCTCTTGTTGCGGAGCTCGGGCTCTAGGCGCGTGGGCTTCGGTAGTTGTGGCATGCGGGCTCAGTAGTTGTGGCTCGAGGGCTCTAGAGCACAGGCTCAGTAGTTGTGGCACATGGGCTTAGCTGCTCCGCGGCTTGTGGGATCTTCCCAGACCAGGGCTCGAACCCGTGTCCCTTGTATTGGCAGACTGATTCTTAACCATTGCACCACCAGGGAAGCCTGGTGATTTGGCTTCGTCTCTGATGGGGCATTGGTTGGGAATTTCCCTTTTTGGGACTAGGGAACTTCGACCCTGAGAGACAGTTTTCCATTGCATTGGTTTGTTTGTTTGCTTGATATTTGACAACAGCAGCCATGAATAATTAAGAAATGAGTGATCAGAGCTCTGTTCCATCTTGTAGTCTACGGTGTATTTTACCAAACTGGTAAATGTTCAGCTATGCTTCTATAAAAAGAAAAATGTTTTTTTCTAACACCACATGGCCACAACTTTCTTCAGACTCTGGAGAAAATTGGTTAAGGTGAAACTTCTGAAATTCCAAACCTGGTTCTTTTTTGCATATGCAGTTAGAGAAAGCTGGCTTAAATATTTTCTCAGAATTCTGACCCTCAGAGAACAAAAATATTACTAGGAGAAAGCTTGAAGCCATAACACTTACCATGTCTTTGAAATGCAAACACAACCCACATTGCCTGAGACTTCAGGCTGGGTTAATTAGTAGAACTTCAAATCAAAAGGAAAAAAGGGGAAAGAGCCTTTTTAAACTCAAAGAGGTAAATTTAACTTGTTCCAACTGTTACAAAGTTTTACCTTTGCTGGGTGAGTTGCCATGACTGGTGAGGTCATGATTTCCTGTCTTTTCATTTGCATTTTGTTTGTTATTAAAACAGGAACCCTCATTTGGGAACTTGAGGGAATTGTTGGACTTCACTCTTTGTTTTTGTCCTGCAGGAATTAGATTTTGTTCTTTCACTCTTTGTTTTTGTCCTGCAGGAATTAGATTTTGTTCTTTCACTCTTTGTTTTTCTCCTGCAGGAATTAGATTTTGTTCTTTGTGTGTGTGTGTGCGCATTTGTCTTGTGTGTAAGTGTGCTGGTATGGGAAACTCAAGCTTATTTCCTGAATGCAGCCCCTTGGGGTGCATTCTCCAGAACTGGACCACTTTCAGTCACAAACAAATAAAATGTGAAAAAATGATTTTCCTTTGTAACATGGCCTGGCCATAATACTCCATAGATTCAGGAAAAAAGTGGCCTGTTAATGGATCCTTAAATTATGCTACTGTTATGCAGTTAGGGCTGTTTTACAATAGAGAGGGAAAAAATGGGATAAAATTTATAAACTAATAAGTTTTGTATTGAAATATAAGCTATGAGATCTCTGGATGGATGGATGGATGGATGTCTTTATATAATATTCTCGTAAGTAATTAAATAGAGATAAATGGGATAAAAGCTTTCAGGTGAACTCTTTAGGAATAATCGTGTATTAGTTTTTCCAGATTTTTGGTAACTTGAAACTTTAGTTTTGCTAAATTAAGTTATATGATGGAAATTCATTAAAGGTCTGTCATTTTTCATTAAGATAAAATACTGGAACATTAATTGCTAAAGAAGTCTAAGTTTACCTTCTCTTGTCTTCTTATGAGAGAGAAAAAAACTAAAGATGTTTGGGCTTATTAGATACATGTCTTGTACCACATTAAAGAGAAAAATTGTTCTATAGGAAAATGTATGCTTTTAGAGGTTACAGAATGTGTTCATAAGTTTGCCAATCAAAACGTGCTGATATAAAGAACAGTTCCATTACTTGCTTCTTGGTTTTCAATAGAGATTAAAGTTTTTAAGGATTAAAAATTGTAATACATGTGTAATTAAGTTACTAAAAGTAATAAGGGAAGAATTTCAGTGTGTAAAGAAAGTGGGATAGGTGCTTCCCCAGCGGTCCAGCGGTTAAGACTCCGCACTTCCACTGCAGGGGGCAAGCGTTGGATCCCTGGTCAGAGAACTAAGATCCCGCATGTCCTGTGGTGTAGCCAAAAAAGCATGGAAATATCTTTGTTAAGGGAAAAAAGGGAGAATAATTTTGTCCCAGGGCTGGTTGTTTCTGGATAGGGAAAAAATAAGGGACAAACTAATACGGATACAGAAAGTGATGGGAGGTTTGTGGAAAAGGAACCTTAAGGAAAGAGTTTTGCCTGGGGTCAAGACTCGCTCATTTTAGATTGAATTTAATTAACTAAATAAACTTCGCTATTAAAAGTAAGCTGGTGCAAGACTGGATGTGGTTTTCTGTCTCTGTTAAGAAAGCAAAGTTTTCCTGGAATATTGAGCTGCTTTTGACAAGAGGTTGTAAGTTTCCTTCTCTAGCTGACTGAGTTTTCCAAAGGGCTCCTGAGGCATCTCAGAGAGAAATATTAAACTAATGAAGATTATGTAGTATATTAAATTACACGAAAAACATTATATGGGAAAAAATTCTCTGCTGAAGTTGTCACAGAGTATAACTAATCATGACGTGTAATGCTGCACGTGGGCGAGCGGACCCAAGCTGGGCTCGGTAACATGAATACTGCCTCCTGCAGGACGTCCCACCTTCTGCATCTTGCAGACCCGTGTCTTTTGTTTCCTGGAAGCCGATGAGCTTCGGGTTGTCTGTTTGCACCTGCCTTCTCTTTTTGTGAGCTTGAAACTGACTCAGTCATTAAAATTGAGGCCTTTTACAAAGTGTTTAGAGGCATAGTGGCATGAACTTGACCCGCGGCCAGCAGGGTGCTGGGGAGTTAGCTCTTGGTCTGGCCCGGTTGCCACGCCTAACACTGAGCACTCAGTGGGGGTGGGGGCGGGGGACAGCAAATGCCCGTGGCGGGAGGGGTGTGTCACGGTACAGAGTGTCTGTGTGGGGTGGTGGAAAGTTCTGGAAATGGATGGTGGTGATGGTTGCACAAGAGTGTGAACATACTTAATGCCACTGAATTGCAAACTTACAAATGGTTAAAATGGTAAAGTTTATGTCTGTGTTACCACAATGAAAATAACAAAAAAATATGGTTGCTTTTAAAAAATATATCAGAAGGGTTTACAATATGGTCAGGCATTTTGAGGATCTATTGGAAAACTAAATAAAAATACCTGTAAAGGTAACTATTTGAGACAAATGTTGGAATTCCCATTTTTATCATCTGTATCCCTTTACAGGATGTGACATACGTCTGTGAGTGACACCTTAACTCTATATTTTGAAGTAGTTTAGCTCTTAATTTCAACCATTTGTGTTTTTGAAGATAGCAGTTTTCATGTCTGTGCATATTGTACATTAATGGTCATTTCTCAACTTTAGGAATTTGAGAGTGTATTTTGCGGTAAAACTGGCAGAAGGCTAAAGTTGACCAGACCAGACTCCTTGGGGACGTGTCCCACACAGGAGAGTACAGAGTAGCCCAGCTCTGGAGATCACGTGACCGGATGGGAACACTGATGCCTGGGAAGTGAACGGCTGTTCCTTCGTGACCCATAAGCATTTCCTGGGACCCTGGAACTCAGCTCTGATGGTCTAACTCTAAAGGGACACGATGCAGCTGATGGGGCTCCAGTGGGGACTTTGAAAGCACATTTCGTAAAAATATTTCTCTACAACAAAATGCTTACCCATTCCATGTCCTCTTAGACCATTTGGGGATGAAGACATCTTGACAATTAGTAAGTAATTTTTCAATTATCTGTCTGATTCTATCATGTTTTCTTAACATGATAACTCAAGAAATTAACATCCTTTGTAATTTCTTTAATCTTAGAAGGTACATTGCTTTTTACTTATTTTATTTACATTTTAAATATGCCCCCTTAGCAACTAGAACAAGTTAAATTGTTCTTAACTCTAAGTAGTTTGGACATTTTATTTCATTTGTTTATCGCTTCCCCTTGTAATGATTTCTAGCTGCACAGAACTGTATTGCAGAATGCAGTCCTGTTTTAAACCTTTTTGCTAGAAATTTTCCAGAGATCTCCTTTAAAGGTACTTTTGTCCATACATGAAATATGGTCACGGTGGGTCGCTTCAGTGCCCTCATTTTCACACTGAGAGTCACTACTTTCTGTGTAATAAACTGTAGTGTTTGGAACTGAGTTTTTCAAATCAGTGGCTTTATTTATTACAATAGATAATACCAATGGACTTTAGTGCAATACAGTCACTTTCAATAAATACTGTCAATGGGAGATAGTTAGACGTTTGTACACGAAGGAGGCAGGTAAATCAGACGAGACCTCTGTATGGAAGGGGTACTGTACATTAAATTCTTTATTTTTTTTGGTAATACTGTGGCCAGTCATTAATCTGAAGATTTCATATATCATTTTATTGAGATGATATCTTAGCCTTTACACAAATGCCATGTAAACCAGTTGCTGAATATTTTCTTCTCTCGTGAAATTGTACAGAACTTTCTATGCGTACGGCCTAGATCCCTCTGAAATGGTGGGTTGGCGGTTTTATTGCATAGGCCGGTGTCTGAGGGGTGACGACGGTACAGCCGAACGGACCGTTGTAAATACACGTAGAGACAGAACACTTCGACGGCAGCTCAGTGAAGGGTGCTCTCGGGGACCAAGTGTCCAGTCGCTGGCGCTGAGGACAGGGAGGGGCAGGCCTCGCTGGACGGCACGGCGGTGTCCAACCATTGATGCCGGGACGCTGCCGGTCCCCGCGAGGTCCCCGCACCGCTGGCTGCTCGTCGGCATCACTTTCTCACTCGCTTCCTGCAGTTGTGTTTAGGAGCTCCTGGGACCTGATTTTTCCCCGCCCCCTCCCATCACGGCTCCTTGGCAGGCGGAGGTGTCGCAGATGCCGGGGGTCCCCTGAACGCCAGCAGCACCGGGAAGGCCAGGATCGCCAGGGAGCCCTGGCTCTCCGTGGGCCCCGTCGCGGCCGTCTTTGCCGACACCGGGCACGCCTTGCGGTCCTTGAGACAGACCAGGAAGGTGAGAGTGGAGACACAGAGAGAGGACGTCACTGGTGTGTCCGTTCAGCCAACCCAAGCCTTGTGTTTCTGTAGCTCGTTTCTTAACTCTGGGAGGGGCCCCGGGGAGGCGCGCTCAGGCCGGAGAACAGCGAGGGCAGAGGCCAGGGCGCGGGAGTCTGGCTTCTGTCCTAAGCAGGGCAGCTCGGGCTTGAGACGAGTCAGCTGGCGCCATGTGAGGGATGGGTCTGGGGTGAGGGAGGGGGTGCTGACGATGACGGTGGTAACCGTGGAGAAGGACTAGGTGTGAGACAGAAAGCCCCCCCAGGGGGCGGGCACCTGGGCAGGAGGTCGGCAGAGGAGAAACCAGGAGCTGGGGGTGCGGGGAGGGGTGGGGTGAGCAAGGAGCTGGGCCGACAGGTGTGTGTTTGCTCCCGGGACGTGTGTGCAGATGCGGTGGCCCCGGGACACAGCCCCCGGGAAGGCTCGGGATGGAACGCGGCTGGGGCTGCCCTCCTCCCTCTCGGCAAAAGGTATTTATATTCAACACGGGAAGTGTCAACATCCAGGCTACGCGTGGGTCACTTAAGAGAAAATTCTGTTGGAATTTAACTGAAATAGACACTCGATGGCTTTAGTTGAATAGAATTTAACTTGAAACTGCTGAACTGAAACAGACACAGGGCGAGCTGATTAAAGGGTCCTTACAACAGTCCCTAACCTGGCCTCTAAGGGGGCGTTGTCGGGAGAAAAGTTGTTCCCTCAGAAGAGGATGAGACTTGCTCGTCACCCAGAGGTGCCTGTGTAACGTTAGTGACAGCGGCCTCATACCTTGGAGCCCTTGGTCTCCGTCAGGCCCATCCAGGCCCTCGCCAGCTGAGCCTTTGTCTCCTCTGTCCCCCTGGTTTCCTGTCAAGGGCAAGTGACATACGCATTTGCTTAGAAGCCCTGATTCACGTTCAAAGACAGACTTCTGCTGCAGCGTGTGTGATCCTGCCTTTTTAAAAGTAGGGTGCCTGCTTCCCGAGCTTTTTTACTGAATCAAAGCACGTGTAGAAAAGGACCCACGGCAAAGCGTCGGGCTGGATGGATTTGACAGAATAAACCCACCCGTGTGACTCGCCAGCCTCAGAGCGGCGCTTTGGGACTTTTAGTTTGTTCACAGTATTTATGCCTGTTAAACAGCTGAGTGTCTACCCTGTATTCCTATGTTCAACATGATTTCTGACCAATTATCTGAGGTGCTGTAAAATGCCCCCTGAACCGTGTTCTCCACTCCTCCACCTCCAACTGGTTTTGGTCTCTGGGAGGTGTGCTGAGGCCCTGCTACGAGGGCCCGCTCGTCGGCCTGCGCTTTGTGTGATGCTGGCTGCAGACAGCTTGTCCTGAGTGATGTTCTTGGAAAATTGAGCCTCTTGTCAACATTGTGACGCTCAGTGAGGCAAGCAGCATTGTTGGGCGCGATCTGTCCTGCCTGATGGCAAAAGCACACCAGTTTCCTTTCCGGTGGTGTTTGTCACTTTTCCCATCGCAGAGGGTAACACACCTTCTACAAAGGATCAGGAGCCCCAGGGCCGGGCAGTCGGGGCCTCCTGTGGGGCCTGGGCTTTCCCGGCCTCCAGAGCAGGTCCCTGATCTGCTGTGTCCCCCGGGGGAGATGGAAGCCCAGCAGTGACAGTGGCTTCTGCCTGAAGACCTACGGTATATATTCTCGTTTAATTCAAACAATAACCTTCGGTCACCCCACACCGAGGCAGGCGCGCCAGGGAACACGCTGACCCCGCACCGTGTGGTGGCCTCCCCTGAATTCTGCTGTGCAGTTTTTCTGAGAACCCGTAAAGTGATCAATGCTATTTTTGAATTTTATTTTCAAAAGTCTTAAAGGCATTCAGATCCCTATTTGGAGAAAACCTTGTTTGGTCTTTCTTTGAGGACAGCCGTCCCGCCCGCAGACTGTACTGGCACAGACGGCCCAGGGACAGTCAGAACTCAGACAGTCTCCAAGACAACAGGGAGATGTCTGATGGTAAACTTGGGACGGGGTGAGAAAGTGCATTTGACACGTTTGCCCTCTAGTGTTGAAACTATTCAGTCTCCCAGCGTCTTAACGGTAATGAAATGATACCTCTAATTCTGGAAGCATTTTCATCTGCTGAGGTATTTTAACTTAACCTCACAGAGGACAAAAGGAGCTCACAGAGGTAAGTTTCCCTTGGAAACTTTTTTTCTTAAGCTGTTTTTCAGAAACAGAAAATTATTTGGTCAGTAAGTTTGGAACAGATTGCAGTCAGGAACTTTAAGTCCTGAACGGGGGGCCCGTGAGGCTACGCCTGGGGGCAGGCTGGCTGCAGCGGCAAACGGTTAGAATTTACAATGAACTGAGTGTTAAAGGCCTCGTTGGAAAAGGTTAGTGGCCAACAGCTCCCTGTCTGGGCACCAGGCACCCCTACGATGGCCCCCCCGCGTGGGATCAAGATTTTCACCTCGTTTCAACTCGTTCCTGGTCCTTTACAGTCCTTAAAATGGATTTGTGATGTATAATTTTTGCCTTTTGCCACAGAAATGGTCACACGTGCCAGTTTTCATTAAGGGAAGTGCTGTTACGTACAAACGGGGCTCCTGTTCGTTCATTCCTCACATTCTTCTCAACCCTCCTCCCCCAAATGTTATTCTAACGGCATTTGAGAAAACCATCACATTTTGAAAAACGTTGTCACACCCGTGGGTTTAATAAGGAATTAACCGAGCTGGGCCTGAGAGCATGAAGGGCTGGCTCTACCCGAGGCAGCTTCTAGCAATGGCTCAACCTCCCAGGGCTTTTCTAGATGAGCCCGTGGACCCAGAGGGAGGGGAGGGGAGGGAAGGAGAGGGGAGGGGCCCCCCACCAGGCAGCTCAGACGTGTGTGTCACACATGGATCGGCAAGGCTGGAAGGACCCTGGCTGAAGGCCAGGTGACTTTGGGCCCATTTCCCCTCTGGGTCTCTTCCCCTGCCCTGTCCCCCCCAGGGGAGCCTCTCTGCCTGGCGGGGGCAGATTTCATGGCCGGGGTACTGGCTGGGGGCTCCGGCGTGTGGCCGCGTGGTGGCTGGACTGCACTCACCTCTGGGTCCGGGGTCTCCCAGCTCTCCGGTGGGACCACGGTATCCAGGGGGCCCTCGAGCCCCGGGGTGACCAATGGAGCCTGGGGGCCCCGGGGGGCCGGGGGGGCCAGCGGGACCCGGCCGACCGATGGACCCTGGCGCTAAGGGCTTCCTCAAGTGTGCGGCTAGCTGTGCGATTTGCTCTTTTGGAAAACAAAGATCAGACATCTGTTCATCAGAAGTGTGTTACATAAAGCGCGAATATACTGCCTTTCAAAGGAAGTTTGTTCATTGGTTGAAAAGGGCTCTAACTGCTTTGGACACGTGATAAATGCTGCCACAGTCCTCGGTGACCCAGAGAGGGACTCACAGCCCCAGAGAGGGGCTCCTGAAAGAGCTCATGAATCGGAGAGGCCAAAAGATGTCCACTTGGTCTGTCAGAGCTGAAAGGGCACGAGTACTTGACCCTTGTGACCACTTCATTCAGCAGACATTTAGAACATCCCCCGTGCACCCGGCACCGCAGTGAACCCTGCGGGGAGGGGCCCCCTCCAGTGCAGACCCCGAGGACCGCGGGCGGTAGGCCAGCCCGGAGCTTGGCTTGGCTGGAAGGTGGCGGAGGGTGAGGCTGGGTGGGGGTGGGGTGAAGGCGAGGATGGGGCTGGGGGTGGGAGAGGCTGCAGCGCCAGGGGCGCAGGCGTGGATGGGATGGGACAGGACAGAGGGCACTCACCGCTGACCATGCCCACACACAGCTCCCTGATGCGCTGCTCGCTGGCCTCTTTCCCCTGAAATTCACCCCAAAATCCATCATCGTGGGGGGGGGCAAGCTGGCATCTCCTGGGGCACCCCCGCTATCACAGTCTGCAAAATAACCTCGATCATCTAGAAGAGACTTGATCTAAATCCAGGAAAAGCCCGACCCCAACGAGCACTGGCTCCAGAAAGGAGACACATACCGGGACTCCGGGTTTCCCGGCGATGCCAGGCACGCCTCGCACGCCCTGCAGGCCCATGGGGCCAGGGTGGCCTGGGACGCCGTCTATGCCGCTGGTGCCGTTGGGGCCCTGGATGCCCTTGGGACCCAGCTCCCCTCGACTGCCGGACTAGAGGGAAACAGCGGGAAGGGGTGGGTCAGGGCATGGGCTTCTCCCTCTGGGAGAAGGGCCGGCAGTTTCCTGACTTCTGAGCAGAGCAGGCCTCTGAGATCTGCACGGCCGTCAGTGCCCCGGGGCTGGCCCGGGGGGCCCCCCCCCCGAGGAGCCAGCCTCTGCCAGGCACTCACCTCTCCTTTGGGTCCGACAGGGCCACTGGGACCCTGCAAAAGAGCAGAAGGGAAGTTGTGCATATTAATGACTTGCGTGTTGTTAGTTGGTAGGAATTATTTCCCCAGGAACCAGTCTAGCCGGTTATTAGTTGCGGACGGAAGAGAAAAGCAAGCCGTCCGTGAAGCTGCTGTTCGATGGCATCACAATAGCCACAGTGGTTACTCCTTTTTATTCTAGGTTTCGTTTTGTATTGCTGAGATTGTATTATAGCTACTGATGTTTTTAAGCTTATTTTCCCTAAAGTGTTTTAGCTGCATAGTCCTTTTTCTCATCCGTGTTTACTTTGTTCCCATTCTTTATTTTTTATCTTTTTAAACATCTTTATTGGAGTATAATTGCTTTACAGTGGTGTGTTAGTTTCTGCTTTAGAACAAAAGGAATCCGTTATACATATACTTATGTCCCCGTATCTCCTCCCTTTTGCGTCTTTATTGTTACACATTTGGCGGAGCTGAGGTCTCTGTGCCTAAGGCCCCCCCTTCTCCAGCTGCGACCTCAGGAAGCTGCCTGGCAGGACGTGGACAGGGACTGGGCCCCAACCAGACAGCAGACGGCCCAGGACCGCTCATCCATCCATGCCGCCGCCCGCCGCTCAGGCCACAGCTGGTGGCCCCCCTCGAAGCTGGAGGGAGATGGAGGGGCCAGGCTTTTCAGCTCAGACAGCCTGAGTGGTAAGTCGCTGAGAGCACAGTGTGAGGGGCACTGCCCGCCTCGCAGGCAGGGGTGGAGCAGGTCAGGGGGCTCTTCCCAGGGTCCCGTGTGTCAAGGTCATCTAGGAATTCACCAAGATGCACAACGCTTGCGCACACAACTGAGATCATCTCGGCTCAAGCTGGGAAAAGTTGGCTCTGGGCTACAAGGTTGTGCTGGAGACGAGGGTCCCTGGGGCTGAGCCGTTTCCGTCTCTTCTAGACTCAGAGAAGGGCTCAGTCACAGAACTGGAGACCCTCACCACGTGGGAGCCACGAAGATCTTTATGCCCAAAGCCCCTGACTGTTCTGTTTTATTCACCCCCCGAGGCGTGGCTCTGTCAATGAACTCCATCAGGGTTTCATTCTGAACCCAACCTGAGTTTAGCTCTGTGGAAGCAGAGTCGTCTGTAGCTCAGTCTCAACTCTGGCTAATTCATGCTGGAGCCGCAGATGGAGCGTGGGAGGGGGCAGAAAACCCCAGAGCTGGGCCGGGGCCACCTTCTGCCTTAGGGCCCGGTCAGCAGCCAGGACCTCAGCTCGGCGCCCCCCAGCCTGGACCTGCAGCGCTGCCCTTCCCCAACCCCCCACCCTGAACGTGGCAAGTTCTGTCGTCAAAAGTGAGGCCGACTTGGGCAAACTCACCAGTTCTCCTTTATCCCCAGGAAGGCCGTCGGCGCCCGCGATGCCCTGAAACGACACAGCCCGAAGTTGCAGAGCTGTCCACACGCTGCCATCCTCCAGCCTTGGTGAGAGCCGGTGCCCGAGACCCAGACCCAGGCCGAGGCACCAGGCAGACAGAAGCAGAGCCTCAGGTGGGTTTAGCCTCTTCTAGGTCCTCCTGGTGCTCCCGGGGGGTCAGAAGCAGAGCTGCGGCCCCCCCCCCCCCCTTGCCCCTGGGCCCTCCAGAGAGAGGGTGCTGCCTGGAGAACAAACACTTTTCTAATCTGCTCCTGGAACCCAGACGGCCGGCAGGGAACACGCGCCACTCTGAGGGTCCCAGAGGAGCCGCCCAGGCCACGGGCGGCCCCCGTTGTACCCAGGAGCCAACTGGCCCCGGGTCCGGCTGGGTGCCCAGAGCTGTCAACCTGGGGCGGGGGAGCGGCGGGAGAGGGGGGGAGATGAGAGAGAGGGAAGGAGGCCCCCCAGGCCTGAAGACAGCGCGCGGCCCGCAGCTGACCTGACCACCACCGCCGCCACCGGTCGCTCACCTGGTCGCCCTTGGGGCCTGCAGCTCCTCCCGGGCCCTGGGCAGAGAAAGGCTCGGCGTTAAAGAAACCACGGGGATCCCTGGGCGACCCGCACCCGCTGTGGCGCCAGGACGAGCTGGGGGCACCGTGGGGGCACGAGCGGGCTGCTGTGGAAACAGCCTCCTTCCCGGACGTTTGGCATCCTGGCCCCTAAGTGTGCTGGGATCCTCCTGTAGAGCCCTCATCGTTTTAGGGGCTCGCAGCCTCGCCCCACATGGGGTGCGCGATTGGTTCACGGGCCCTGCTGCCGGACAGCAAGGCCTCTGGGCTCGGCAGCACCGGAAAAAGTTTGCATCGTGCGGCATTTTCACTCACACGATCCCAGGGTAACTTCCCGAGGCGAGCTGCCGAGTCAGGGCCCAGAGCTCGTATGATCATCTTCCCCGGGGACCGCGGGGTTGGGGGCGTGTCTGGGACTGCCAGGATCACCCCTAAAGTGTTAAGATAAAAACTGTCCGACTGCTCAGATAGCAGCGTGAGGGAGAACCGCCCAAAGGCTCCAGCGCGTGAAACTCGCCTGTGACCTCAAGGTGCGGCCGAGGGTGACCGGGTGGGGGGTACAGTAACCGGCCCCTGGCCCCCACGGGGACGGGCGCAGTGTCCAGGGCCTCTCTCTCTACCTCTTGGAGGCCCTGGTGCCCTTGGCATGTCCCCGACCCCTGGCATTTCTGGCCTGAAGGCTGAGGAAGGGCCCACCGCCCCAGCCCCAGGCTGTGGTTTCTGTGGCCCACCGGGCCCGGGACGAAGGGGTGCCAGAGGTGGCGGCTCCTGGGTCCCGTCACTGTCAGCAGGCGGGTGGACGGCCAAGGAAGGCACCTGAGGTTCCCCTGGGACCTGGTGTAGCACGGCCAGGCCGGAGCCCAGACACAGCCCACAACCTCCTCCCGGGGCCCCCGGTCACCCAGGCCGGGGCCCTCTGTGTCCCAAATATCATGGGACAATAGGGACACCCACAGTGCCCGACTGCTGTGCACCCACGGTGTGAGGTGCCTCTGGGGGCCTCTGACGTGGCGCCTCTGTGTGCCCCGGGGGACTGTGGGTGGGGTGCAGGAGCAGGACACCCCTGCTAGGGCAGCCACTTACCCGGTCGCCCACGCCGCCTCGGAGGCCTTGGGGGCCGGGCAGGCCGGGGTCTCCCATGCTGCCCTTCCGGCCCTACAGACAAGGACCCAGCGTGTCAGCACCCACAGGGAGCCCAGTGGAGACCCCTCCCCAGCCCGGCTGGCCCACCCGGGCTCCCTGGGCGCAGACCTCACCCACCTGGAAACCGCGGACACCAGGGGCTCCGGGGGGGCCTTGTGGGCCCAGAGCCCCCTGAAAGACAGAGAGCGTGAGCGCAGCTCCGCCTCCCCCGCGGGGGCTGGGCAGACAGAGGAGCTGGTCCCCAGCCGTCTGGCCCAGTTACTGGGGAAAGAGGTGGGAGGGATCCTGGGGGCAGCTGGGGGTCGCAGAGGTCAGGCATGCCCTCGGGCCCCGTGCGTCAGTCGGACTTGGCGCGGGGCACCGATGCTGGTGTCTTCCTTATCTTGGTCTGTGGTGGGGCTGAGAGGCGGGGTGCTTCCAGCACACCTCCCAGGCCCAAGGTGGGGTGCTCCCTCGGCCGGCTGGGTGCTGGGACTTTGCTTCCTCAGCACAGAGGTCTCAAGGACAGGACAGCTCGAGCCTGGCCACCACCATGTCCCAGCTTTCACAGGCTCAGCCCATGCATGCATCCAGAGCGCCACCGCAGCCCACACAGAAAAGGGGGCCACTCGGCCGTGGCCCCACGCCCACCGCCACCCCAGACTTCGTTCCCCCGACTCACCGCTGAGCCCCTGTGGCCAGCCTCGCCACGCTCCCCGGACACACCAGCGCCTCCCTACACTCGCGGAGGGGGACAGAGGGTGTCAGCGGGGCCCGCACACAGCTGGGTTGGGGGTGAGGGCTGCAGATACTCACGGGGACACCGGGCTCTCCTGAGGGGCCGGCCTCGCCCAGCTCTCCAGCTCTGCCCTGCAGGGGAGGGGTGAGCCCTGCGTGAGCACTGCCCACATCCCTCCACCCAGGATCCAGGCTGCAGCCTACCCGCTTCTCCCTTTCCCCCCTTCCCCACTTCCTTCCCCCTCCCTCCCTCCCTCCCTCCCTCCCTCCCTCTCTCTGTCCCCTTCCCCTCCCCTCCCCAGAAGAAAGAGGCCACGTACCAGTTCTCCTTTCTCACCCTTGGACCCTGCTCGTCCAGGGAGACCCTGCAGGTCAGAGGTCAGGGGTCAGCATACAAGACCAGAGGCAGAGCACCCCCGAGGGTGAGGGGCTCCTGCAGCCTCCCCGGCCTGGATGCACAGCCCCCTGCAGGCGCCCCCACTCAGGAACCCATGGGAGAGGACCACGGCATTGTCCCTGGGGCCACGGCAGGAGCCCCGTGCGCTCACCGGCAGCCCATTGGGACCCTTCTCTCCTGGGGCACCACTGCGACCAGCTTCTCCCTGTGGGAGTTTGCGGGGACATGGGGTGCTGAGGCCCTGGAGGCTGAACTCCCTGCAGACCCCTCCTCCCCTGCAGACCGCCAGCCAGTACCAACCTTCTCGCCATCGAGCCCCAGCACACCGTCCCGGCCATCCTTGCCCGGCATGCCCTGGGGACAGCGGATGGGGTGAGGCCCAGTGGGCAGTCAGCCTGGTCACCCTCCCGATCACGCCCAGCAGGCCCCTCCCTTCCCCAGCCCCCTGCACTAGGTCTGCCCTCCTGGGCTCGGGGGGCAGGTAGTAACCTGTGCTGCCCTCCGATCGTGCAGATGTGGGCAGTGAGGAGGCACCCAGACCACGCGCTGCCCCCCGCGTCCTGCGTCCGCCCAGACTCCTCACGCGTCCCAGGGGAGTTCTGCTGTGCCCACTTTACGGACGGGGAGACTGAGGCTTGGGAGCCAGCATTTGGGCTCAGGCGTGCCGAGTCCCACAGGCTTGACTGATTTTGGAATCTCAGACACAGCCATGTGCTGGGAAGGCGGCAGGAGAGCAGCTGGGCTCCCTCCCTCCCTCCTTCAGCCTCCTGCTGCCAGGCTGTGCTACCCCAGGTGGCCTCCCAGGGACCCGTCCTCTAAGGCCGGGATGGGGAGGGGGCCAGGAGGAAGTGGGGGTCTGGGCTGAGCACGGGCACACAGCAGGGATGAGGGGGCACAGGTGTGGAGGGCCAGTGCTCAGCACCCTCAGAATGCCCCCCACCTGTGCCACCCAGTCCCCCACCCACCCTCACGTGCCCCTGGGATGCAGATGAGCTCAGCCCGAGACCCTCTACCTCCGTGTGGTCTAGACGGCAAAAGGTTCTGCGGCTTCTGGCAAAACGCAAGTGTGCGGGCCCTTCACCCACAGTTAGGCCTTTCCAGAAGGGAACAGCAGAGCGAAACGAGGGAGGGCCAGTGGCCCGCGCAGCTGGCCCCAGTATAGCCCAGGGCCGTGGGAGGAGAATGACTCCCGGGGGAGCGGGCGCAGAGGGCAGGGAGCAAGGGGCCGGCAGAGCCCCCTAACCCCTGTGCTGGCATCCACGGGCACTCACCGGCTCTCCGACCAGCCCGGACATGCCAGGGACGCCTTTAGGACCAGGCCTGCCCTGAAAGACACGCGAGGGACCGCAGTCAGTCCCGCGGGACTGCTCCTCCCAGATGCCTCGCTAGGTCCGGGGGAGGGGGGCGGGGGAGGTAGGCCCGGGAGCCTTAGACGTGCCGTGCACACCACTTTCTAGACTCCGGGTATTGAGCTTGGGCCGGGGGACAGCTGTGTAGGCCAGGCCCGACCCCCAGGGGAAAAGGCCCGTCACCCCGGGAGTTATCTTGGGATGCTGTGGATGCTGCGGCCCCACGTGGCCGCCTCCTGGACCTCCGGCCGCCAGGCTCAGGCCGGGCGAAGACGAGATTGGTTCAGAGACGGTCACTTCCTTTCGTGAGATGCTTAATTATCTCTCGGCTTCACTTATGTTCTGCTTAACCCGAGAGTCGTTTTCTCTGTTACTGCATCTCACAGCTGGGCATCCTTGGCCCAAGGTCAGGCCCCGCTGCCCAGGGCCTCTTGACGGATGTTAGCGGCCAGGATTCGCACTCAGAAGTGTGGTCCTCCGGACCCTGCCCTGCTGCTCCGGAGAGGAGTTGCTGAGGTGACAGACAGTAGCTGCAAGGAGCCACGGGGGCAACAAGGCCAGGGGACTCCTGGGGGAGCCGCCTGGGCAGGGGGAGGGCTGGGACCCCCAGGCCCAGCTTGGCACCGTCCAGCGGCTTCCCCCCACCCGCAGGAGAGGGCAGCTGCCCCTCGCCTCCCTGGACTTACCGTCCATCCCCATCCCCCCCACCCCGCCCTGTGGATCAGGTTCTCCCAAGGAAGGACCCAGAGAACACAGGCTCTCTCACTTACGAGGTCGCCCTTGGGGCCGCGCAACCCCTCTGGGCCCCTCCGGCCTCTGTCACCCTGCAACGACAAGGGGGGACAGGGGGAGAGTTAACTCAAGAAGGTGGGAGAGCAGGATGACAATGCTGAGGGTCACAGAGGCCAGAGGGACACTCAAACACCTCACTTCATGTCTGGAAAGAGAGAGAGAATGCAAATCTCCCACGAAGGACAGGCTGACTCTGGACTCGCCCCCTCCCCCCAGGTGTGTCCACTGGTACCTGCCCAGGGGTGCCCACGGGATGGGTAGCCCAGTGGGGCTGGGGGAGGCGTCTGAGTGAGCAAGAGAGAAGAGAGCCTGGGCCTGCACAGGACCACCCCCCACCCGCAGACACACGTACCGCTTTCCCAGGGGCTCCTGGGATCCCGGGGGGCCCTCGGAATCCAATGGGACCCTGTGGAGGAGAAGGGGCACTTGAGCCTCTCCTCTGAAGCCTGGGCAGCGTCCCCCAGAGCACCCGGCTCCATCTGGAGAGGCCTGCCGGGGGCCCCCAACACAAGCCCCCCAGCAGGCCCCTCCCCCGTCAGCCCCCAGTGGTCCCCAAGCCCCTCCCCCTCCCACATTTGCCAAGGCCTCCCCTGCTGTCCCCTGTTTGTTTGCCTCTCCCATTCCCTTTGGGCCTAAGCCACAAAAGCCTTCACAGGCCCCGGTTTTGGGAACCATCCAGTGAGTGGAGGCCCAGTGGGCTGCGGTCACACAGGCCACCTGTGGCCACTGGTGAGGAACCGTGTTCAAGGGGCCCAGCTAACGTCTGGAGGTGGCCCCCCAGCCACCTCTTGACCTCGGGCTGGCCCACAGCCCCTCAAGGGCCAGGCGGCGGGGGGCTGGTGGACTTACCCGGTCCCCGGGGGGTCCGAGTAGCCCTGGGAATCCTTGTAGGCCCCGTGGACCCTGCAGGGAGAGAGCTGGAGCTGCAGGGCCCGGGCCGGCAGCCCCCCGGACCTCACACCTCCTGGGAGCGGCTGAAGGGCTCTGGTATATTCCCCAAAGCCCTGCCTCGGGACCCGCACCCGGTTCCCGTCCTGGGAGTTGGTGGACTGTCCCCACCCCACATCCTCACCTGTCCGACACCTCCCCTTACTCACCTGCAGCCCCACGGTGCCTGGGATGCCAGGGGGCCCAGGGGGGCCGGGGTCACCCTGCAGGAGAGGCGGGTGGCGTCAGCCCCGAGCTCTCCCCGCACCTCTCCGGGCCCACTGCCCCGCCCCCCGCCAGAGCCCTTGCCGTGTGGGGCGAGGTCGCACGTGTCCTCCCCGCCCTCCCCAGACCCTCCTCCTGGCGGCACCCAGCCTCACCCGCGGCCCGTGGGGGAGGATGCACAGGTGCCCTCCAGGGCAGTGGCCGTGGGGGAGGGTGGCAGGGACCTCTGGGGGCCACTTAGGGCTGAGGCCCACCTTCTCTAGCCCGCAGCGGGCCTGCCCAAGCTCAGGGAGCTTCCGTGTGAGGCCAGGTGCTGGGGGCTCTGTCCGGAGACCCTGCCCCCAATCCCCCGGCTCTAAGAGCCAGGCCCCGAGGGGAGGTGTGCACAGAAGCTGCTCCATCAGAGGGCACCAGGATGCGGCCAGCACGTCCTCACAGCCCCCCAGCCCTGCCAGAGTCCCAGCCTCCCCGCCACCCCCGTGGCGTCACCCAGCCGCCAGCCGCCCTCACCTTCTCGCCGTCCTTGCCGACTTCTCCTTGCTCCCCCTTGTAGCCGGTGGGTCCCTGAAAGACAGCAGCGGGTGGACGGTAGCAGACCCCACAAGCAGCCCTGAGCCAGTTCAGCCCAGCTGGTGGGAGAGGCCCAGTTGGGAGAAGCAGGGCTGGGCCAGGGAAGGGGGTTGGGGGCCTGAGGCCAGCTTTCCCCCACGCCCTCTCTCAATGCCCCCCCAGTCCCCAGCGGGTCACCAGGATGAAGGGGGACAGAGACAGAGCAAGGTCCCCCAGCAGGGCAGGGGCCAGCCCCCCTTGCTTCCCGCAACAATCCTGCGACCAGGGCAGGCTTTCTGGACGCCCACCTCCCCGCGGCCCTCCGCCCACATGGGGGCCCCGCCGCCTCCTACGGGGTGTGAAGGTGAGCTGGGGTCTGAGTCAGCCCTCAGTGGCCACTCACCTTGAACCCTGGCATTCCTGGGGGCCCCGGGGGGCCTGGCGGGCAGATGGCAGGGCACTGTTGGCAAATAGAACAGTCAGACCCCTCCCAGTAAAACAGGGGCAGCGCTGAGGTCAGAACGCAGGGGCCCGGAGACGGGCCATTTGGGGTCGGTGAAGGGGAGCTCGGGCCACACGGGGCGGGGGCCTCCTGGGGAGCCCAGACAGGGCCTCATTCAGGGCCACCGTGGGGCGCGGTGAGGGGCTGCAGAGCCAGAGCACGGCGCCGGCCCCTCATAGCCGGCTCCGATGTCTCCGCCCCAGTGCAGGTTCAAAGCAGCTATTCAGCCTGGCGGCTGCTGGCTTCACAAAGGGGCCTTTATCACGCGCCCAGGCCCTGCAGCCAGCTCCGCTCGGGGGTCCCCTCGGTGCCAGAGGTGCCTCAGGGAGGGACACGTGGTCCTCGGCACAGGCCGGATGCGCCACACCTGAGGGCTCGGCGAACCCAGGGGGGCGTGGGGGTGTCTGGATCATTCCACGGCCGCTCTGGCACAGAGCCAGTGACATCCACCTCCCCCAGCTGTCCTCCTCTTTCCAGAAGACCCCCAAACCCCCCCTCAGGAACACCAGCCGTCAAGCACTCAGGACACGGGTGGGGGAGAGAAGGGCAGCAGGGGCCCCAGCGGGCAAGCGCGCTGGGCCAGGCTCTCCCCTTGATGACTTCCAGCCGCTCCTCCGAGGAGGCCGGGTGCCGGCCCGGCCCACGAACAGCTGTGCAAACGAAGCCCACGAACCCCAGGCCTCCAATGTCACTGCTTTTCTTCTGACAAGAGAGACAAAGCTCAACAACCAAAAGCGGGTCCCAGGCTCTGGTCCGGAAGCTTTTGTGACGGGGAAACCTTCTGTCTGCGCCCCCAGGGCCGCCAAGCTCGCAGCTGACAGCTCCCGGAGCCGGTCTGAGCCGAGGAGCTGATGGGTCGACACGTGATTTTGCTTAAATTACCTTCAGTTCGCGCTGCGCGCATGCCAGGGCCAGCCCGGTGAGGGCGGGGCCGGGCAGCTCGGGGGGACCGTACCCGGAGCTGGTGCCGCCGGCACTGAGCCCGTCCCCAGGGGCCCCATCCGTGCCTTCCCGTGCTCTCCAGACGGCCCCTCCCACCAAGACAGGCACCCCGACAAAGGGCTTCACAAAGGCTGCACGTGCCCACCTGAAGGTCAGCGGCGCCTTCGGGAAGGACCCCTGGGCGACCCTGGAACAGAGGGACGCCAGCTTTGACGTGGCCCCCCCTTCCCTCCCCCCGCCCACTCAAGACCTCCAGGGGACTCAGGGACCCTTCACCCCCGCCCCGTGGCCAGTGCCAGCTACGGCTGGTCCCCCCGGCAGGGCATGTGACAATGACAGAAACCACGTGCCCTTGGGGCGGGTGGCCACCAGGCCTGAACCTCACGAGCCCCGGGTCGGCTGCCACACACTCCTGCAGCCTGCACTTGGCCCGTGTCTGGGGCGTGGCCAGGACTCTCCACGTGGGCACGGGGGCGGGGCCTGGGGGCGTGGGGGGCCTGAGGACGGGCACCCTGGGACAGGGGAGGCAGGCCCACCAAGCAGTCATCATGCCTGGGACCCCTCCTGAGCGGCTCGAGAACCCCGTCCAGTACTCACAGCGGGGCCGGGAGGTCCCGGGGGGCCAGGGAGGCCTGGGAGTCCAGAGGGTCCCTGTGGGGGGATTATGGTTTAGACGGAGCAGGACCAGCCCCCACCTGAGGGGAGGGGACCAGCGACTTCCGGAGAGAAGCCTCCCACTCCGAAGCTGCCCCTGTGGGGGCTCTCCCAGTGCGGCCCACCTGCCCCGCCCCAGCCTTGTGCGTCCTGAGGTCTGCCCTGCCCTGTCCCGGACGTCAGCCACGAAGGCCCACCGAGAACGAGGGCGAGGGCGAGGGAAAAGGGAAGGGAAGGGGGGAGGCCCCCCACGGTTGCCTTTGGGGAGCCCTGGCAGCCACTCACCGGGGGGCCCCGGAGGCCAATTCCGCCTGGAACGCCGCTCACCCCTGCCTCTCCCTGGGGGAGGTAAGAAGCGAGAGGGGGGGGGTCTGCACCCAAGGAGCTCTGAGGGTCCCCAGGGAGTCCAGACCGGGCTCCATATCCCTACACGGGGCCAGCCTGCCCTCTCTTGAAGCATGGGGACTCTGGATGAGGGGTCAGCTCGCTCTTCTCCCCGCCCAGAAGCCCCCCCCGCCAGCCCTGGTTTGGGACCTGGTGGCCATGATGGCTCGGGGTGTGGCGGGCATGCTGCGGGGGTGGGGGGGCCACGAGGGTTATCGGTACTCACGGGGGATCCAGGGAGGCCTTTGCCCTGCAATGCCAAGCATGGGGTCAGAACTTGCTGGGGACGGGAGGAGCTTGCCCACCACCCACCCCATCCCCCTGAGCTGGTCAGGTGAGTTGCTGGGGATGAGAGGGCACAGCCCAGGTAGCACCTAGCACCCCAGCCCAGGGACCAGCCCCCCGGAGAAGCTGCAGAGGGGCAGCAGACGTGGCGTTTTGGGGCCCCTCAAACTCCCACCAGGAGGAGAAGACAGTACTCACCCCCAGCCCAGGTGGCCCTGGCGGTCCCAGACTTCCCTGCGGAAGGAAAGGGGGCATGAGGGGTGGGCTGGGCCCAGGCACCGTCGCCTACGTTTGCAAACCTGTTCCCTTCCCTCCCAAGTCCATCTCCCCTGAGGAGGGGGTTCTTGTTTTATAGGAGACCGACAGTGGGTGGGGGGGACCGCTGATGTCCCAGGGGCCTGGGACTGGTCCTTTACCAACAGTCCTGCTGAGGAAAAGCCAGAAAAGGTCCCTTCCTGGCAGCACTACTGCAGGCAGTACGGGCCACCAGGAAGGCACGTGCCAGGTGTGACCTGAGCCACACAGAATAGCCTGATGCCCGGCTCCTCCAGGAAGCCCTCCGGCCTCCTCGGTCCACAGTAGGGAGCCCCAAACCTCCAGCAGCTGGCCCGCCTGTCCGCCCAGCACCCTCCTGGTCCTCCCGCTGCCCTGCATCCCAAGGATGAGGTCCTTGTTCGGGAGGCCCCTCCCCTCCTGTGCCCCAGGCTCCCTGCAGAAAGCCTGGAGCTAGTCCCCCCTCCTCCCTTCCCCCACTTTCCCCCACTCCCCCAACATCCTTGCCAACATCAAAGGACCTGCCGGCTGCAGGCAGCCACTCTCTTCCTTGTTTCCCACTCAGAACACTCCTACAGCCCAGTTCCCAAAGGCAGGGCTGCGTCCTGGTTCCCTCCCCCCCATCACAGCCCCCCTGCCCTCTGCACCCCAGGGCTGGGGGACAGTCACTTCTCGAAGGGGGGGACAGAGAGGGAGTTGTTGGTCTCAGCTTTGCACCTGGAGCCACGAGAGGAGCTGGTTGGTCAGAAAGGGGGTTTAAGTGAACAATGGTCGACTCGGGGGACAGGCTGGGTGACCGTGGGCCCCTAGGGTGGGCAGAGAGAGAGGGGCAGCGGCTCACCAGAGGAGAAGGAGGGCATGTGGGGCCGGGCACGCCCCAACCATACCAGCACCCCCAGCACGGTCTGAGGGCTGGGACAGCTCTGACCAGAGGGGGCGGGGTGGGGGTCACTCATCACCCTGTGTCCTCAAGCCCTCCAGCCCCCTTCCACCCCCCGGCAGGAGCGGGGCCCAGCCAGTGCGGTCACGGCAGCTGCCCTCAGAACCCACACCCTGTGGACAGGTGGCCGCTCAGTCTGGCTGCCCCTGGCTGGGACCTCGCCCCGGAGCTGAAGCCACTGGACGCGGTGCCTGCCTTACCCGTTCTCCGGGGGCGCCCTTGGGTCCAGGGGGTCCATCCTGCCCGGTCAGACCCTGGGGAGGGAGGTGGAAGGAGGGCTGGAGGGGTCACATGGGAAGGACGTGCCCTCTCAGGGGGAAGAAGCAGGCGTGGGCCCCGCCGTTAACTAAAGCCGGTCAGGAGAGGTCAGAAAGACCCTCGGGTCAGGCACCTTCCCCTCTGGCCCCACCCACCGCCCACCTGGTGGGAAGCCAGCGGCTGGAGCACCTGCTGGAGTGGGCAGGAGAGTTCCCCTCTGCCATCCCCTCCGGCGCGAGCAAGGCCCCCGGGCCTGGGGCCAGGCCTTAGGCTCCTGAGGAGCCCCTGACGCAGGCACCCTGGGGCTCGGAGGGGTCTGGATAATGGGCCTTTGTTCCCAGAGAAGCCAGAGCTGGCGGGACTTTCACCTCTCCTGTGCGCTGGCGCTGTCGTCTGGCAGACAGGGCCAGACACTACGGGTATGGGATGAAGGCCAAGGGACCCTGCTGGGGGACATCCGGAGACACGCTCGGGCCTGGCTTTCCTGCTTGAGCTGGCCCAGTTGGAAAACAGCAATTAAATATGACTCCTGGGCGCTGGGATGGAACCCCTCCAGGCTGGGAGGGGAGTGGGGGGCTCGTGGGAGGAGAAGGAGGGCCCGGCACACTCACATCCACGCCAGGCAGTCCCGGCATCCCGGCCTCTCCTGGTTTCCCTGGCTTCCCCGGGGCCCCTTTCGGTCCCTGTGGAGGGAAAGCGCAGAGGCGTGAGGGAAGCTCCAGCCAGAGCCTTGGCCTTCACCGCGGAGAACAGCGTCCTCCAGCGGGGCACAACCTAGCGGCCCTAGGTGGGCCCCTCTCCACCAGAGCCCCAGCCCTCCCTGCTGCCCTGCCCACCGCTTGCTGGCCCCAGGAGGGCTTCCCCCTCCAGGTGCCCCTCTACCCTTCTTCGTCACATCTGCAGGACACTCACCCAGACGCTTTGGCCTCCCCAGCTAAGGGCCAGCGGGCCCCTCTGTGGGCCCCTCTGTGAGCCCAGAACCCTCAATTCCAGGGCCTGAACAGCTCCAGGACGGCTCACTTGTGGGACCTCTGACGGGCTGGATGTGCGGGTCTGTGTGGGACCTCTTCCCTGACCTGCCGGAGCACTCGCCCAAGCAAGCCGCAAAGCCAGAGCCTGCCCGGAGACTCACTGAGCCCCGCCCTCTCGCCTCCCACCTCTTCCCGCTCTGCCCTGCTCCAAGGCCGCCCTCTGGCAACCCAGGGCCCAGCATGGTGGGAAGGGGTGTCAAGGACCCCCCTGCTCTAGGCCCGTCCGTCCCCTCCAGACTAGGAGGAGGCCTCCTCCCCCCCACCCCCACACCCCCACACCGCAGCCAGGACACTCACCAAGGGCCCAGGCAGCCCTGGAGGACCAACTTCTCCCTGCAGAGAGGGAGATGCCCGCACGTGACCAAGTGTCCTCTGGAAGCTCCGCCCAGGGGAGCAGAGCTGGGCCCCAGAGGAGGCCCCAGGAGGCAGGATGGAACCCCTCACCCCACCATCCACACCTGTAGGCACCTCCCCTCTAGGACCAGGGGCAGAGGCAGGTGGTGGGGAGAAGGGTGAGCTGGACAGACGGGGCATTTGAGCGCACTTGGAGGGCACAGGGACACCCCAGAAACGGTGGGAGGCGCCATGAGGCCCCACCCCTCCGCCTGCCTGAGAAACCCCAGAAACCCGGTTGGAGGTGGCAGCCTCCAGACACACAGACGACCGGGAAGGCACCCCGGCACCCTCTCCACCCTGACGGCCACTGGCTCTGAAATCTTTTACCCGAGGCTTTCAGGCCAGGCTTTAAGTGGAAACGACCCCAGAGGGAACGACTGGGGAGCCCTGGGGTGCCAAGTGCCCAGCCCCACCAGGAGGGGAGGCCATCTGGGTCCAGGGCCCGATACAGCCACAGTAAGCGACGGCCCTGCGGGTGGGGTGGCGGGAGGGAGACTCAGGACCATCGAGGGCCAGGCAGGGCCCTGGGGACTCAGAAGGAGGCAGGGTCTACCCGGGGAACAATACTGGTGAGGAGAGGCCTGGAGGGCCCTGACTTCCAAGGACGTGGCTGAGTCAGGGGCTCTCAGCCCGCCGGGTCCTGCGGGCAGGCTCCAGGGTCTCATCTGCCTCCCGTACGGCTTAGGCCACGCTTAGGCGGGCGCGCCCTTGGAGGATGCCACTTTGGGGGCAGAGCCAGCCCCCAGCCCCGTCCAAGGCTGGCTCCAGCCTCTAGTAGCCGCCAACGAGACCCACCCAGGGGGACAGTCTTTACCCCCAGAATAGAGGAGTGCAGGCCCCTCTGGGGACCCAGAGACACACACCCAGTACCCGCACCTCCAGCCCAAAGAGCACCACGGAGCCACCCCCGCCTGTCCTGGGGAGGCAGTCCCTGGGGGGGGGGGGTCCGCCCCAAGAAGGAACAAGGATCGTCTTTGTCCCGTTTCACATCCCACAGGGGCGCTGGCTCATCGCCCCAGCCCTGGGAGGTGCAGTTAGCTTTCTCTCCATCAGGCCTGGGGCTCAGGGAGGTTGGGGCGGGAGTGAGAACCCCGCAGAAGCTCCCCGGCCATCCCTGCCCACACACTCACATCAATGCCGTCCTTGCCTGGCTTCCCAGGTGGTCCTCGGGGGCCGGGGGGGCCTCGAGGTCCCACTTTCTGAAACGGAGAAATATCATCAGGCAGCTGCATCCCCACCCTCTCCCGCTGGCGGTGGCGGGGGGGGTCCCCCTGGTTGGCCCTGGGGTCAGCCCGATGGAGCATCCCCTCCTGCCAGTCCGGAGAAGAGTTAGGGCCTGTCCAGGGGCCCGCACCCCGGCTCCCCTCAGACCCTCGGGCCTTGGCAGTATCCCCTGCCACCTCGCCTGGGCAGGAGGGGCTGCGTCGGGCCTGAGCCCCGCAAGGAACAAAGGCCACATTGTGTCTCTCTGGTGGAGACACAGCGCTGGCACCGGACCCCGCCTGGTGAGGAGGGGCAGCCCCTGCGCGCACCTCCGAGGTGTCCCGGCGTCCGTGGAGGCTAGCCGGGAGGCGGCGGGAGGTCCCGGGGGGCCAGGGAGGCCTGGGAGTCCAGAGGGTCCCTGTGGGGGGATTATGGTTTAGACGGAGCAGGACCAGCCCCCACCTGAGGGGAGGGGACCAGCGACTTCCGGAGAGAAGCCTCCCACTCCGAAGCTGCCCCTGTGGGGGCTCTCCCAGTGCGGCCCACCTGCCCCGCCCCAGCCTTGTGCGTCCTGAGGTCTGCCCTGCCCTGTCCCGGACGTCAGCCACGAAGGCCCACCGAGAACGAGGGCGAGGGCGAGGGAAAAGGGAAGGGAAGGGGGGAGGCCCCCCACGGTTGCCTTTGGGGAGCCCTGGCAGCCACTCACCGGGGGGCCCCGGAGGCCAATTCCGCCTGGAACGCCGCTCACCCCTGCCTCTCCCTGGGGGAGGTAAGAAGCGAGAGGGGGGGGGTCTGCACCCAAGGAGCTCTGAGGGTCCCCAGGGAGTCCAGACCGGGCTCCATATCCCTACACGGGGCCAGCCTGCCCTCTCTTGAAGCATGGGGACTCTGGATGAGGGGTCAGCTCGCTCTTCTCCCCGCCCAGAAGCCCCCCCCGCCAGCCCTGGTTTGGGACCTGGTGGCCATGATGGCTCGGGGTGTGGCGGGCATGCTGCGGGGGTGGGGGGGCCACGAGGGTTATCGGTACTCACGGGGGATCCAGGGAGGCCTTTGCCCTGCAATGCCAAGCATGGGGTCAGAACTTGCTGGGGACGGGAGGAGCTTGCCCACCACCCACCCCATCCCCCTGAGCTGGTCAGGTGAGTTGCTGGGGATGAGAGGGCACAGCCCAGGTAGCACCTAGCACCCCAGCCCAGGGACCAGCCCCCCGGAGAAGCTGCAGAGGGGCAGCAGACGTGGCGTTTTGGGGCCCCTCAAACTCCCACCAGGAGGAGAAGACAGTACTCACCCCCAGCCCAGGTGGCCCTGGCGGTCCCAGACTTCCCTGCGGAAGGAAAGGGGGCATGAGGGGTGGGCTGGGCCCAGGCACCGTCGCCTACGTTTGCAAACCTGTTCCCTTCCCTCCCAAGTCCATCTCCCCTGAGGAGGGGGTTCTTGTTTTATAGGAGACCGACAGTGGGTGGGGGGGACCGCTGATGTCCCAGGGGCCTGGGACTGGTCCTTTACCAACAGTCCTGCTGAGGAAAAGCCAGAAAAGGTCCCTTCCTGGCAGCACTACTGCAGGCAGTACGGGCCACCAGGAAGGCACGTGCCAGGTGTGACCTGAGCCACACAGAATAGCCTGATGCCCGGCTCCTCCAGGAAGCCCTCCGGCCTCCTCGGTCCACAGTAGGGAGCCCCAAACCTCCAGCAGCTGGCCCGCCTGTCCGCCCAGCACCCTCCTGGTCCTCCCGCTGCCCTGCATCCCAAGGATGAGGTCCTTGTTCGGGAGGCCCCTCCCCTCCTGTGCCCCAGGCTCCCTGCAGAAAGCCTGGAGCTAGTCCCCCCTCCTCCCTTCCCCCACTTTCCCCCACTCCCCCAACATCCTTGCCAACATCAAAGGACCTGCCGGCTGCAGGCAGCCACTCTCTTCCTTGTTTCCCACTCAGAACACTCCTACAGCCCAGTTCCCAAAGGCAGGGCTGCGTCCTGGTTCCCTCCCCCCCATCACAGCCCCCCTGCCCTCTGCACCCCAGGGCTGGGGGACAGTCACTTCTCGAAGGGGGGGACAGAGAGGGAGTTGTTGGTCTCAGCTTTGCACCTGGAGCCACGAGAGGAGCTGGTTGGTCAGAAAGGGGGTTTAAGTGAACAATGGTCGACTCGGGGGACAGGCTGGGTGACCGTGGGCCCCTAGGGTGGGCAGAGAGAGAGGGGCAGCGGCTCACCAGAGGAGAAGGAGGGCATGTGGGGCCGGGCACGCCCCAACCATACCAGCACCCCCAGCACGGTCTGAGGGCTGGGACAGCTCTGACCAGAGGGGGCGGGGTGGGGGTCACTCATCACCCTGTGTCCTCAAGCCCTCCAGCCCCCTTCCACCCCCCGGCAGGAGCGGGGCCCAGCCAGTGCGGTCACGGCAGCTGCCCTCAGAACCCACACCCTGTGGACAGGTGGCCGCTCAGTCTGGCTGCCCCTGGCTGGGACCTCGCCCCGGAGCTGAAGCCACTGGACGCGGTGCCTGCCTTACCCGTTCTCCGGGGGCGCCCTTGGGTCCAGGGGGTCCATCCTGCCCGGTCAGACCCTGGGGAGGGAGGTGGAAGGAGGGCTGGAGGGGTCACATGGGAAGGACGTGCCCTCTCAGGGGGAAGAAGCAGGCGTGGGCCCCGCCGTTAACTAAAGCCGGTCAGGAGAGGTCAGAAAGACCCTCGGGTCAGGCACCTTCCCCTCTGGCCCCACCCACCGCCCACCTGGTGGGAAGCCAGCGGCTGGAGCACCTGCTGGAGTGGGCAGGAGAGTTCCCCTCTGACATCCCCTCCGGCGCGAGCAAGGCCCCCGGGCCTGGGGCCAGGCCTTAGGCTCCTGAGGAGCCCCTGACGCAGGCACCCTGGGGCTCGGAGGGGTCTGGATAATGGGCCTTTGTTCCCAGAGAAGCCAGAGCTGGCGGGACTTTCACCTCTCCTGTGCGCTGGCGCTGTCGTCTGGCAGACAGGGCCAGACACTACGGGTATGGGATGAAGGCCAAGGGACCCTGCTGGGGGACATCCGGAGACACGCTCGGGCCTGGCTTTCCTGCTTGAGCTGGCCCAGTTGGAAAACAGCAATTAAATATGACTCCTGGGCGCTGGGATGGAACCCCTCCAGGCTGGGAGGGGAGTGGGGGGCTCGTGGGAGGAGAAGGAGGGCCCGGCACACTCACATCCACGCCAGGCAGTCCCGGCATCCCGGCCTCTCCTGGTTTCCCTGGCTTCCCCGGGGCCCCTTTCGGTCCCTGTGGAGGGAAAGCGCAGAGGCGTGAGGGAAGCTCCAGCCAGAGCCTTGGCCTTCACCGCGGAGAACAGCGTCCTCCAGCGGGGCACAACCTAGCGGCCCTAGGTGGGCCCCTCTCCACCAGAGCCCCAGCCCTCCCTGCTGCCCTGCCCACCGCTTGCTGGCCCCAGGAGGGCTTCCCCCTCCAGGTGCCCCTCTACCCTTCTTCGTCACATCTGCAGGACACTCACCCAGACGCTTTGGCCTCCCCAGCTAAGGGCCAGCGGGCCCCTCTGTGGGCCCCTCTGTGAGCCCAGAACCCTCAATTCCAGGGCCTGAACAGCTCCAGGACGGCTCACTTGTGGGACCTCTGACGGGCTGGATGTGCGGGTCTGTGTGGGACCTCTTCCCTGACCTGCCGGAGCACTCGCCCAAGCAAGCCGCAAAGCCAGAGCCTGCCCGGAGACTCACTGAGCCCCGCCCTCTCGCCTCCCACCTCTTCCCGCTCTGCCCTGCTCCAAGGCCGCCCTCTGGCAACCCAGGGCCCAGCATGGTGGGAAGGGGTGTCAAGGACCCCCCTGCTCTAGGCCCGTCCGTCCCCTCCAGACTAGGAGGAGGCCTCCTCCCCCCCACCCCCACACCCCCACACCGCAGCCAGGACACTCACCAAGGGCCCAGGCAGCCCTGGAGGACCAACTTCTCCCTGCAGAGAGGGAGATGCCCGCACGTGACCAAGTGTCCTCTGGAAGCTCCGCCCAGGGGAGCAGAGCTGGGCCCCAGAGGAGGCCCCAGGAGGCAGGATGGAACCCCTCACCCCACCATCCACACCTGTAGGCACCTCCCCTCTAGGGCCAGGGGCAGAGGCAGGTGGTGGGGAGAAGGGTGAGCTGGACAGACGGGGCATTTGAGCGCACTTGGAGGGCACAGGGACACCCCAGAAACGGTGGGAGGCGCCATGAGGCCCCACCCCTCCGCCTGCCTGAGAAACCCCAGAAACCCGGTTGGAGGTGGCAGCCTCCAGACACACAGACGACCGGGAAGGCACCCCGGCACCCTCTCCACCCTGACGGCCACTGGCTCTGAAATCTTTTACCCGAGGCTTTCAGGCCAGGCTTTAAGTGGAAACGACCCCAGAGGGAACGACTGGGGAGCCCTGGGGCGCCAAGTGCCCAGCCCCACCAGGAGGGGAGGCCATCTGGGTCCAGGGCCCGATACAGCCACAGTAAGCGACGGCCCTGCGGGTGGGGTGGCGGGAGGGAGACTCAGGACCATCGAGGGCCAGGCAGGGCCCTGGGGACTCAGAAGGAGGCAGGGTCTACCCGGGGAACAATACTGGTGAGGAGAGGCCTGGAGGGCCCTGACTTCCAAGGACGTGGCTGAGTCAGGGGCTCTCAGCCCGCCGGGTCCTGCGGGCAGGCTTCAGGGTCTCATCTGCCTCCCGTACGGCTTAGGCCACGCTTAGGCGGGCGCGCCCTTGGAGGATGCCACTTTGGGGGCAGAGCCAGCCCCCAGCCCCGTCCAAGGCTGGCTCCAGCCTCTAGTAGCCGCCAACGAGACCCACCCAGGGGGACAGTCTTTACCCCCAGAATAGAGGAGTGCAGGCCCCTCTGGGGACCCAGAGACACACACCCAGTACCCGCACCTCCAGCCCAAAGAGCACCACGGAGCCACCCCCGCCTGTCCTGGGGAGGCAGTCCCTGGGGGGGGGGGGTCCGCCCCAAGAAGGAACAAGGATCGTCTTTGTCCCGTTTCACATCCCACAGGGGCGCTGGCTCATCGCCCCAGCCCTGGGAGGTGCAGTTAGCTTTCTCTCCATCAGGCCTGGGGCTCAGGGAGGTTGGGGCGGGAGTGAGAACCCCGCAGAAGCTCCCCGGCCATCCCTGCCCACACACTCACATCAATGCCGTCCTTGCCTGGCTTCCCAGGTGGTCCTCGGGGGCCGGGGGGGCCTCGAGGTCCCACTTTCTGAAACGGAGAAATATCATCAGGCAGCTGCATCCCCACCCTCTCCCGCTGGCGGTGGCGGGGGGGGTCCCCCTGGTTGGCCCTGGGGTCAGCCCGATGGAGCATCCCCTCCTGCCAGTCCGGAGAAGAGTTAGGGCCTGTCCAGGGGCCCGCACCCCGGCTCCCCTCAGACCCTCGGGCCTTGGCAGTATCCCCTGCCACCTCGCCTGGGCAGGAGGGGCTGCGTCGGGCCTGAGCCCCGCAAGGAACAAAGGCCACATTGTGTCTCTCTGGTGGAGACACAGCGCTGGCACCGGACCCCGCCTGGTGAGGAGGGGCAGCCCCTGCGCGCACCTCCGAGGTGTCCCGGCGTCCGTGGAGGCTAGCCGGGAGGCGGCGAGGAAGCTCTGGGGCGACAGGGCTGTGCCCGCCGTGCCCAGGGGCCCCGGGCTTCCCGGCCCCCTCGCTGACCCCGGGGGCGAAGCGGGGAGCTTCCTCCCTGGCTGCGCTGCTCGACTCCGACCTCAGAGCCACGGACCCCCACCCCGGCCGCCTTCCAAGGCGAACCCAGTGCACCGGGGTCCCGCGCTCACCTGCGCCTCGGCCACGGTCACGGTGGCGGCCAGCAGCTGCCCAAGCAGGAGCAGGGCCAGGGCGGGGGCTCCGGCCATGGCTGCACACACGCTCTGAGCGGAGCCGGCGGGGTGGCAGTGGCCTGAGCTCGGCTCGGCAGGCGGGGCTGGTGGTGGGCTGGGCGCCAGTTCCCGCCCCACCGGCCCTCACACAAGCCCCCCATTCAGCTGGGCCCACCTGGGTGGGCGGGGGCCTCTGTGCTGCCCCGCGCCTCCCTGCCGAGCCAGTCGGGGGGGGAAAAAAAGAAACGCAGTGGCATTTTTTTGGCCAGCCTCTGAGTTAAAATTATCCTGGGACTGGTGAGTTACACACATACACCTTTTAGCAAGCAAGAAAGAGGCTCTTTTCTCCCCTTGGTCCTCGACCAGGGTGTGGAGAGGGAGAATCCCACGTTGAAGGGCTCCTTTGGAGAAGGGGCAGTCCTAGCCCTGTCAGCGGGGTGGGTGAGTCCCATCCTCCTCCCCAGGGTCCTGAGAGGGACCCAGGCTGCCCAAGGCCCAGGAAGACCCCCAGAGAGGGTGAACACGCCTGTGCCAGGGGTCAGACAGGGCCCACCACGGCCCCGTTTCCCACCCCGGGGCCCTGCCGTGGGCAGAATGGGCTCTAGGGCCATGCCTGGCAGGCTGGAACGCCGCCCCCAGGGCCCTCTCCCCAGACTTTCACTGTACTGAGCGGTCCGTCCATGTGAAGCAGCACCGGCAAAGGCCGGACTCTCACCCGGCACCGCCCCCCAAGAGCCAAGTGGGGGCCCCGCAGAGAGGAAGGAAGGCCCACCGTGATCGTGCGGCCGAGCAAAAGCGTGATGAACAGGAGCCCTGAGGCTGGTGTGGGCTGTTCCCGTTTCCCACAAGCCTTGGCGGCTCAGGGGCTGCCAGATTTGGGCACGCTCTGCCTCACCCCGGGAGCACATGGGGACAGCAGGGTACAGGGCAGCACCTGGGGCCAGGAGGACTCAATGACACCCCCCCCCTCCCAGGGGACACTCAAACATCCAGGTCACCTACAGAGCCCACCGAATGCTCAGAATCCCAGCCCCGCCTCAGGTGTCTGAGTCTTTGGAATTCCCTGGGAAATGCTGCTTTAGGATGAGCTTCACTTCTGCAGGTGAGAACTCAGGACTTTGGCGATGACGGGAATTAGCCCAGGAGCCAGCACGCAGCGAGGCAAACCGAAAGGGTTAAAACCCCCCTTCCCCGTTGGGTTCAGCTGTGGGCTGCCCGCCAGGCTCGGCCCCACCCTCCAGAGGGAGGGTGAATTCTATCGGGAAGGGCCGAGAGAATCTCCACAGTTCCAGCCTTGCAGCCAAGCCAGAGTCATCTTAGGACGTCCTCGGAGATGCAGTGTGGGGCTGGGCGTAGGGCAGGCAGCTTCACCCCGCCCCTGCCTCCCAGGCACCTCCTGCCAGGAGCCCTCTCCTTCCTGCGCGCGCCTGCCTGACGCAGCGCCAGAGGGCTCCTGCTGGACCGGACGCAGAGGGAGCCTGGCTGGGAAGTCAAGGGAGCGACCTAGTGCCTGGAACCCCACTGCCCCCGCCTCACAAAGCCACTCCCAGCTCTGTGCAGACCCCGCCACCCGCTGCCAGGAAACGCCCTCCCCCTGGAGAGCAGCCCCTGCCTCGAACCCAGATAGCCACAGTGGCCTGGGGAGAGGCCACAAGGCTGGCCTCACATCCACCTGTCAGTCCGGTGTCACTGCCCACCTGTTCGGGGCCATCACTCTCCCCGAAGCTTGCGGGTCAGGTGGGCCCGAGCTGCCTGCCCTCCCGTCCCCAGGCCCCACTGCTGGGCGCAGACATCCGGCCGCCAAGGCTTGTTCCAACGGGGCCCACGTCTCACTTCACGCTCCAAGCTTCTCCATCTGAACCTGAGCCCCGGAAGGGTCTGGACGAGGACCTGAGGACACCATGCCCCGCACCCATCCCAGCGAGTGGCTTCCAGTTTGTCCGTCCCCCTCCCCACAGCACGGGAGCGGTGGGGAGCACGAAAAGGGGGCCCAGGTCCCAGCCCCTAACTCCCTCCCCCTCCCCCGCCAGGTGTGACCTCCATCACTTCTGAGTCTCCTCAGGCTTGGTGTTGATGTAGGAAGGAAGGGAGCGGTCCTGGCGCAGCGGACAAAGCCAGCTTGAGGGGCAGCACGCCCTGCGGGGTGGGGGCGGCTGTGGCTGCCAGGGAGGGGACAGAGGGGACAGAGCCACAGAGCGCACCACTGAGCCTGCTCCCCGAGGCACATCACGGAACCCCCAAATCGGGGCGCGCTGAACGCGGCTCCCCGCGCTCCTGAACCGGTGACAAAGGCAGCCGAGGGACTTCTGGGAGGCTGCGGGGTCGGGGTGCCCGGGAGGCCTGCACCACTGCTGCACCCCAGGCACCCCCACGGGCAGAGTGGTGCCACAGCCGGGCCACGTGCGCCCAGAGGGTGTCCAGCCAGCATCACTCATGAAACCAGCCCCTCCCCTGCCCCGGCCACCCACAGGGCCACCGTCCACGCCCAAACACTCAAAGTCACACGAGTTTATTCAGAAAAGGCCTCTGCACCAGACTAAGAAAATGAGCCCCCCTCCCACCCCCCCAGCCCATGAGGAGCCAGGCTACAAAGGTGGGGGGCGGGCAGCGGCGCAGAGGACGGAAGAGGCGGGAAGTGAGGTCGAGGTAAGAAGGACGCTGAAGCCCTGGCCTTCCCCAAGGGCGGGACCCGCCCTTCCAGCAGTCGCAGCAGTGGCTGCAGCGACCAGCAGGGAGAGGCCCGCAGAGCTGGGCGCGGAGAGAACAGCCGCCGACGTGGCTCCCAGGCCTGCGGCAGGGCAGGGCAGGGCCCCGGGCGTCCCCTTCCCTAAGGCTCTCCGGGCTGGACAGAGGGCCCTGCCTCCGTGGGCTCCGCCCTCTCATCCACCTCGGGTCCTGCAGTGGCTGGGCTCCCGGGGGCACCCTGCTCCGGCCCTGCCCGGCCATCTGCTTCTTCTTTGACCCCATTTTCACCCTCTTCAGCCACTGGGCACCCTGAAGGGGCAGGGGGCTGGGTGGTGGCCAGCGTCACGGTGCCATCACCTGCTGCCACCCCAGTGCCATCCCTGGCACCCTGGTCCGTCTTCCTTCGCTTCCTCACCTCATCAGCCACCTTGGCCTCCAGGGGCTGGGGGCAGGGCTGCTCGGCCTCCTCCGGGGCTTGGCCGCCCCCTTCCTGGGTCTCCGCCCCGAGGCTGCCCTGGCTGAGGGCGCAGCCCTCCAAGTTCAGGGCGATCTTCTCGACCTCCGAGGCGCTCGGGCCCGGCTCCCCCGGGGCCCGCTCCCGCAGATTCGCCTCCAACTTCCTCTTCTTGCTCTCCTTGAGGCTTGGCGACTCTGGCCCCTGCCCCTCGCCGGCCTCATCTCCCTGGTCCTTCTCCAAGGCTCCAGCTTCCTGGGGCTCGGTGCCGGGAGGCTGGGGGCCCTTGGCCACCGGGCCCCCCCCCTCATCCCTCCCTGGCCCGCAGGTCTGCCCCTGGGCTCCGGCCTCCAGGAGGGGGTCCCCAGCGCTCTCCTCCCCGTTGGCCTGCCTGGGGCGGGCCGGCCGCGGCGAGCAGGGAGGAGAGCACGGCCTGAACTTCTGCAGCTTGTCGTGGGGCCCCCAGACGAACCTGTAGCGGGGCCGGAAGTGCTCCCAGGCGAAGTACAGCAGCTCACGGCGCTGGTGCCGGCACCGCACGGTGAACACGAAGTAATCCAGGGCGCTCTGCCGGACGCCCGGCAGCTGCCGGCGCACCAGCGTCTCCTCCAGGAAGAAGCGGGCCAGGGGCGCCTGGTAATGCTCCAGGCCCAGCTCCCCCAGACACTTGAGGATGCGGGTGATGCGGAGGTTGTTGTGGCTGTGCCTGGAGGGGACAGGGGGCGCTGGCAGGGCTGCGCGGGGCGGGCGGCGCTCGGCCAAAGCCCACCCCTCCCCCCCAGAGCCTGATGGGCACCAGCAGAGACACTCCGGCCCACAGGCCAGTCCCTGTCCCCACCTGCTCCCCCCGCAGGGCCCCGGTCCCTGAGAAGACGGCCTGTGAGCCTGGATCACGTAGGTGAGGGATTGTGACGCATCCTCCAGAAGGGTGACTGTCCCCTTGGTCCCATGGAACACCCAACCCCACCTCAGCTGGAAGAGGACCAGGTGGGGACCCTCCAGAGGCGGGGGACTCAGTTACCCGTGGGCAAGGGTGGTTGTACCGTCAGCAGAGCCATGCTCTGTGCCTCCCCCAAGCCCAGCGTTTCCCCCAAGGCAGGAGAGGGGAGCGTGCCTGCCACTCCCAGCGGGTGCAAGGCTCAGGGACGCTGGGAAGGTGACGGAGGCCCCCTGACAACCCGACCCGTGCCCACGTGGCAGGAGGGCACAGCCAAGACGCCTGTGGACTCGCGCGGCTTTCCTTAGTTCTCACACCCCTATCAGGTGGGGTCCACCCCCGCTCTGCAAGCAAGGAGGATGGCCAGAGCCTCAGGCACCGGCCCTGCGGGCCTCCTCCCCAGAGGTGCTGCTCCCCAACCTGAGACCGGCTGCGCGGACCCCCGGGCTGCTGGGCCCGGGGTGAGGGGCACCCTCACCAGTTGAGGTTCTGGAAGCGCTTCTGGTAGTTCTGCGCTCGGCACACCCGGCCCGTGTCTCGGTCCTTGAGCTGGATTCCGAAGAAGCCCAGCATGAGCTCGTAGGCCTGGACCAACCGCTTCCTGACCTCCGTGGAGCTTTTAAACGCCTGGAAAACGCCCCCCGAGAGCAGCAGGGAGCTCAGGGTGGCGCCAGTGCAGTTGTGGGGGCGCACGCTGCCCTCGGTCCCCGATTCATCCCAGGGCTTCGGCTCAGACCCTTAGGGTGAAGTGCCAGGGCGCAGAAGCCCAGGGATGCTCTCTTCACTCTGAGCTGCTGCAAGGTCTCCCCGAGGCCTGAGGCGCTGCTGTAGCCCCAAGAGGAACTCCCTGACCTGAGAGGGGACCTCAGGGACCCCAGGGCTGGACACGGGGCGGCAAGCACCCACCCTGTCTCCTCGGTGCACCTGCCTGGCCTCTCTCGCGGCTCCTTGGCTCCTGGAGCCCCTCCCAACCGCCCAGGGCATCCCCCATCCAGCCTAAACCAGGTCTGACCAAGGCAGAGCCCGGTCACTCTGACTCTGCTTGTGGCCCCTGCCCTGGCCCCCTGGACGTGAGCAGTCCTCACAGTCGGATCTCTCTGGAAGCCTGCAAGGAGCCCTGGGGGCAGAGGCGAGGACCACTTGGGGAGGAAGATAATTACACGGCCTGGGGGGGAGGGGCTCCTCTAGCTCCGGTAGCCCCAGCAGCTCCTGAAGGGGCAGCGAACCCAGGCCCCGCCCCCGGCCTTTAGAGCTCACCTCGACCTCTTGGAGCGTGAGGGGCTTGGCGTGGCAGTTCACTCCTGGCTCCCGCAGGGGAAACAGCCTGTGAAGGAAGAGATGGCACAGGCCCCGTCAGTGGCAGACGCGGGCCACCAGCCACTTGGCACGCGTTGGCTGGGCAGCCTGGGGCGGCTCTCCGCTTGCCTCCGGGGGCTGGCTGGACCCCACGTGCCACAGGTGCTCACCAGCCAGTAAAGCCAAGGGGCGAGGGTGGGAGAGCTCCAGGGAGGGTGCCCAGGATGAAGGCCCAGGACAGACCCACCTACAGAAGTCCCAGCCCGCCCACTCAGCAGCAAGGGCACCTGCCAGCCACCCCCCGGGAGGCCCTCCATTCCTTTTCATTTTCACATTCTTCTGTTCCTCCCATCTTTCATGCTGTGGAATTATTCCCCGGGAAACCCTGTGCCCCGGGTTGGCCCCCTGCAAGCTGTCCTTAAAGGACACTGCGTTTGTGGGGCAGCATCCGGGGGCACCTCAAGGCACCGTTAGAACCTGCCCCCGCGGTGGAGGGGCTCCGCGGACAGGCTCGGGACGGGCTCATGGGGCCTCCAGCCAGCTGGTTTGCTGCTCTTCCTGTCCCCCAAGACCGGGTGTCAGTTCCCAGCGGCAGAGGCTGTTTACAGCTGGAGAACCCAGAAGAACCCAGACTGCAGGACCCGGTCTCCCCTTAGCTGGCCCCGCCCGCAGTGCCCCTGCTCAGTAAGCGCTGTACCTGGGAGAGGCGGAGCCAGGCTCCAGCCTGGTGGGGGCCTCAAGCCTCTCCTCCGGAGCCCCGCCCCGCAACCTCGGCTCCGCCCCGCCCCCCGCAACCTCGGCTCCGCCCCGCCCACTCACCACTGGATGTAGGAGTGATTGTCCTCCAGGAGGTCGTACTCTTCCTTCCAGTTCTGAAGAACGTCCTCAATGAAACAGCCTGGGAGCCCCACGGGGACAAGTCAGCCAGGGCTCCCGAAAGCCCCTTCCCCCACCGCCCTCTGCCCCTTTCGTGGGGACCTCGGGGCCTGGCAGCTTCAGGCTGTGCACGTCTCGTGTGACGTTAACCCCACTTTGGCCGACTGCCACTCTGCCACCTGGAAAGCGGACCCTTATTGCTGACGGAGGGCAGACCTGAGTGGGCAGGCCCCATCGGGGAAGGACAAGTGGTCCCAAACCTGCACCTGTCTTTGCAGCAGGGGGGCCTCGCCACACCCCACAAAGCACAGGCTGCTGGCCAGAATTCTGCCCTCAAACAGAACCTGCAGCCAAGCCCCACCCTGCAGCGTGGTCTCCCGCAGGGCAGCCCCTGTTTCTGCAAAGGGCCAGGAGGGGAACAGCTGAGGCTGTGCGGCCACCGGCCTGTGCTTTGGCAGCAAAGCAGCCACGGACAACGTGTAAGTGCAAGAGCACGGGTGGGTTCCAAGGAAACCTCACTATGGACACTGAAATCTGAATCTCATATGATTTTCACATGTCACAAAATGTTATTATATCTTAAATCTTCCCCAACCACTTAAAAACGTAAAAACTGTTCTTTCCTGTTAGTTTACGTATGCCGCCTTCCCGCTATAGAGGGAGAGTCGGGTAGTCGGACAGAGACGGTGCGGCCTGCAAAGCCACCAGCGTTCCTTGCCTGGCCCTTCGGAACATGTTGGCCAGTGGATCCAGGCCAAGGGTTGGGGCCCTGGCAGCCCCTCAGCAGCTTCCAGGGGGCCCCGTGGGGTTATCTGAAAGCCACGTGTCCAAAGCAGGTCCCAGCAGACCAGACAGGCAGAGGGGAGAAGGGAGCCCCCCGAGGCTGCAGCTGCCAGCAGCCAAGCCAGGTACACACCGTTAGGCAGGAACCGAATCTCGTTTCTGTAGAAGCTCAGGTTGGGCATGTCACCATTGCCATCTCCTTCCACCAAATCCTGAGGAGCCAGAGAAAGGTGCCAGTCAGGACATCACCAAAACAGGCTGCCTCCAAGGGCCCCTCACACTAAAGCATCCCTGGGATGGGTGGGAGGGAGCGGGTGTCTGCTCTGGGCCCGTGAACCTCCAGACACCCTGAAGGCTGGTGAAGACCCCAAGTGCCAAGCCTGGGCCCCCCACCTCGAAGGTGAGGACGAGCCTCTGCACCTGGGGGACCGCAGCCACCTCTGACCACCAGCAGCGACCTTCCCCTCACCCACGCGGGCCAGGGCTGGGAGGTCCCCTTCACCGGCACCCCAAAGACAGCCCAGGGATTGCCTGAGACTCCCGGGCGCAGAGAGCCGGGGCTGAGGGAAAGGAGGCTGTGAGATGGGCTAGCGGTGCCGGGCCTCCTGTGGACGAGCTGCCAGCTGGCGCCGTCACGTGTTTTAAAGGTTAGGGCACTGAGATGGGAGTTAGGGCACCGTGCTGTCACCCCATGATTAGGGGAAGGAGCAGCAGGGGCGTGTCCGGCAGGACGTGGGACATTGTCCAGCTGGCCTTCTCCGGGAGGAGGATTTGGTCCTGGGTGGGCTGCGGGGGGCAAGGGCTCTGCAGGCAGCTACCTACCGGGTAGTGGTGCCGGTACCTGCGTGTGTCCCGCGCTGCTCGCCAGTTTCGGGACCCTGTCACCTTGAGCTGGGAAGAGAGGAGACTGGATGAGACCCCCCGCCAAGGAGACCCTCCCCACTCCTCAAGGCGGCCAGCAAGCAGAACCCACCCCACGGAGCCCCCATCCTGGCAGCAAGGACCTGGGCTGTCAGCAAGATCAGAGGGGGTCGGAGTCGCTGGGGTGGGGCTGGCCCCCTGCTCCTCGCTCCAGCCCCAGGAACCCCAGGCCAATGCGCATTCTTGGGGTGGAGCCCCCGCTAACTCTAGCTTCCCTTTCTCCTCCCATGTTTGCTGGCTACCCTGCTTGGACCACACCCCAGGACCTCGCCCTGGGAACCCCGCCTTTCCCAGCACTTCCTCCTTGCACTGTGCTCTAAGTTGTCACCTAAGGGGCTGAGTCCCTAAGGGCAGTGGCCTTGCCAGGAGGGGCCCCAGATGCTTCCCGTGGTGGGCTTCTTAGCCAGATGCCAGTTTGGCCAATGGACAGCGGATGAAACTGAAACTCAGCAGAAGCTGGCCCTGCCCCTCCATCGGTTTCCGTCTGTCTGCCTCCCTGGGTCATCTCCAGAGGATGGGTCCTGACCGATGCTGGTCACGTGCACAGCTCAGAGCAGGGCCAGCCCCACAGATGCACAAATGATGGAGCCCAGGACGAAGCACCGAAAAGCCATGCTGGGACCCAGCGTGGGGCAGCCAGGGAGGACCATGGGGGCCCCTGTGGGAGAGGGGATTGGGACTCTGTAGAGGGACAGAAGCCACAGCAGGAAAGAGACGGGAAAGAGGTCAGAGGATTGCGTGCATCTCACAGGGAGGTCAAGGAGCCAGAGCACTGCTTTAGGAGCGTGGCTCATGGAGCTACGGTGGTGACAGTGTCCTCTCACCTAAGTTGCACCATGCCCAGTGGGCATCTATCTGCCTGGGGAAAGAGCCAGATTCCTGCCCTGTGACTCCTGTGACCTGTGACCCTGACCACTGCCCAGCCTACCTCCCTGAAACGCTAGAGAAGTGCCGAGGCCGCCGGCCTTCCAGCCAGGCCCAGGAGCCCCTCGGGGTCCCTCTCGCTGACTGACCACTTCAAGACACAGAGAGAAACCTGAAAACCACAGCTCTCATCTGCTACAGGGAGAATCCATCCCCGACACCACGCAGGCTGGAATTCAAGACTCCCTAGACATGGTGCCAGGACGCCCACATCCCAAAGTGAGGGGGACACACGGTGACAGCTACCACTTGGGGCCTTCCCTCTTACCCGGAACCCCAGCTGCACCCACTCCGGGAACGTGACACCCGGGGGGTGCTAGCAAATAACCGCTGGTAATGATGAGTAACCATGATTATGACAAGTAACCAGTGCTGACAACGAGTAACCGGTGGGCACAGCCGGCCACCCCGGCGCAGGCGCGCCACACACACGTAGCCTCCAAGGCCACCTCCAAGACGACGTGAGGTCAGCCCCAGCCAGAGTGGGTGGGCGCTGCGCCCGGTGAGGATCAGTGGGGGTGGGGCAGGCTGGGGGCTCTGGGGCCTGAGGGAAGCTGGAGTCCTGGACAGCGGGGCAGGGTGAGGTGCCCCCCGAGGGGCGCCAGGGTGTAGGAGGGAGCTCCAGGAGGCCGAGGGGGGCAGTGGAGGTGGCCAGCACTGAGGGCTGGGGCCTCTTTAGAGGACAGAGCCAGGGCCTGAGGCTGGGGTAGGACAGAGAGGAGTCCAGGATGTGGGGGGCCACCCCCTTGAGGAGGTGTCCTTACGCAGATCTGGTCCTGGGGACACGGGTCTGAGGGTGGCCCCGGATTCCCTGCAAGGTGCCCTGGTGCGGGGGCGGGGGGGTGCGGGGGAGGGGTCGGGCGGATCTCAGGGTGTCCTGGGGATCACGATGGGGGAGGAGGAGGACAGGGCCTGGAAGAGGGCAACCGCTGGAGATGCGGAGCCGGGCCCCAAGCCGGGTCTCCGGGAGGGGCCTCCACACCCGGCCCCGGGGTCGGGGGGGAACGATTTTCCAGGAGCCGGGCCTTGCCCCCTATTCCAACGCGGCCTCCCCAGGGGCGCCGGGTCCCCAGCGCGCGGGGGCGGCACCTGGAACGCGCTGGGCCGCGCATCCGCCTCGGCCTCCACGTCCCCCGGAGCGCCGGCCTCGCCATCCTCGTCGGCCCCGGCCCTCGGGCCCTCGCCGTCCTCCTCCTCGTCCTCCTCCCAGGTCGAGTCGCAGTCCGGGTCCTCCATACTCCGGCGGCGGCGGGACCCGCTCCGGCGGAAGCGAAAGTAATAGAGGGAGGAAGCGCGGGGGCGTGCCGGGGGCGTGCCGGGGGCGTGCCGGGGGGCGTGCCGGGGGGCGGGCCCGGGGCTGCCGACTCTGTCCGCCCCGCCCGGAGGAGGCCCATCCCCAGGAGGCCCCCTGGAGGATGTCCCCCTGGAGGATGTCCCCCTGGAGGAGGCCCATCACCCCGAGAAAGCCCCTCCGGAGGACGCTCGCCCTCTTCCCCCGTGAGGTTGCCCCCCACCCATGCCCACCTTGGTGATTTCTCCCTGGAGAGGCCCCCTGGAGGACGCTCCCCGAGGACACCCCCTCAGGATCCTCCCAGAATCTCCCTTTCCCCCGGGAAAATGTCCCCCCAAAAGATGTTTCCCTGGAGGATGCTTGCCTCCCCAACCCACCAACCTGAAAAGTCTCTCTTCCACCGTCCGGGAATGTTCCCCTCCACCCTGAGATCCCCACCCTGGAGATCTTTTTCTTGGAGGATGCTTACCTCCTAGAAGTCCAGAACCATCCCCTAGAAGAAGGCCCGCCCCCACGTCCTCCTCAGAAGGACGTAGCCCAGGATGCCCTCTCCTCTGAGGATGTTTCCAGAGGGTCCCTGTCCCTCAGAGCACCCCCCAGAATGCCCCTTCCCCCGCAGAACATTCCCCCTGGAGGATACCTCTCTCCACCATCGTGCCCCCCTCAGGATGACCTGAGGCAGGATGTCCCCCGAAGGGTGGCCCCCCTGGAGGTTGTCCGCCACCCCGTACGAATGTGTGGAGGATGTCCCCCCGCAAGGATGCCCCCAGGAGGACACCCCCTGGAAGTTGTCCCCCAGGTGTCCCCCCAGGATGCCCTCCAGGTGTCGGCTGGAGCAGCAGTCTCATCAGATTTCCTTTGGGGACTGGACTGCCTTCAAGCCCCCTCAGATGGTTGGTAGAACCCATCTTCCTGGGCAGTAGGGCAGAGATCCCTGTGTCCCCTCCAAGGGTTCACAACCGGGCAGTTTGCTTCTTCAAGGCCAGCGGGAAAGTCTCTCTCCGGTAGAGAGTCCCATAGAGCAGTGTCCTCGTGGGTCTGCCCTCCTGTCCCCTTTGCTGCATTACAATGGTTGTAAGAAGGCACAGGGGCTGCCTGCACTGACGAGGGGGCACCAGGCCAAGACCCAAACACCTGGAGGCAGAAATGGCCGGGGATCAGTGACCCTCGGGGCTGTTCAACACAGACTGAGGCCCAGCCCAGCCCCCGGGGATGCTGACCTCGCCCGGCCCTGCCAGTCAGCTACCAGGCCTCAGGGGACTTGACAGCCCTCAAGCTGGGCAGCTGGGGACGGCCCAGAGCGGAACAGAAGCTGCCAATCTTGGCCGTGGGCACAGCTAAAGACCTTTTTGGCGCCGGTGCCAATTCCTTGCGGGCTCACCAACCTGTTACGTCTCTGGGTACCGTCTTGCCTGGACGACTCTCTAAAAGGACAGTGGTGACTCCGCCAGAGGTATGGCGCTCTGGGCATTTCTGCAAATCGTCTGCCACCGATGGCCTGGGCCGGTGTCCTGAGGGGCAGGTGATAGAAGAGCTGCCAGGCATCGGGTGGGGCTGGCCCACCGCAGGCTGTGGCCACGGGCCTGGCCTCCTCCTTGGCTGACTTGCAGCTGGCCTCGGAGACCCTGGCTGTGACTTCCAGCCTCTGATGGAGGCGCTGACGGGTGCTGGGGTGCCCTCCAGGGTTGGGCAGCTCTGAGAGCACGTGGGTGGGCAGGCTCCCCCCCTCTGCCCCAGAGAACAGACAAGCTTGCAGTGGAGACAGGGCTGTGGCCCCAGCCTGCGGCGCTCAGAGCACAGCCTTCCCACGGCTGCCTGCTGCCACACACGAGGCTTGCGCTTAGACGCCGCCCAGCTTCCGCTTTACAGTGCCAGTCACACCCAACTGCACCTGGGCTCCGCCTAGACTCCCCTCCCCGTGGCAGGAGGTTACCGCGAGGGTGTGATCTTCTGCTGGAGACTTACCCCAGCGGGTCCCCCATGCAGCAGGTCTGACCGTGGGGTGCAAGCTTCTGCCCCAGCTTCCCACACAGGGCAGTCGGGCTGGAAGGCCAGGGCTGCTCAGGGTCGGCGGGCCCGACTCAAGACACTCAACCTGACACAAAACGCTGCCGGACAGCGTCGGCCCTGCCAGGGAAGCGGGTGCCGGCCTCCAACCCCGCGCCGGGGGGACCTCAGCCCATGGAGCTCCTGGCCCGGCCTCGTGGGCCCAGCCACTTATGACCTCCTGCTCCTCCTGAGGGTGGGGGGCGGGTGGCATTCAAGGTCCTCGTGGTTTGTCAAGGTGAGGGCGAGAACCTTCGCCGTCACTCGGGAGGCCCGGCTGCGCCTCTCAACACAAGCTCCGCCGGAATTCTCACCCTCACGTTTGTTTCTTCTTGGAAGGGAGGCACCAGTTCCGGCTGCATTGCTCTCTTAGCGTTTGGCGTTCCAAGGGCTGCTCGCATGCAGCAAGGTAGCCACTCTGGAACCTGTTGTTACTATAGGCTGTCTATTCATCGCAGCAAATGACCCGGTACATCAAAGCTAGCTTCACTTATAAATCCTGAAAAGATACAACTTCCTACTGCAGGAGAAATGAACTCACTTTGGTACTAAAATCACACAACTCCAGGTTGCTGTTTTGAGTTTTAATGTCCCTCAGTCACTCACAAGCGTACCTCGGGCAGCCCGGGGCCCAGGCTGCGGAGGATCAGCCCCACGTCCTGCCTCCCTCCACACGCTCATTTGGCCTGTTTGCCAGTTACTTGAGAATACAAAAATACCCGCTACAAATTCTCTGTATCGGCATATAAAAACTGAGCAAAAAGCATCTCAGTAGTCTGTTACCTTAAAACAAAACCTCTCAGAAAAAATACAACACAGGTTTAACTTCTGCAGTACTTTTTTCATATAAAACACTAGTAAAATAGGCTTCTTAAAAATTAAATAGTGAAGTACCAACCGAATTATATACATCGTTACAGTACAAGTGAATGCGGCAAAATACCCCGTTCTCAGTCTCTCGGGTGGTGGAGGGGCCGGCGCCTGCGGCCTGGCGCTCTCCTGCGGCCGCAGTCAGTTGAGAGCGGTAGACAGGTGGACAAACGGGAAGACCAGGGCTCCTCGGAGCAGAGACGGGGGTCGGTGTGTTATTGCTGGCTGTGCCCCGCTCTCTGCCCACGCAGCCTGGTCCGCGGGCCCGCGCCAACGCTTAGCCACAGGCCCAGCTGAGCCGTCGTCACGAAGCCACGAGTGTCCGGAGTGGACATGGCCCGGCTCACACCTCTCGGGTCTCAGCATGTGAACGGGTCCCGTTCCGGTCCTTAGGGGCCATCTGAGCCCAGGCGGTCTGAGTGGCACCGCGGGAGCCTCTGGCATCTGAGGGCAGCAGCAGGCCTGGTGGCATTTGACCCGCCGACCGCCTGGTGACCACGGTGCCCGCCTGCCGTGAGCGTCTACGTCCGGCGCCGCTTGGCCGCGCTGGGGCTGGAGGGGTTGCTGTTGGCGGTCAGGACTTTGTCGGTGACCCGGCTGCGCTTCCGCTTGTCCGGCCCCTCTTTGGACCCCAAGTCTGAGTTGCTCTTGTCTTTGTCTTTGCTGGACTTTTCTGTTGCTTTCCCCAAGCTTCCTGAAGATGAAAAAACTGGGAGACAAAATCATTTGGCTGAAAACAGAATATCCAAAATTTTATTTCATCTTCCTGTTCAGTTTAAGAAATCTACACCTACATACACGACATTGACCCCAAAAGGCTCCTCCCGAACCGGGGGTGCCCATGTGGCCTGCCCCTTGGGGGAGCGAGGCCCAGCTGTGCCCGTCTTTGCTCCTCGGGGTTCGCCCTGCACTGAGACGGCCGCCACCCGTTCAGTCGTACACCCTCCTGCACCCCGTGACCGCTGACCGGGCCCGGGGCCAGGCTGCCCCGTGCCCCCCTCCCCGCCCCGTGCCGGCCCCGTGTGTGACCTCCCAGCATGGGAGGCTCTGCCTCAGCAGACGGAAGCGGCCTTCTCAGCTACTGAGCCAGACGCCAGGCCCCGGCTGCCCGCGACAGGGAGGCCTGGCCGGGCTGGGGTGCTGTGCCCCCGGGGCCCCGGGAGGGGTGGGCGAGCTCCATACTTACCGTCATCAGCCACGTTGTGGGGGTCCACGTCCTCCTTCATTTCCTCGTTTGTTTCCTCCTCAATGACCACTTTTCCTGGAGGGAATCGGCCAACGGTGACCCAGAGCCCGGGGCGGTGGGTGCCGCAGCCCCACCCGAACTGCAGCGGCTCAGGCCAGGGCTCCTCGTGACTCGGGAGGCGCGTACGTCCTTCGGGAAGTCCTCCCCCCGTCCCGGGGGCCCCCACACCTCCGCGCCCACGAGGGCTCAGCATCACCCTGCCCGTGACACTCACTCCCCGGCGCTCGTGGTCGTCACCCTGACGCCACCGCCCTCGGCCTCTCCTAGTTCCCAGGTCTGCTCTCGCCCGAGTCTCACCTTCTCGCACTTCTTGAATGATTTCTTCTGGAAGGACGAAGTGCCTCTCTGGATTTGGGAATGGAAGAATCTCGGACTCGTGCTGATGGCAAACAGGGCATTTTGGGTTTTTTTAAGAAACAAAGAAGAAAACGTGATTTTAAAAGTCACACTTAAAAGAAAACGTGACTAAAGATGCGTAAGAGACAACTCAGGAGCGACCCATGAACACACGTGACCGTCTTGGGGGCTGCAGCGGGCAGGCGCAGGGCTGAGACCTTTCTTCTTTCTCCTGCGCAGTCTACGAGGGGCTGGCTTGTCACAGAGACCCAGACAAGGCAAAACTACAGTGTGAGCCACAGGCAGGCATCACGACGGGAAGAAGAAGGGTTTAGTGTCACCTGAGACGATGCCGGGGCAGCTCCGCCGGCTGGCACGCCTCCGGGGGCAGAATCAGGCAGTGCTGTCATGCCGGCCCGGCCCGGCTGCGTGGGCTCCCCCTCCAGGAGAGCACCTTCAGAGCCTGCAACAGCCGTGAGGAAAGGCCATGGTGCCTGGGTCCCGTCTCCGGCGGGGGGAAGGAGCCAGGGAGCCAGGGAGAGCCACCCCCGTGGAAACCAGGTAAGCAAAGCAAAATGACAGGGCCTCCAGTCCCCAACTTGGAAGCTGTGCCGACAAGCCAGGTGGTCAGCATGTAAATGTGCCAACCAACATCCGGGAGCTTCGCAAACCCCGAGGGCTCCTGGGCTCGTGGTCACCTTGTGGGGTGCGGTCCACAGAGTCATATTTACAAGGCCCCAGGTGACCGAGGCATCGGCTCCGTGGCGGTGCTGGGGTCTAAGGAAGCGAAGGGGGAAGGGCCACCTGTCCTGGGCTGAGACCCCTGGGTGCCCCCACCCCCGGTGTCACGTGGGCCCCGTGCCGGGCGTCACAGACACAGGATCTTGGAGCTAGTGCCTGTGCCTGAGAGCCAACTGTCTCTCCTACCGCGCCAAGGCCCCCCAGGACAGGGGCCCTGCACACTCATCTCTGTGTCTAGCTCCTGGCCCCCAGCCTGGAGTCGGGGTGCAGGAAGTTCCTGGGGGTCACGTGACCCACAACATGACCAGCATGGGAGCCCTGTCAAGCCTCTGAACCAGGAATTCTCGGGGAGCGGGGCCCCAGCTGGTGGGCACGGCCCCTCTGCAGGGCCTGCTTTAGTTTAGCGGCTTGTCCTCGAGCTTCCAGGGTACTGACTGTGGGCCAGGAAGCCAGTTCCAGGGCCCAGCTGTCAGTTCCCCTTTCTACGCGAGGTCGACGCGGCGCAAACGACCTGCCCAAGACCAACAGCGAGCGAGTGGCGCGGCTTATGGACACAAGAAGGCCCGGGCTTCGCTCTCCGCCTCACAGACGTGCAGCCGGTCTCAGCTGGGCGGCTGGAGCAGCCCCAAGTCCCGAGGAGAGGCAGAGCTCTGCCTAACCCCAACACGGTCTCCCACCCTGCCTGTCACCTGACATCCCCACTCCCACTCACTCTCCAGACACCCCGGCCTCCTCTGCGTCCCCTGACGCACCAACGCCTGCTGCCGCAGGGCCTTGACGCCTGCCGTTCCTCTGCCGGGAGTGCCCACCTGTCTCTTCTGCCGTCCTGGTTACCTAGTTAACCTTTTCCCCCTCAGACACGGCCAGCTGGGGTTTCCATGAAGCCTGGGCCCCTGCCTGCCTGGTTCTCACAGAAACCACCATATTCATCTTAATATGACTCAGACCCGATCACCTCCCTGCCTATAGCACTCGGAGACTTTCCACAAGACTGACAATGGCCTAAGAGCCCCCTCCCATGAGCTTCAGCTCCCTAGTTATCTCCTGGAGAGATCTTAACCGACCACCCCCCAACCCCCCACCTAAGGTAGGTTCCACGCAATAACTAGCTACCGTCATTAGGCCTGTGTTTTTCGTAAAACTACTCAGAGCTATCTTGTTCAACAACTGGTCCCCTGTGGGACATCCCAGACATCAAGGTCCCTGAGGCCAGGGCCTGGCAAGGACCCAGGGAGGAGGCATGGAGGGGGCTCCCTGCCGCCAGCTCTGTCTGGGGGAGGGAGGGGCTCTGGCCCTGGGAGGACTGGGGAGGGTGGGGTCCTGCTCACCAGTGCCTGCATGTCATACATGGTGCTCAGGTGGTCCCAGATGACCTTGGATGGGACCTGCCGCCCGATGTTCTGGCTGAACTTGTCTCGGATGCAGATCATGTGGAAGTGCCGGTTCACACCTGCAGAAGGAAGGGGTCAGCTTGTGGGGAGGGGCGGGCCAGCAGGTAGGGTGGAGAAGAGAGGTGGGGGGCAAGGGGGCGAGAGGGGC
>NC_041227.1:1099135-1114706 GCF_002837175.3 Physeter macrocephalus
GGGGCCGTGGTGGCTGCGCGCAGGAGCGGGCAGTCGGGCGGGGTGGGGGTATAGAAGGGGCAGCGGGGGTAGGAGCGGGGACTGCGGGAGGGGGCAGGGTGCAGGAGAAGGCAGGGGTTGGGGTGCGCAGGTCGGGGCAGGCTCTGCGGGGGTACAGGCACAGGAGGCCCCGCCCCGTCCGCCCCGCGCGCGCCCCCGGCTGTTGCCCGCCGCCCCGCCCCCACGCGGGAGCGCGGCCTCGGCGCGGCGCAGCGCTCCGCTCCGCTCACCGACGGGCTTGTGGCCCAGCATGGCGTGGAAGAGGCACACCTCCACCTCGGGGCTCCACACCACCGTCTCCTCGGCAGGGCTGGTGGCCGCCTCCCCCGGCCCCTTGTCGCCCGCCGCGCCGCCGCCGCCCACCTCAGCTTCCCCCATGGCCCGGCCGCCCAGCGACGAGCCCCCGGCGGGAGCTGGCGCGGCCACGGGCTCCGCGCAGGCGCACTCCACGGGGCGGGCGCGCGCTCGGTGGGTTCGCTCTCGGGCTCGCGCGCGGCGCCTGCGCAGGCGCAGCTGAGGGCTGGGTCGCGGCGCCCCCTGGCGGCCCGGTCCCGTGGCGCAGCGCCGTCAGAGTGCGGATCACTGGAAGGAGTGCGTTTGGGGAGAGGGATGGAAACGCCCTAAATTAGGTTGTGGCGATATCTGCACAGCTCGGGGTAAACCCCGCTGAACTGTACGCTTTAAATGGCGGAAGTTCAAGTTACACCTCAGTAAAGCAGCCAAGAAGAAAAGCAACAGGCAACCTACAATGCCTGAGAGTGTGGGCTCCAAGAGCTTCCGTTGCCCCTGGCCTGAGCGCTGCAGAGGGGCTCCTCCGCACCGGGGCAGGGGCGTCCGGGCCCATCCTCCCCGACCCGGGCCTCTAGAGTGGTCGGCAGCTGAGCCCTGTGGGGTTAATCCTGGCCGCGGGGGGGCGGGGCCTGGGCCTGGGCGGAGTCTGGTCCGAGGGCGGGGCCAAGCGGGGCGCCGGCCTGGGGGCAGTCCCGTGATGAGCTCAAAGCAGCACCCAATCAAGGCCGCCGGCTCCGCCCCTCCCCATCCCCGCCCACCTCGGGCTTCTCCCCGTCCCCTCCCCACCAGGTCGAGTCCACCGCGGTGCCCGGGGAGGGTACTCTAGGCGAGGAACGCTCTTCTCCTCCCGCTGAGTGTAGACTCTCCGTCGGGCTTCCGGGTTCCCTTCCGGCTCTGCGGCCTGCCAGCGGTGTGAGCCGGCAAGGCGCTGAGCCTCTCCAGGCCGCAGTGTCCTCCTCCGTGCAATGGGAGCGACGACGGCGCCTTCCCCGGGGGTGCTGATGGGGGCTGGTTTCTGCTTGGGGACCCGGGCACATGCTCGGGCTTCTTAGCAAACATTTGGAGCCACTCTGGCCAGCCTCATCCCCTGGGACAGCCCAGGGACTCAGAGCCTGAGTCTTGGCTTCCCATCCGTGAAGGGCGCTGCTGGCGATGCCGGTCCCCACAAAGTGGGGAGACGTGGCCCACAGAGGATTCCACAATGGCCCAGGGCCACCAGCCGTCCTGGGAGCCACGATGTGGCTGGACGTTGTGATTCCAGCTGGGCCTGTGCTCTTCTCCTCTCTCTGACGCACAGGTGGGGCTCCCAGGGGTTTGCTGCGAAGTGGGAATGAAGCAGGGCCCAAAGCCACTTAACACGGGCTCTGTCACACAGGAAGTGCTAACAGACAGTGGCCCTCACCATTTATCTCCCTACTGTTCCGGGACACGTCGTGGTCCCTGCTCCTCCACCAGGTTCGCGCTCTGCTCATCCCCTACCCCATCCCTGCCTTCTTCAATCCGGAGAGCCTCCTCCCCCAAGAACCGCGCCCCGCCCCGTTCCCCCCCCCCCCCCTCCACCGACTGCCTTGGCCGGTTTGTGCCCCTCTCCTGCAGTCTCTTCCGCCCTGCCTGGAGTCAGCTGTGCCTGATTATTTTCCCCGCTGCAGTGGAGGTTCTGGGAGCCTGTCTGTGTCTTGGTCCTCTGTGGTGGCCACTGCACCTGAACCGTGTTCGGCCAGCTGCTGTGGTCCACAGACACCTGGTTCCTTTCGTTCTAGGCAGATCCTGGAATGTGTCCCTGGCAATCAGACTCGATGCAGAAAGACAGGTTGGACAATTTGGGCAAAAGGAAACCGTCTTCTCCACATCTTTCTTATTCGAAGCCTCCCAGTTACTGCCTGTTTGTCTGCTCCACTAACTCTACCTGTGGGTTCCGTGCCCGCCTCCGTGCCCAGCGTCAGGATGGAGCTGAATGCCATGCTCAGCTGCCAGGACTCTGCCTAATCCCAGTGATTTGGCTCATTTCCCTGTGTCACACAGACGTGAGCACAGTTGGAGCTAGACTTAGGCAGGATTAAGGAATCGGGAGCGCTGTGCCTGCGCCTTCAGCCTCTGGGTTTTGGTGAATCAGGCATCAGGCTTCAGAGCGATGCCCAGGCCTTGACTGCACTGGTGATTCAGCGTGGGTGACTGGGCCATCTGGGAGTTATTTAGGATGAGCAGCCTCAAAATAAGATATGGAAAAAAAGTTTTTAAAAGTGAAATGCAGCTGGATAGAGAGATGTGTGTGGGCCCAGTGTGTATCCTTCTGGGATGATCATGAGAGTCTGGGCTGAAGGAAGCCCCTTAGCCCACGAGTGGAAAGCTGCTGGGGAGAAATTCCTCTGTTACAGGCAGTTTCTTCCCACCTGGTTACGAAGGCCAGGGGTGGGTGTTGTCTAGGGATGAAACGTGGCTTCTGGGAAAGAGGCGGTCACTCGGGTGTCATTAGCAGTTGACTGTTGAGTGCCTCCTGCATGCTTGGTACGGGGGTGTGGGTAGGGACTGGGCATGGTGCCCGCTCTGCTGGGAGCCCATAGTCTGGGGATCACACTGAAGAAGACGTAAGATCTATGTGAAGGAGTGGAAGAGAAGGGAGCTTCCCTGGGGATGAGGACAGCCCTGGGTGGCAGGACTTCAGAGAGAGGCCACAGGTGCAACCAGGAACCTGACTCTGAGCCCCACGTTCCTGATCTCAGTGCACAGGGGTCCCTGGATCCTGGCATGGCTCAGACACCACCCCTGGACACACTCTGGGTGCTCAGAGCCCTGGACACGCACTGCAGGGGCCGGCTAAGACCAAGGGCTTCCCCTGGACGTTCTGGGCAACTAGACCTCCAGGGCCCTGGGAGGGGTGGGGGATGGGTAGCTCCTCCCCCAGTAAAGAAGACATTGGATCAAACTACCAATGTTATTTTTCACGTAACTAGAACAAATAATTTTAAAATTTGTATGGAAACACAAAGGCCCTGAATAGCCAAAAACAGTCTTGAGAAAGAAGAACAGATCTGGAGGAACCACGCTCCCTGACTTCAGACTATACTATGAAACTACAGTCATCAAAACAGTATGGCACTGGCACAAAAACAGACACATGGGTCAGTGTGGACAGAAAGCCCAGAAATAAACCCACACACTTGTGGTCAATTATCTACAACAAAGGAGGCAAGAATATACAATGGAGAAAAGACAGCCTCTTCAATAAGCGGTGCTGGGAAAATGGACAGCTACATGTAAAAGAATGCATTTAGGGCTTCCCTGGTGGCGCAGTGGTTGCGCGGCCGCCTGCTGATGCAGGGGAACCGGGAAAGACATTGGATCAAACTACCAATGTTATTTTTCACGTAACTAGAACAAATAATTTTAAAATTTGTATGGAAACACAAAGGCCCTGAATAGCCAAAAACAGTCTTGAGAAAGAAGAACAGATCTGGAGGAACCACGCTCCCTGACTTCAGACTATACTATGAAACTACAGTCATCAAAACAGTATGGCACTGGCACAAAAACAGACACATGGGTCAGTGTGGACAGAAAGCCCAGAAATAAACCCACACACTTGTGGTCAATTATCTACAACAAAGGAGGCAAGAATATACAATGGAGAAAAGACAGCCTCTTCAATAAGCGGTGCTGGGAAAATGGACAGCTACATGTAAAAGAATGCATTTATAAAATTTTCTCACACCATATACAAAAACATAAACTCAAAATGGATTAAAGACCTAAATGTAAGACCAGAAACCATAGAACTCCTAGAGGAAAACATAGGCAGAACACTTTTTTACATAAATCATAGCAATATTTTTTTAAAATCTGTCTCCTAAAGGAAAGGAAATAAAGGCAAAAATAAATAAATGGGACTTATTAAACTTAAAAGTTTTGCACTGCAAAGGAACCCATCGACAAAACAAAAAGACAATCTACTGAATGGGAGAAAATATTTGCAAATGATACGACTGATAGGAGTTAACATCCAACATATATGAACAGCTCATACAGCTCAACATCAAAAAAAACCAAACAACCATATTAAAAAATGGGCAGAAGAACTGAATAGACATTTTTCCAAAGAGAAAAATGCAGATGGCCAACAGGCACATGAAAAGTTGCTCAACATTGCTAATCGTCTGGGAAATGCAAATCAAATCAAAACCACAATGAGATATCACTTCACACCTGTCAGAATGGCTATCATCAAAAAAGAACACAGGGCTTCCCTGGTGGCGCAGCGGTTGCGCGTCCGCCTGCCGATGCAGGGGAACCGGGTTCGCGCCCCGGTCTGGGAGGATCCCACGTGCCGCGGAGCGGCTGGGCCCGTGAGCCATGGCTGCTGGGCCTGCGCGTCCGGAGCCTGTGCTCCGCAACGGGAGAGGCCACGACAGAGGGAGGCCCGCATACCACAAAACAAAAACAAACAAACAAACAAAAAAGAACACAAATAACAAATGTTGTCGAGGATGTGGAGAAAAGGGAACCTTCGTATTCTGTAGGTGGGGATGTAAATTGGTCTAGCCATTGTGGACAACAGTATGGAGGTTTCTCAAAAAACTGAAAATAGAACTACCATATGACCCAGCAATCCCACTCCTGGGTATATATCCGAAAAACAGAAACAAAAACACTAATTCAAAAAGGTACATGCACCCCAGTGTTCATAGCAGCATTATTTACAATTGCCAATATATGGAAGCAACCTGTGTCCATCAACAGATGAATGCGTAATGAAGATGTGGTGTACACACACACACACACACACACACACACACACACACACACACACTGGAATACTACTCAGCTACAAAAAAGAATGAAATTTTTCTATTTGCAGCAACATGGATAGACCTGGAGGGTATTCTACTAAGTGAAATAAGTCAGACAGAGAAAGACAAATACAGTATGTTATCACTTATATGTGGAATCTAAAAAATTAAGCAAACTAGTGAATATAACAAAAAAGAAGCAGACTCACAGATATAGAGAACAAACTAGTGGTTACCAGTGGGGAGAGGGAAGGGAGGAGGGGCAAGATAGGGGCAGGGAATTAAGAGGTATGAACTATTAGATATAAAATAAACTACAGGGATATATTGTACAACACGGGGAATATAGCCAATATTTTATAAAACCTATAAATGGAGTATAAACTTTAAAAATTGTAATTTACTATATTGTACCCCTATAACATGTAATATTGTACATCAACTATACTTCAATAAAAAATAAATGAGTTAAAGAAAATGATGTTGAGTTCCCTCTCCATCCGACAGCGTATTCCACCTGCACAGAGCAAGTAGGGTCACGTAACAAGCGTCATGCCGAAGTCCCTGCGCCCGTGCGTGTGAGGGGCTGTGTGGCTTCACTGCCTTTCCCGTGTAAGATGAGGGAGGGTGGGTGGGCACACCCTGGGGGCTACACACGGGCCGAGGGAGGGAGCGCTGGGAGAGGCTGGTGGCGAGAGGGGAAGTCGACACGGAAGTACGTGGGGGAGGTGTGTGTGAGTGTGTGCATATGTGTGGTGAGGAGGAAGCCTAAGGGCAGTAAGTCCTGGGAGAGAAATATCAATAGAACCCACTGATAATGTATAAAGAACAAAGAGTGCTTTGTATTAAAAAACAAACTTTGAAAAGAAATCAGCCTACCATCTATCTACCTTTCCATCCATCCATCTATCCATCTATCCATCTATCGTTTATCTATCTATCCGTCTATCATCTATCTTTTCTACCTTTCCATCTATCTACCTCTCTATCCATCTATCTATCTATCTACCTTTCCATCTATTTATCTATCTGTCTGTGTATCCATCTATCTGTCATCTATCTATGCATCTATCCATCTATTTTCTATCTATCTATGTATCTATGATCTATCTATCTATCTGCCTATCTACCTATCTATGTATCTATCATGGGAGGTAAGAGACAAATAATAGCGGCTCCTGGAGGGGGGAGGTGCTGAGCAGATGGGACAGGGGTACGGGGAGACCCTTACCCGTGTGTCCTTTTGTACACAGGGCTTTTTGAACCACATGAAGTGAGTTGCCCATTCAAAAAATTAAATGAAAAAAATCTAACCTGCGACATACTATTTGCAATCATTAACAAATGATAAATCTAATTACTTTTTATGAGGTATGATTGATGTATAACATTCTATTGGGTTTCAGGTGTACAGCATAATGATTTGATATTTGTATGCGCTGTGAAATTGTCTACTTATTGAGAAAAGATGGCATATCCCTTGTCCGGAAAAGAAGAGGGCTGTGAAGAGCCAGCGGGTGGGCGCCGGGGCGAGGTGACCTGAGGACAGCAGAACCCCAGGGCTCCACACTGAGGTGCAGGCTCAGCAGAAACCTGGGCTCTGCACTGAGCTCAGGTCGTGAATTAACCACCCACCACCCACAGCCCCGCCTGCGCACGTGCCACGAGGCTTGTACGTAAGCAACCTCACCGCGGTCCCACAGTCGAGGACAGGGCCAGGAACCGACCTCCAGAAGCCACCCAGCTGTGACCCCCCTCCCTCCCAGCCCACCAGGCTGCTCTGCTCTGGTCCCCATGTGCTCTTACCTGGGCTCCCTCTTGCAAGCCACCCTCCAGCCCCCTAGGGCCACAGATACCTCCCCTACCTTTGCCTGTCTCTCTCCTGCCCAAACTTCAGCTCTCAGGTCCAAGATCGCCACCCCAGGGGCCTCTCCTGACCCCCAGACGAGAGGGGCTCCTCTGCTTCTGTCTGGTGCCCACACGGAGACCTGGGAGGGTACGCTGATGGGAGTGGAAGAGCTGGGCGCTGGCCGGGGTTCCTGCTCGCCCACGGCCATCCTCGGGCCTTGTCCCAACCTCTGGACCAGGAAGACAGCTCTGTCACCTCGGTGCCGGGGGCTGAGGGGCCTGGAAGGTGAGGAACCAGCCTCAGCTTGCAGCCCCACATCACACCTCTAGGGGGAGTTTCCCACCCACTGTTTGGACCCAAACCAGGGCTCCTGTCTCAGAAACCTGCAGGCAGGAGCCTAGTGAAGGCATTTCCTGTTCCCTGGGACCAGGCCCACCCCAAGGGTGCCAGTTAGGGTGTTTGGTTTTTTTTTTAATTTAATTTATTTATTTGGTTGCGTTGGGTCTCTGTTGCCTTGCACGGGCTTTCTCTAGTGGCGGCGAGCGGGGGCTACTCTTCGTTGCGGTGCGCGGGCTTCTCACTGCGGCGGCTTCTCTTGTTGCGGAGCACGGGCTCTAGGCGCGCGGGCTTCAGTAGTTGTGGCACGCGGGGTCTAGAGCACAGGCTCAGTAGTTGTGGCGCACGGGCTTAGTTGCTCTGGGGCACGTGGGATCTTCCCGGACCAGGGCTCGAACCCGTTTTCCCCTGCATTGGCAGGCGGATTCTCAACCACTGTGCTACCAGGGAAGCCCGTTAGGGTGTTTTGAAAAAGAAGTCCAATTCTTCCGGCCGGGCACTTGAGGATTCGCTGTGATGACCTCAGGGACATCTGTCCCACCCGCCGGGGGAGGCTCCGTGCTCAGCCCCTGCCCTCGTACTGTTACCATCCCCACCGCATCACCCATGGGGCCCAGGGGAGGTGGGGAGCCCGGGGGGGCAGGCTCAGCTGCTGGTCGCTCCTGACTGGTGGGGTCCTCAGCTTCCTTTTGGGGTTGCCAGATTTAACATGTAAAAATAGAGGCTGCTCAGTTAAATTTGAGTTTCAGATAAACAATGAATAATTTTGCAGTATAAGTATGCCCCCAATATTGCATAGACTTATAGACTTATATCCCAAATTATCCACTGTTTATCTGAAGATCAAAGTTAACTGGCCGCCCTGTATTTTACCTGTGACTCTTCATGGCTTTTGACTGAATTACCTTCCGGTCGGCGGCTTGATTTGTCTTGAAACGTGAGGGCCGCCAGGTCCACGGTGTTCCGTCCGGCTCCCGCTGAAGCGAGCCGCGGAGAGAGGGACGGGGCGGCCCCGTTGCCGCGGGCGCTCGTTAGGATGTGTGGGGAGGCTGAGGGGCGCAGGCTCTGATGGCTGCGGGGCCCTGGTGCTGCGGGTGCAGAGGGCCCCCGGGAGGGGTGCACAGCCTCCTGCCTCGACGGAGGGATTCTCTGCGCGCTTGTGCGATGGAAAGCCGCGTGGAAACCCGCCGTGTGTGCACCTCAGGTCCCTGGGCCTGGGGAAGGAGGGAGGGAGTTCCGATAGACCCGGGCTGCTTGGTCGGCCTCTTGCTGGCGGCTCGGCGCCACCTGGGACTTGTCAGCAGTGCAGGGTCTCCCAACACGTGTGCACGTGCACGCAGCTCCCCTCCAGGGGCCTCAGGGAGACCGAGGTGGGGGATGCCGCCTGACCCCCTCCCACGCTCCCCGCCAGTGGCCTCGAAGGGGGTGGGGGCTGGGCCGAGCTGCTTTCTATCATCTTTTTTTTTTGCGGTACGCGGGCCTCTCACCGCTGCGGCCTCTCCCGTTGCGGAGCACAGGCTCCGGACGCGCAGGCTCAGCGGCCACGGCTCACGGGCCCAGCCGCTCCGCGGCATGTGGGATCCTCCCGGGCCGGGGCGCGAACCCGCGTCCCCTGCATCGGCAGGCGGACTCTCAACCCCTGCGCCACCAGGGAAGCCCTTTATCGTCTTTTTATTTTCCAGTCTCTTGGGGGAGGTGACCTCTCGTTCCCTGCCTGTCCTGGGAAGTGTGGCCGTCCAAGCCCTGGGTCACAGCCCTTTGTCATCAGAGCGAGGCCCTGCTGGAAGGTCTTTGTCCAGCTGGCAAGTGGCAGCTGTGGGAGCCGGTGGCCTCACCTGTGACGGCAGGGACTGAGCCGACGGGAAATGAGTGGAGGGTCTCCTGGGCAGTGGCCGTCGTGATCTCCTTTGTGGTGGGGAAACCGAGGCAGGCTGGGTAAGGGTCCCCTATACAAGGTGGGGGGCCAGGCCGAGTGCTCTGCTCGGGTGGCCCCGGAGCACGAAGGCCCACCCTCTCACCTCCCCTGAGGGTGGGGTGCCACAGGACAGCACTCATTTTCCCTTCCCTCCCCCTGCCTCCTATGGCCCCAGGGAACCTGGGCACCCCTTTGCAGCGGTGCCCTTCCGGGGGAGGGGACCACCTCTGAGGGCTGTGGAGGCGGTTCGAGGTGTGGGGAAGGGGCCCTGCCACACACAGGAGGGAAAGCAGCTCTGGGTTGTGACCGTGCACGATGGGCCTTGTTCTCAGCTTCCCCGTGTGGTGTGGCCTCGCTTCCGGGGCGGGGTGGGGGGCAAGGAGCAGACCCTTGATCTCCAGAGGCTGGCCTCTTACTGATGTCAGCCTTGAAGACCCCTGTCCCCAAGGCGACTCAGCCAACTCCTGCTCCCCGCAAGCCCCGTTCTGTTTTTCTTAATGAGGCTTTTATGCAACCAGCTGATGGCGAGTCATGCATCATTTTCCACTGTTACTCTCATCTCCTTGGCTCTCCTGGAGGCCTGGGACAATTAGGACGTCAGAGACGCTGCAGGACGACGATGTGACGGTCGTGAGATGCGTGGAGCCTGTGCCTGGCTGACCAATCATCTCAGCTCTCAAGGCAGTCTCACCGGGACGAGCCAGGCGGAATGCGTTTAAAAAGATAGACTCTGGGGCTTCCCTGGTGGCGCCGTGGTTGAGAGTCCGCCTGCCGATGCAGGGGACATGGGTTCGTGCCCCGGTCCGGGAGGATCCCGCGTGCCGCGGAGCGCCTGGGCCCGTGAGCCGTGGCCGCTGAGCCTGCGCGTCCGGAGCCTGTGCTCCGCGACGGGAGAGGCCACGGCGGTGAGAGGCCCGCGTACCGCAAAAAAAAAAAAGATAGACTCTTTCCCCATTAATTCAGCTGCCAAAGTCCAACTCTGCTTTCTTGAGCAGAAACAAGAAAAGGAAATGGTTCTTTGGGTCAACGTGGAGACTGGCTAACACTGTCTTTGTAAAAGGAGCGATTCTTTTCACAGGCGAGAGAAATCACCCTGAATTAAAACCCCTTCCGCCTGCATTTTCCGAAGTCGGGGCCCATGGCGTCTGGGCCTCGGCATGGTTTCTGTCCACTCTGAGGAGGGAAGGTGTGGGCTTTGAGGGTCCTCAGTATGGGCCTCAGGTGGGTACAAACTGCGGCTCAAATATGGACATAACGCAGGGGGACAAAGAAGTGACCACTGGGCTCACAGTTGCCCAGCAGGACTGAAGCAAAAGGGCCCCTCCTTGTGTTGTCTCAGAACCTGGGGACAAGGAGAAAAGCCAGGAGCTTAGAGAGAAACGGGCACGACCCCTAGAGACTCAGAGCCAGAGTGACGACAGCCGCCTCGGACCAGCAAGGTTCACGAGGAGAGTGATGCCGGGCCAGAGCCGGGCCAGCCCGCGCCTTCTTCAAGCGTGAGGGCAAGGTGCTGCCAGGCTCGGGGCCTCCCTGGCACGACAGCATTGGGAAGGAGGTGGGTTCACAAGACAGACGTGACCCCCGAAGGGAGTGCGGGCGCAGGTGCCGGGGGATGCAGTGGCACAGTTTCATTCCCTTCCCCTGGCCCAGCACAGCCCTGGGCTCCTGGAAAATAACGTCTCTATCATCATAACACTTAAGTGCCGTTAATCAGCGTTACCTGGTTAGAAGCACTATCAACCAGAGAGGAAGTCTTGACCATGTCATGGAGCGGAAGGTGAAAGTCTCCGATCAGACGTCTGAAGGGACATAGTGACCGGCGGGGAGGGAGAGTTCACACCACAAGGTTGGGACGGGTGGAGCGGATGGCTAAGAAACAGGTTTCACTGTGTTCTTGAAAGTTACAAAGGCGTCCTCTCCAAGACGGGGAGTAACACTCTAACCTAGGGAAATTGGGGGGTGGGAGGGGAGTCAGCAAGGAGCATAAATGCCCCAAGTCTACCATCTTTCAGAGCGAGTGTATGTTGAAAAATCAAGAAATAAAGATGCCAGCAAATTTAAGGTTCTCGTGCTCACCCCGTGTCTTACTGCTGTAACAGAGACCGCACACTTGCGGGGCTTATCCACGACAGAAGTTTATTTCTCTCGGCCCTGGAGGCTGGAGGCCTGAGATCAGGGAGCCGGCACCGTCGGGTCCTGGTGAGGCCTCTTCCCAGCTACAGACGAAGGTCTTCTCCCTGTGTCCTCACGAGGCGAGGGAGATCTCTGGGATCCCATTTACAAGGGCACTAATCCCATTGTGGGGGCTCCACCCTCATGACCTCATCACCCACCTCCTAAGGCATCGCTTTGGGAATTAGGGTTTCAACACAAGAATTTGGGGGGACACTAACGCTCAGACCATAGGGCCCTGGAAGAACTAAGAGGAAACCCTGGAATAGACGCCCCTGGGGCATGGGGTGTGTGTGTGACAGGAGGGACTCGAGAAGGGCCTGGCCCACCAGCATCCCAGGCTGCGGTGAGCGTGCTCAGAATAGAGCCTGACACACAGCCAGGTGCCACTGGGAGAGGCTGTCACCTTTTGACCCTCCGCTCTGTACCCGCTGTGCTGTCCAAACTGTCTCGCACCAACTCTCTCTTTACTTCTATTAAAAGAAATAAAATCCACCAAGGCAATGATCTCAGAAGAGGATCCGCAGAAGAGGATCCGTAGAGAGACAGGGGTTGAAAAACAAACTCGGGCGGATGCAGCGACCTGGTGCGTCTGGAGGTGGGGGAGGGGTGGGCCAAGATGCTCTTGTATGAGTCATGCAACTTGAGCTTGAAATTCTTTCAAGTTAAAAAATTTAAAAATATATAGAGATGGAGAGGAAAAAGGACACGTGAAGGAAACCTACCGCAACAATGAGTTTTGTTTTGAAAAATAGCATTGTATAATTTCATACATGATCGATTCCCAAATCCTGGCCTTTCTAGGTACTCCAGAGCAGAGCTTTCTGATTAAAATAATTCCCCAAACCTGCTTAGTAAAATGAAATCATTTCTGTTTCATGTTAAGTCCACAGATGGAGGTGGTCGCGTGAGGTGGTGGTGGGGAAGGCAGAGGGGAAATGAAAAGGGCTTTCGGGGCTGACCCCTCAGAAGGATCTCATGGGGTCACCAGGGGTCTCCCGTGAGCACTGGGGTATCTCTGACAGGACCACTTAGACCAGTTATAGCCCCAAAGATGGGATGGGGGGCCTGCTGGGGGAGGGGCCTCTCTGGAATCCTGGGAACTCATGTAGAGGCAGGTCCTGGTTTCAGCATCGGTCGGAGGAAACGCAGTCACGAAGACCCACCCGCCCCTTGGTTTTACATAGGGGGGGAGGGACCCCCGAGACTTGGCCTGGGTGCAGCTGAGGACGCCCATGGCTCCTGGCAGTAGCGGACCCCACCGTGTGATGCTGGGCCCCTGTCCCCCGCCAGCCCCCCCAGGAGCCATCACGGTCCTGGCCGTGAGTGTGGTCTGTCCTGGGACAGAGCGTCTGACGGGAGCTCTCCTGAAACAGTCACACGTTATCTGGCTCACTGGGGGTCCTGGCTGTGACTCTTGCCCGCCTCTGGGCGCTCAGCTCCCACCAGCACCTGCCAGGGCAGCTCTGGCCCAGGACGGGCTTGCGCATCCGAGGAGGCCCGATGCAGGGTGGCCCCAGCGGGCAGGTTCTGACCGTAAGTTCGCAAAGACGGCAGTCGTGGCTTTGAAAATCCTCAGCGTGAGAGCTCACGCCCGGCCTCGGCCGCAGGGCCTTCCTTCCTTCCTGAGCGTTCTCCCTCATTTCTCTGTTGGGGGGTCTGGAGTGGCAAAAGCAGCAGAAGGGACCCTGGCTGGCTCGCAGAGCTGACAGGGAACGGGGGCGCTGGGGCAGGTGGGGTCCCCTGCTCTCCAACTCTGTCCCTCCAGTCCAGGCCCACGTGCTGGGAAGGGGTGTGTTGCACTGATTGTCACCAGCTGGATGGGCCTCAGGGGCTGGGAAGGCAGCCCTCGAGGAAGCCTGAAGGGCTGCTAGGAAGGGACATGGCTGCTGGACCCCACTGCACCCCGTGAGACTGTCTCCCGGCTGTCTTCACGCTGGCTCGTGGGGCCGGGAAAGCGAGATGGCTCGGGGGAGCCCAGGATGGGACCCCATCCATCTACACATCCATCCAACCATCCATCCATCCACCCACCCATCCATTACCCATCCCACAGACGTTTGCTGGGCACCCACTATCTATGTGTCAGGCGCTGAGGTGTGAACACTGCACGATTCCTCATGTTTGAGAGATGGGAATAGTTGATAAGAGAGCAAATCAAGGCATCCACAGTGGAGAAAAGCAGAACAGGGTGGAGGCAGGTGGGATCTGCCACTTGCAAGTGGCCCCATCACCTGGAGGCCACGTGGTGCCCGTGGGGGGTTTTTCTTCCCGTCTGTTGCAGGGCTCATCTTTGTGCATATCTGAGAACTGTCTCTCCCTCAGAATTGTACCATCCAGGTTGGCACAGTTTGCCCCCCTCACCGCAGTGTGATGGCAAGGGGTGCTAATAATCTCTCTGTGTATCATTGCTTCCCAACCACCCCGACTCTCTCTCGGCCGCTGAGAACTGTTTTCCATAAGAATCGACACTTGCTCTCCCGCAGCCTTCTCTTTCCTTTCTCTACCTGCTCGTGGGTTTGGGAACGGCTGCCTCTGTGGGGTTTGAGGCTCCACCCGGGGGCCAAATCAGGCAGGAATGAAGGAATCCAACCTCACAGCATGATGGACACACAGGCCAAGCCAGGAGGTCGGACCAAACTATTTCCTCTGCGCTTTTGACACAACCTGCTCCGTGCCAGGACGCAGGGTCCTGTCGTACCCGCCGGAGGAGTCTCCACGTGTCAGGAAATCGCCTGGAGCATTTTCCTGCAAAGCAAACCCTTTCTACCAGGCTTGAGTAAGAAACAGACTAGAATATTCAGCCCATCTGAGCACAAACCTTCCGGTGACCCGTGGACTGAGCCTGGGTCCCAGCTGGGGGCCTAACTGGGCAGCAGTGCGTGGCCATGTCCTGCCCCTGCTGTCCCCTCGCTGCTGGCTGTGCTGTCCCAGGCCGGTCCTGCCCTCCAGCTGCCAGGAGCAGCTTTCGGAGTGTCGCGGAGAGCAGGGCCTTGTTTGTTTGGGAGCATGGAGCTGTCCCTTCCTTGCAGACAGGGAGCCAGAGCCCCTGTCCCGCCTCCCTCACGGCCCCCGACTCAGATCCAGGATACCACCAGCTCAGGATGAAGCAGGTGACAGCCACACAGCACCCAGAATCAGGCGGCCCCTGCGGGGAGGGCCCCGGGGCGTCTGGGATCGTGGCCATGTGCAGACGCAGCCTCTGCAGGGCCCACGGGAGAGGGTTAACTCAGGGCTCATGAGCAGGTGGACCTGCACAGCATGTGCACCAGGGAGCAGCCAACGATACTTACTGCAAAAGTTTCTTAACAGCAAAAGACCAAAGAGAACGTAGGTTTGCACCCACAGGGAGCTGGTAAGTATGCTGCAGCAAAGCCCACAGTGGGGCACTATCAATTCCCTGGTTCCCCAGTGGCAGCCGCAACAAATGACCACAACGTAGCAGCGCCAAACAGCACCATTTACTGCTTCACGTTCTGCAGGGCAGACAGCTGCAAGGCTCAGCTGGGCCCTCTGCTCGGTCCACAGGCTGAAATCTCAGCGTCACCCACTGAGCTCCAACCGGGAGGCTCCGGGATGGAGCCGCTGCCCGTTTGTCCAGGCCGGGCTCACGCGGCACAGCGGGCCCAGCTGGGAACCCAGGAGGCTCTCCCCGCACCTTAATCACAGCTGCCAGGTTCCTCTGCCCGTGACGCGGCTCCAGGGGCGAGGCAGATCCGTATGTGGGGCTGACATGGAAGGATCCACAGCTGCAGTCAGAGGCGGAGGGCTGGGTGCTCGAGAAGGGCCACCCGGTCACCCACTTCCCTGCGGGAGCTGCCTCTGGGGAGGACCAGAGGGGCGGTGGGGGAGGCACGGGATGGTCATGTTTCCCGGCATCAGCTTTGCACCTCTTTTCCTGCTGTACGGTGTGTATATATCATCTATTTGAAAAATTGTATCTATATGCATGAAAAAAGTATATTTTAAAAGCAAACAATGGGGCTTCCTGGTGGTGCAGTGGTTAAGAATCCGCCTGCTAACGCAGGGGACACGGGTTCGAGCCCTGGTCTGGGAAGATCCCATATGCCGCGGAGCAACTAAGCCCGTGCGCCACAACTACTGAAGCCCACGCGCCTAGAGCCCGTGCTCCGCAACAAGGGAAGCCACCGCAATGAGAGGCCCGCGCACCGCAACGAAGAGTAG
>NC_041227.1:1114839-1173914 GCF_002837175.3 Physeter macrocephalus
CGCAACTAGAGAAAGCCCACGTGCAGCCACGAAGACCCAACGCAGCCAAAAATAAATAAAATAGATACAACATTAAAGAAATAAAAACCGTTTTAAAAAATAAAATAAAAAGCAATGAAAAGACGAGATGTAGAATCAGGTCAGGGCTCAGCCTGAGGCTTGCACGTCGAGGAGCTATTTTGGGCTCCCCGGCAGGTAATCAGCGGAAAGTCATTCGAGGTCGACAGCCACTTGCCTTTACAGAACCCCGAGCTCAGCCTGGCGTTTCCGGGGGCCAGCATCAAGGCTGTCCTTGAACTACGTGTGCGCTTGGCTTTCTGGGTGGATGCGAAAGCGGTTACATACCGGCTCAGCCGGCTGGCACCTCCCTCTGCCTGGGAGGCGGCAGGAAGGGCGTCTGGGCAGCCGAGCTGAGTGCCTCCTGGGTGGGTGGGAGCCGGGCGGGGCTGCCTTTTCTTTCCAGGAGCGACAGCGTCTCTGTACGGCATGTTCCACTCTCAGGGCACGTGGGCTCCTTTTCCAGAAGCCACATCTATGGGCGTATGAAAGAGTCAAGCAGCTTCAAACGGAAAACCGCTAGGTAATGTGAGGGGGACATCACTCCAAGTCACACGGGGTTGGGGTTTCGGGGAAATAGAACTAGGAGTGAAACCTGCCAATCGGGAAACCTCTCCCCAGAGGTAGAAGAGAAAGAAAAGAGTCTCATTACCGAATGAGCATAAAGCAGAATGTGACGTGCGTCACAGGTCATCTGCTGAGAGATGTGATCACACCCCTTCTAGAGCCAAGAAGTCACACCCGTTGACCACACATGTCCTAGGTGAACAGCTGTTGGTCCTCAAGTCGCAGGGCTTGACAGCACCATTGGCACATACAGTTTGTCCTAAATCCACCTGGTAATGGGGGTGACCGTCTGTGTGAGCTAATAGGCTTTATCCAAAGGAAAAGGAAGCCTCTCACCTCTCTGTGACAGGAGGCAGTTTGGGGTCAGGTTCGTGCTCCCGCAGGGGCTGGGAGAGGGGCGCCATCTCCTTCATGACTGCATTTCAGGGAGAGATGGCTCCCAGCCCCCTGAGAAACACAGGCCTGGGCTGGAAGCTGGCACGAGGCTTATTTAGCTTTTAAGGAGATGTATTTTTCTCTCAAAGGGAGGTGCTATCAAAAGCTCTCTAAAATAAACACTTGAAGAAAATGGGAGGGGACTCTTTCCCTTTTTGCACCAGGAAAAATTATTTTTTTCTTTTTCACTGTCTATTTACCCATATAGGGGCCAGCAGGGAGGTGTCCAGCCGGCCCTGCTGTAGCACCCACGGGCCTGCACTGAGCATACGGGGGCGCTCAGGGCACAGGGGGTCCTGGCTCCGGGCCCCAGCCTGCCACTTCTGGCCGGGTGTCCCCAGCCAGACCGTCCGATGCCCGGGAGCCTTGGTGCCCCGTGAAATGGCTGTGCGGACAGTTCCTTCCTCCGGAGCCGCGGCAAAAAGGATGAAACTGCAGGGCCTGCTGGAGATCCCAACCGTTGGTCTCAGTGCTGTGGTCGTGAGCAGGGCCTAGGACACACTTAAGGGCAAGTGGGGCACATGGGGGCTGCAGACAGGCTGCCACTCAGAGGGGGAGTGGACGGGGGCGGGGGTCACGGCAGGTTTTGGAAACAGGGCATCCTAGGCCAGGCAGGGACAGGCCTAGGATGGGCAGGAGGTGGGCAGGGCCCATCACATTCACCCTCCTGGTCACAGATGCCACCTCGCCGTGTAAGAATCTGCCTCTCTGGCTTCTTGGGGCCCCAAGGGCTGAGGCCAGGGCTGCTCTGGCTGGGGTTGGGGTGACCGAAGGGGGATCAGCACCCCAGGGACCCCAGGGTGCAAGGTGGGCCTTAAATTCCTTCCCTACTCATCCCCACTGAGGCTGGACTCCCACACCAGCAGTGGGCAGGGGCTGGGGGACAAGCTGGTCAGGGACATAGGTCTTTCCCCAGGCCCTTCCCCCATCAGTAAACTAGGGACAACGCAGGGGCATCTCCTGGAGCTGCTGGGAGGCTCAGAAGGGGCCAGTCCATCCCAGGCCGGACCCCATGTCTTCTGGGTAAATGCAACTTCCCGGGCTCCCTACTGGAGCCCCAGTGCAGGGGGTCCAAGAACCAGACAGCCTGGTGTGTGTGGGGGGGGTGCTGCACTGAGAGGGGCCTGAACTGAGGCCAAGGAGGCCTCCCACCCTGAACCCCCGACGAGCTGCTCCCTCCTGGCTGGGTGCATACAGTAGGTGCTCATTAAATGTGTCAAGTGATAGAAACAGGTGCAGACTGGTGGGCTGGGCTGTGGGGACCCGTGGGAACTCCAGGTGGCCGTCGTCGGATGTTGGGGGACTGTGTGGGCAGCTCCAGGCCCCTTGAGCCCTGGGGTCATCTCAGGTAGGGGTCCTCGCCATCAGACAGGAGGCGGGGCTCTGCCTCCTGAGGTCCTTCTGGAAGCGTCCCTTTCTAATGCAGACGAATGATGAGCTGCTCAGAGGGGCCTGACTGCCAGGAGAAGGGACTGAGTGATTAAGGGTAATTTGGGCCCAAGAGAAGTGACTAATGTGGACAGACAGCCTGCAGTGCTGGCTGCCCCGCCGGCCCGGCTCTCTGTGGACACCAGGGCCCCATCGCTGGGCCAGGCCGACTCCTGTAATGTCTGTAATGCCACCCCCTACCCGCGTGTCCTCAAGGAGCTCAGAATAAAGCCAGCCCTGCCATCCAGCCCGGCCCACCTGTCCCCCTTTTACCCTTGGCTCTCCTGCTGGCCACACAGGTGTCGCCATCCCAGCCCCCGAGGGAGCGTGCCCCCCCCAGCCACTGTCTCTGTCTGCTCCCTGAGAGCTCACCCCACGATTCTCACCTCCTTGTCTGTTTTCCTCATTCTCATCTGTGCGCCCCCTGCCCAGGCCCAGGGTCCTGCCCTGCTCACCACTGGGTCCCCAAACAGCCCGGGCCTGGCACTCAGGAGGGGCTCAGGTAAATCTGTCCACGGGAATCTCCAGCCACTCGGTGGGCTCTGGGGGAGTGTGGCCAGGGCTGCCCCCCTTGCTGCCTCCTCCAAGCAGCCTCGCTGGATTAGAGCTACCACGGGCCTGGGGGGCCGGGGATGCCCCAAGTAGCTGGGAGGGTGGGGGAGGGCAATTTGATGGTTTCTCGGGCACCACCCCCCCCGTTCCTGACGAGGCACCGAGGGTGGCGCAGGTGGGTTTGAAATGAGGTTTTCACGTCTCCGTCAGGCTGCCCAGGCGACCCTGGGTGGCAGAGGCGGTAATCTGTGTGCTCATTACTTGTCCAGGACGAATAGGGGACAGTGAGGTGACCCCTGGTGTGGGGCAGGTGGGCTGATGAGGGCGGAGCAGCTGCCCGGGGGCTGTGGACCTGCGGCCAGAGGCGGGGTGGGGAGAGGGGGTCCCGGTGGAGGGAGGGCCAGGCCGGAGCTGGGAGACCCGAGTGTCCTCTGCCCTGCTGCAGACCCAGGTGACGTGGGCAGAGACCCACTCTGAGCCTCAGTTTCCTCATCAGTTAAAGGAACCACCCCCCTCCCTGTGGAACAGACACGGAAACCAAGGTACGGAGGGGCCCAGCGACTCCTGCAAGGTCGCACAACCCCAGAGGGCGGCCGGGTATTTCGTGTCCCTTCCCTGCCGTTCCCCCCCTTCCTGTCCCTGCCCTCATTGCTGTCCCCTCAGCCTCACCTGGGCTGCATCCAGTGACAGCCCGATAAGGAAAGGGGGGAGGGGTATAAAGGGCTCCCCGTCCCAACCCCCCAAGACACCCCTGAAGGGCCATCCCCGCCTCTGGGCTCCCATGGGGTCAGCTGAGGCCTGTTCGGATGTGGCATGTCCTCTGCTTGGACACTTGGGGACCTGTCACCTGCACAGGAAAATTTGCTTTTGGAAACATCTGAATGTCAGAAATTTATTTTAACTTTGTGTCTAAAAAATGGCTTTTTGGGCGCACACAAAGGAAGGGGGGAGCGCTGTGTGCACTGACATGGCTGCAGCCGCATGTGTGTCTGTGCACGTGCATGTGTGTACATGCGAGTGCATGTGCACATATGTGTATATATGTATGTGTCTGCATGTGCATACGTGTGCGTATGTGCATATGTGAGTGCATGTGCTGTGCATATGTGTGTACATATGTGTGTATGTGCGCATGTGTGTATATGTATGTGTCTGCATGTGCATGGGTGTGTGCATGTATGTGCTGTGCATGTGTGTGTACATGTGTGTGTGTGCGTGTGCGCATGTGTGTGCGTGCACGTGGCAGCGTGCGCTCCATTCAAGGACTGGCACTTTTGTCGGCAGCGGCTGGCAGTGCCCACAGCCCCGGGTGTTGTGCTCGCCCATCTGCCAGCCTGATTACCTCCAGGTGGCACTAAGCAGAGACTTCACTCTGTACTTTGTCCTCTTTCATGTTATTTCAGTTTTTCACGAGAGAATGAATTGCTTTTACCATAAAAGATAAAGGTTTTGCATCTTGAAAGTTTATGTGCGCACAGCAAGCTAGACGGGCGGGGGCTCCGGGTGGGGGGACTGGGTCCAGCCCAGCCCACCTCTCGGGCCTCACTCCCGCTCCATCCGGGTCCAATTCTCTCCCTGGAGGCTGAGCTCACGTTCCTTGAGGAGTGAAGAGGTGGGTAGGTAGCCATGTAGGCGAGCCGGGAGTTCTGGAGCTGTGGCCGCACTGGAGCCCCGTGAGGGTGCCGGGAGCTGGCTGGGCGCGCACTCCCGCTTCCTCCGGGGGCGTCCTTGGCTGTGGCAGGCGAATCCCTCGAAGTCTCCTTATAGCTTCGCTGGGGGTCCCCGGGGGTTCCGAGAGCGGGGGGGGGAGGGTGGGATTGGGGGCCCAGATGGTCAGGAGGGCAGCGTCCACATTAGCCACCCCCACCTCCAGGCTGGACCGCGGGCTGAGAACTGCCAACCTCAGAGCGAGGAATGAGGCCCGGGGGCGGGAGGCCAGTGCCGACTGGGCGTGCGTGCGAGCACGCGTGTGTGCCGGGGGCACCCTCCCGGGTGGGGCGGCAGCCGCTCACGGCCCCTGGTTCTGCCTCTCCTCCTTCCCCAGCTGGCTCCCGGCCTTCCCCTTGTCCCATTCTCTCCTTCCTCAGTTCAGCCTGGGTGGGGTTTCCATGGTGTTCTGATAAAAATTGGAATTCAAATCATAATTGTGGGAAGCAGTGGGGGGCAAGTGGGAGGCAGGAGGGGGTGGGGAGGGAGGTTGCGGGGGAGGAGTTGGCCGGGGGGCGGGAAGCTATCCCGGTACTCAGGCCCCTGCAGCCAGCCACTGGCTGTTTTTTTCTTTCTTCAAATGTATTTTAAAATGTATGGAATTCTCTCCCAACCCCTCCTCCTGTTGCCTAGCGACAGCGATGGGGCCAGAGGTGCCTTCCTGGAAGAGAGTGGATCCCTCTCTTGTCCCTGTGCTGGAACAGGGACCGGAGCTCAGCAAACCTGCAGGAGGTGGGGAGGGGCTCGTCCAGAGCTCTGGCCCCATGGGACAGTGGCACTGAGGTGCAGCTAGGGTTTGGGACTGCCTGCCATCGTCCCCAAATGTCTCTCTCCATGACTGGCCTGAAATTCACCGTTGGAGATTCATTCCTTTGGCTATTCTTGTAAAATGTCAGTGCACCTACTGGAGCTTGCCAGTGAATCCTTTACACCTCAGAGTCAGTGGGAGTTCTGCGACTTCCCTGCCGATAGAGCGGGTGAGTCAAAAGCACAGAGGCCGAGCAGCTCTGTGCCGATCAGAATGGGCGCGTGGCAGGTGAATGAATGAACGAAGGGGAGCAAGGGGAAGACTGCCGAGGAGACTCGAGGGGGAGGACAGAGGGCCTGCAATCTGGAAAGATGCTTTCCTTCTCGTCCCCCAGGCTGGGGGCCTCCGGGGATCCTGCTGCGCTGAGATGAAGGCAGAACAGGGGAAGAGAAAAGGGGAAGAGGGGGACACCCCGCTGCAGAAGGTCCCCCTGCTGCCGGGAGGCTCCAGACAGGGCGGCTGTGTCTGAAGACGGGCTGAGTGCCCCTCCCCGTCCTGGCTCCCCACCTGCCGGCCCCCAGGGAGGAGCTGCTTTGTTCCCTCGGTCCCCTGAGCTGGTCGGCAGGGCCGTGGAGACCGGGGGCAAACAGTCACAGGACCCCACACCGCGCTTCGTTGGGCCTCACCTGTGCCCAGGCCACAGATCAGGACACTGAGGGGCAGGGCGTCGCCACACAGCCACCGAGGACCCAGGTCTCCCGACTCCGGGCTCTCAGAGACCAAGTGCATGTGTTTTCAGTAGAAGGGCCCAGGCGGGGGCCGTCTGCAGTGTCAGTGGCCTTCTCAGGAACGAGCGAGTGAGCCAGCGGCTGCACCGGCCCCTCCGCGTGGGAGTGCGTCACGGGTCCACAGCCTCCCTTATTCCTTTATTGAGGGAGTCGGGGGGTGTCGCTGTCACTGCAGGACGTGTGGGGTGGTGGGGGTCAGCACACCACAGGGTTTCACCATCACCGGGCCCAGCCATGCGGGCACCTGGCTCTGAGAGCAGACACACGCGGCACACAGAGCTGGCCTCTGGGGCTCCACGGTGACGGGCCAGGAGCTGGGGCGGTCAGGAGGGGTGTCGGGCAGGGCAACGTGAAGTGGGCAGACAGTAAAGTGGACTCGGGCTCAGCGGCAGACCCTGCCCGTCTGCCCCCAGCAGCGCCTGGGCGGTGGCCATCGCATCCCGCGTCCACCCTGCCCCCACCTCAGGGGACCGTCCCGGCGGTCCGCTCTGGGCTGGGTCCTCCAGGGCCATCGCATCCAGCCCTGGCCGAGAGGGTGCATGACCACGCCCACTTCTCAGATGGGGAACCCGCGGCTCGGGGGGATCGTGGTGTGTCTGGGGCCCAGGGGGGCCAGGGAGGGTCTGAGGGCCTGTCACAAGAACCCAGGTCCTCCTTCTGAAGCCGACGCCCGAGCCCAGACTCAGTCTTTGCTGAACTCTGATGCCTACTCGCTGAGGAGGGCTGGGGGCTGCGCTGACCTCGGGCCCACCTGCTGGACTCCCGTGCCCCCTGCCCAGAGCAGATGCCCGTGTGGGAGCTCCGGGCCGGCCTCGTCCCCTGCACCGGTGGCCACTGGGTCACGGGAGGGCTGCCTGGCCGAGGGACTAGCTGTGGGCCTGCCCCCAGGCCCGTTCTTGGTGAACAGCTTGCGGGAGGATTTTGTGGGGCTCGAGTATATAAGACCCCGATTCATAGCAGAGCCCAGACCTGAAGTGGCCGTGGATATCGTAGTATCCGACTCGTCGTTTCTGACGACGGGGAGACCGAGCCCCGGCTAACTCCAGACCAGGAGCAGGTCTCCTGATCCTGAGTCGGTGCCGCCCAGGCAGGCGGCCTGCCTGCCTGTCTGTCTGTCTGACTGTCTCCCTTCTGGGCAGATGTGCTCCCAGGCCCAGGGAGGACCTGCTTTAAAAGGCCTGCGCTTCACTTCTGGGCCCCTGGCCACTCGTGGTCCCGGCTGGTCCAGGGCAGCTCCCCCGGGACCCGCCTTCCCCTGGCTCCGGGCGCCTTCCGGGGGCCGGGCCATCCTGTCTGGAGGCCGGATCCCAGAGTCCAAGGAGGCGCCTGCCTTTCTGGGCGCCTGAGCTGGGGCCAGGCCTGCCTGCTGGCCGTGACAAACAAGTCTGGGCCTCCGCCTGGCTGCCGGCCAGGGGGCTGCCTGTACCCGGGGCTCCTCCTCCTCACCTGTGGCCCAGACCCCAGGGCTGGCCTCTTTCGGAGACCTGGCCGACTCCCCTCTTCCTTGGGGCGTCCACCCTGAAGCAGCTGGGAGCTGAAGCAGCAGGAGCTCAGCTGGACAGCGGGCGGGAGAGCGTGTGAGGACGTCTCTATCCTGGGACCCCACTGACCTGGCCTTGTGTCCGCAGAGCCAGGATGGAGAACTGAGAGGCTGAGCTGCCCTGTGGTGTCCCTGCAGGGCTTTGCCACCTTGGCCTGGGGAGGACAGGCGGGGGGCGGGGGCTGCCAGGGCTGGGCGATGTCAGGCTGATCCCTTCATTGACCTCTTGTGACATCAAAGCTTCCTGGGATTCACCCTTGGAAAGGTGGTGGGTCGCATGCTTGCTGCACAAGGGGCTGACCCGGTCCTGAGCTGCCCGGAGGCCCTCTCGGCGGTGCCAGGACAGCAGTGGTCCTTCCAGCCGGGCTCCTCCCAGAGCCAGCTCTCGGGGTCACCACCCTCCGGCCCCAACCTACTCCCTTCATGTCTTTCTCCCTCAACGTCCATTAGTCCGAGAACAAAAAAGACCGCCTTTCACCCAACACTAACTTCTCCTCATTAAAGGCCCTGTTTGGATCTGGGAGAGGACCAGTCTCTCTATCTGGCTTTCAAAGAGGAGGGGTGCCGTGGGGAGGGTGAGAGAGGAGAAGCCGAAAAGAAATGGAGCCTCTGGGTGTGGGTGCTGGGTCCTGGGCCTCGGATGCCGTGGAGCGGGCCCAGGGCTGACCCCCGTCCAGCTCCCAGGCGCTGGGTGGACAGGCGTGGAGGCCGAGTGGCAGCCCCTCCGTGACCCCTCCCGGGCCCCCGCCTGACCCCGCCCGGGCCTAGTACAGCGTCTCCCGGGTGACATTGCTGGAGAAGGTGTGGCTGCCGGACACGCTGCTGGCCTTCCTCGAGAAGGCCGGCCTCCTCCTCCTGTGTCCGCACAGGGGACAGAGGCAGGCCAGCGTGGACAGGAAGATCTGGCGGAAGTTGGCAGAGACGAGGTTGTACAGGACGGGGTTGATGGTGGAGCTGACGTAGAAGAGGGCGTTGGTCAGCATGTAGAAGTAGTGGTAGAAGTCATACAGGAACCTGGGGTGGGAGAGGACGCTCAGGCTGGCGGGCCAGACACAGGCCGCACGGGGCAGCCCGTGGCTGACGCGGGGGCCTGGGACAGTCATTGCAGACTACTTGGACATCTTTTGAAGTGGGGATATTTCATAATAAATTCCAGGGCTCTGGTTTCTCTTGAGAGGTTGGAAGTTCTGAGCACACTCCCGCCTGGCACCGGTCAGCTGAACTGCCGAGCTGAGCTGCGGCCGCCCACCCGAGGCCAGCTGTGCAGTCCCCCTTGGCCGCAGTCTCCACCTCTCCCTGCAGCCCAGCTGGCCTGCCCTTCCTTGTGCAGAATCCCAGCCCCGCCCCAGGGCTGCAGGTCGTGGCCGGGTCCTGGCCTCAACGGAACAGCCAGGCCAGGAACCCCCTCCGCACCTCCCAGACAGCTGTGCACCTCACCTCGACTTGTTTGCCTCCGTGCACAGGGATCTCACTCCCTCATCTGGCAGCTCACTTCACCACCAGGCAGCCCTGAGTTTCAGAAACCCTTTACTTTGGGTTGTGTTCCACACCCTGTACCTTCTCCTCATTCTTTCTAGATTTTCCCTCCCTAGTGGCTCCCCGTCACTTGGAAGGGCCCACAACCCTGGGACCTGGCAGCCCCACTATGCAGAGGAGCTCACGCAGCGTGGCTGAGGTTACCATTGCGGGGAGGCCAGCTGGCGAGGCCGGCGTCCATACGTCGCAGTGCGGGGATGACGCTCTCGGAGTCCCAGGGGTCCTCCTGGCAACTCCTCCAGGCTGGGGGTGGTCTGGGGGCCCCGACAGTTGCCATCGCTCCTCCCACAGCCAGCAGCGCCAGCCCTTCCTGTCGCTCTCCAGATGCCCTCAAACCTGTCTTGTAATGACAGTCTTAGGACTTGCTTTCCTTTTATGAAGCAGCTTCCAGGGTGTCTGTCCCTCTACGGCCTCTGCCGTCCCTGCCCTATCACAGCCACACCTGAGGGCCTGTTGGGGGATGCTGACACCCCCCGCCCACCCTGAGCTGCCCCTCTCAGCGCCCTCAACCCCTACACCCAACTGTTTTGGGGAGCACACCCCCAGCGCAAGCCTCACCCCCTCGGCCCCAGCCTCCCGTACTCACGGGGTCCACTGCTCATCCGAAATGTAGCAGAACATGAGGCGTCGCACATGGTAGGGCAGCCAGCAGACCACGAAGGCGATGACCACGGCACCTGAGACATGGAGGGATACGGGGCCTCAGGGAGGTGGGGGGAGATGTCCCGTGTTAGTGGACTGAAACAGCTAGTAGTGTTAAGATGACAATGCTGCCCAAAGTGATCTAGAGATTCAGTGGAATTTCTATGGAAATCCTGATGACATTTTTTGCAGAAATAGAAGAATTCATTGGGAATCTCAAGGGATGCTGGACAGCCAAGACAATCTCGAGAAAGAAAAACAAAGCTGGAGGACTCACCCTTCCTGACTTCAAAACCTAGCACAAAGCTACAGTCGTCCAAACAGAGTGGTAACGGCATGAGGACAGATGTATAGACCCATGGACTAGAACAGAGGACCCAGAAATAAGCCCTCCCATATATGGTCAAATGACTGTCTACAGGGCGCCAAGATCAAAGGGAAAAAAGGCAGTTTTTCAACCAATGTTCTGGGAAAACTGGATCCCCACATGCAAAAGAATGAAGCTGTCCCCTTACCTCACACCATCTGCAGAAACTAACTCAAAATGGATCAAAGATCTAAACATAAAAGCTAAGGTATAAAATTCTTAGAAGAAAATATAGGACAAAAATTTCACAACATTGAATTTGAAAAGACAACAAGGGAAAAAATAAATAATTTGGACTATATAAAAATAAATAACTGTGCATTAAAGGTCACAATTGACAGAGTGAAAAGGCAACCTACAGAATGGGAGAAAATATTTGCATCACATATCTGATAAGGGATTAATATCTTGGGTATATAGAAAACTCAACAACAAAAGTCAAACATCCCAATACAAAAGCAGGCAGAGGGGGCTTCCCTGGTGGCGCAGTGGTTGAGAGTCCACCTGCCGATGCAGGGGACGCAGGTTCGTGCCCCGGTCCAGGAGGATCCCACATGCCGTGAAGCGGCTGGGCCTGTGGGCCGTGGCCGCTGAGCCTGTGCGTCCGGGGCCTGTGCTCCGCAACGGGAGAGGCCACAACGGTGAGAGGCCCGCGTACCGCAAAAAAAAAAAAAAAAAAGCAGGCAGAGGACTTGAATAGACATTTCTCTGAAGAAGAGATACAAATGGCCAATAAGCACATGAAAAGATGCTTAACACCACTGATCACTAGGGGAATGCAAATCAAAACTACAATAGAGGGGCTTCCCCAGTGGCACAGTGGTTGAGAATCCGCCTGCCAATGCAGGGGACACGGGTTCGAGCCCTGGTCCGGGAAGATCCCACATGCTGCGGAGCAACTAAGCCCGTGCGCCACAACTACTGAGCCTGCGCTCTAGAGCCCGCGAGCCACAACTACTGAAGCCCGCGCGCCTAGAGCCCGTGCTCCGCAGCAAGAGAAGCCACCGCAACGAGAAGCCCGCGCACCGCAACGATGAGTAACCCCCTCTCAGCGCAACTAGAGAAAGCCCGCGCGCAGCAACAAAGACCCAACACAGCCAAAAATAAATAAATAAAATAAATCTATTAAAGAAAAAAAACTACAATAGGATACCACCTCATACCCAATAGGATAGCTACTATAAAAGAAAAACACAGATAAGAGTAATTTGGGGGAGGATATGGAGAAACTGGAACATTTGTACACTGTCGGTGGGAATGTAAAATGGTGCAGCCACTTTAGAAAACAGTTTGGCTGTTCAAAAATATTTTTTAATTCAATAAATTAAAATTCTACTCCTGGGTATATGCCCCCAAAGAACTGGAAACAGGAGCTCAAACAGATACCAGTAGCTCACAGCAGCACTACTGTTCAGAGTAGCTGAAATCAATGGATGACAGATAAACAAAATGTGGTTCATCCGTACAACAGAATATTATTCAGCCCTAAAAAGGAAGGACATTCTGACACAGGCTACAACATAGATGAACCTTGAAGACATTACACCATATGAATAAACCAGTCACAAAAAAACCAAATACTGTACGATTCCACCTAAAGGAGGTCCCTGGAGGGTCAAATTCACAGGGACAGAAAGCAGAAGGTGGTGATCAGGGGCTGGGGGAGGGAGTGGGGACTTGGTGCTTAATGGGAAGAGTTTCAGTCTTACAAGGAGGGAGGGTTGGTGGTGATGCCGCGCAGGCATCTACACCGCTGCTCAACTGTGCGCTTAGAAATGGTCAAGATGGTAAATTCTGTGCTCTGTATGCTTTACCACAATGAAAAAGAAAGCACCCAACCACTTGGGGAAACTTCAGGCCAAATGTGCTGTCCCGGGGCAGAGAGAAGGGTGCTCCCCGAGATGTGCTCATCTGCTTGGGGACATGGGGGGATCTGTGGGAGGTCCTGGGTTTGGGGTCCCCGCTCCAGGGCTGCTGCCCTGACCCCACGGGCCCAGGAGATCCACCCTGGGGGGCTTGCGGAGACCCTGGGCCGGGGAGGTCCCAGCGAAGGCACTGCCTGCTGGCAGCAGGGGTTGGTGGCACCGGGCTGTTCCAGAAAGCCTGCCCGCACACAGCAGAAGCAAACGCTGCGGCCCCGCCCACCGGACACTGCCTGTTGGTCACTTGACCCGCGGCTGTGGGGAGCTGAGCCGGTCCATTTGCGAAGCACACCCGAGTCACTCTCCCGTCAATCACATGATGTGGACGGATGCAGACATGATGCTATTTTGGAAATACTGGAGTAATAAATGATCCAAACGAATTTTACCTGTTTCTTTTGACTGTTTAAAAAAGTGGTTACTGGACCATTTAACATCCCACGTGGGGCCTGCATCACGTTCCTTTTGGACAGAGCTGCAGGGACCTCTTCCTTCCAAGACCAGTGGCTGCAGAAGGTGAGGGGCAGGCAGCCCGGGGCAGGGGGGAGATGGGGCGTGGATCCTGGGGTGGTGGGAAGCACAGGGTAGGTGCTCTGGGGGACCGGGGGGGCCGGGGCTACCTCAGGAGAGCAGGGAGGGGGCAGGTTGTTTTGAGGACCCCTCCTCCTGATGCACCTGCAGGCCCAGGCCAGGCCCGGGGACACGCAGAGGGAGGAGGGACCCTCACAGCCCACAGAAAAGTAGGGTCCACCCCACACGACCCTTCAGGCCTCCAGGATCCCCTACTAGAATCTGTGCAGAGGGGCCGCACCTCCGGCCTCTCCGGCTGGCACCCGACTGCCCGGCGCGCACGGGGACCCCAACTCTGCGGCCCTGGCTTTGTGAGCAAACTGTCGGACTCAGAGCCGGTGCCGGGAGGCTTGCTGAATCGGTGGATGGATGGATGGACGAGTGAGGGGGGGAAGAGAAGCCCCGAGCCCAGGGGGAGCCGGCGCTCCGAGCCTCGGCCCGACGCGCTCCGTTCCCGGGTCTCTAAACCTTCTGTCTGTGGTACCGGGCTCGCTGCTTGGCCGGCCCCTGGTGGCCGCCCACCGCCCGCCCCTCGCAGGGCCCAGCGGTTACGTACGTAAGACCCGGACGCCGTGGCGCAGGGCCTGGACCCGGCCGGGCTCGACGGACATGCTGAACGAGCTCTGCTGGTCGCCGGCTGTGCACACGCGGCCCTGCTCGGCTGCCTGGCGGACCATCACGCTCAGCTTGTTGGCAATGACGGTGTTCAGGACGGCGATGACCGCCAGGGGGAGCACGAAGGACGTGAAGGTGCTGATCTGCGAGAGACGAGGCGGGCGGCCCGTGAGAGCGGGGCCGGGACGCGCCCTGGAGCCGCCCGCCCGCTGGCCCAGGCTGAGGCGTTGGAGCGCGCGCGGTGCGCGGTCTGTCCATTCCCAGACTGACGCTCCGCCTGCTCCCACCCCCCTGGCTCGGGGGGCGTCCGCAGACTCCCCGTCAGCTTGGGGAGCCCCCAGCCTGTACACAGTGTGGAGTAAAACCCTGGGGCATCCCGGCTGCGGTGAGGGGCCGGGGCTCTGCGTCCCCAGGTCTGGACAAGGAGGCGGTCCCTCCTGACTTCTCTCCGGGACGGCCCAGCCAGCGTCCCTCGTCCTGCACGCGGACAGTCCACGGTAGCACACGGGGTGGGGGGGGAGACCCGCCCCCGCCCCTCCGCCTCTCGGCGCGATGAAAAGCGCTCCTCGTTGGCACCTCCCCCTTCCACGTCTCTCTGCCTCCGGGGAAACCGAGCGTCCGGGTGCCGAGGGGCTTGCCAAAGTCACCAGCCCGGAAGTGGCTGGACCTGGACTTGAGCTGGAGCCCAGCCCCTCGGCGACACCAGGCTGAGACCCGCCTTGACCGGCACCTGCTCAGCCCGAGCAGCTGCGGCCTCCCTGAGCCGCCACGGCCGTTCCTGACAAGGACGCACACCCGCCAGTGGACGCGTGTGGCCCCGACCAGCGAGGGGGAGCAGGCCTCCCACCGCGCTGGTCCTGAATCCGCATCGCCTCCCAGGGCCCCGGGGTAACAGCCTCTGGTGTAAAACCGCGTTTGGCGCTGTCTTTCGAGTATGCGGGTCCTCCCGTCATGTTCCAACGCCCGAGCTTCTAAGTGTGAGCTCGCGAGCCCTTGGGAGGGGGTGGTGCCTCTTCTCCATCCCCCCCACCCAACCGCCGCTGCCCTTAATGCTCACATGAACTTCAGAGTCAAAGAGCAAACGGCTGCACCTGGAGAGACACCTGCACTGGCCCCACCTGGGTCCCGGGGTCTGCACGGGGGTGTCCCGGGCTCCAGGCTGCCCCCTCCATCTCCTCGCTCGGGTTTGCCCACAGCCCCGAGAGCAGAGCCGAGGGTCCCGCATGGAGGTCTCCTCGATGATGGTAGACAAGGACTGTCTCAGCGGGGTGAGGACCTTCCAGCTCTGTCCTGCCAATGCGGCAGCGGCCAGCAGGAAGCCAAGAGGTGCTGGAGGCTCCAGAACGTCGATGGGTTCGCCTCCCGGGCCTCCCGGGCCTCCCGGATGTCAGGCTCCGTCCCGGGCAGGGCAGCTCACACGGCCCTCTCTTCGGGGCATTGGCCGATGCCTCCGCACGTCCTGCCCGCCCCACGGTGCTCCGGGTCCTGCTTGGGAGGACTCTAGGCGTCCAGGAGACGGTGGCTGAGGTCACCTCTGGCTCCTTTTGAAAAAGACTCCCCGAAACTAGAGGACAAACACGTCGGACGGGGGCCGCGTGGGCCCTCGGCAGGCGGCCCTTCCACACTTGCCAGCCCTGCGCCCGTCACTAGTCACCCGCTGGGTGCTTGGGAGTGGACTCCCCCGGGCATCCTTCTCTCCTGCATCCGCTGAGCTCAAGTGGCGGTCTGGAGGTCCTCCCGCGGGACGATGAGGGGCTGGTGCGGCTGAGGGGCAGCTCTGGGCCGGGGGCTGGGCTGGGGTGCAGGGGGAGGCCGGGCCTGGGCCCAGGAGACAAACCAATTCCTGTGAGTCACCACAGCCGGGCATAATGGAAACAAAACAAATGTATTCAACGCAGATTTTAAATGTCAAAACATTTGAAATACCATACTTCGATGAGCACAGAGACCAAAAACCGCCACCTCTGGGGGACGCGAGCGGTGGACCAGGGCCCAGGCCCCCAGCGGATCCCCCAGTTGGGAGAAGTCCAGGCCCTGATCCTGAGGCTCTGGAGTGGGGAGAGGGGCCCTGGCACTGCAGGCCCCCCCAACAGAGGCCTGGGGACGAGGCTCGGGCCGGCGTGGGCTTCCGGAGGGGTGTGTCTTCTCTCGGCCTCCCCCGCCCCTCCAGCCTGGAGACTGAGACTGACCCTGGATTGTGGGGTACCAGGGCAACGCCTGGCTCTCGGGGTCTGCCTTCTCTTGCCGAGGCTCAGAGCACGGATGGGAGCTCAGCCTGTACCCCTTTCCTGCACTCCAGCCCCAACTTCCGGGAACAGGGGAGCAGCCCACTGCCGGCAACAAGCAAAGAGAAGGGAGTCTGCTAAGCCCTGTGCAAGAGCTGCAAGTGTAGCCACAGAAAGGACAGAGGGGAAGGGGGGGCAACCAGGGCCCTTCCAGACAGAGACAGGCGGACGTGGAGGCATGTGCCTCGTCTATGCATTTGTCCCAATAAAATGTGAGACCACCTGGGAATAGACAGCCCGACTCTAAAATTCAAATGGAAAAAAAGATAATCTAAGAGTAGCCAGGAAAGTTCTGGAAAGGAAGGTGACAGGTCAGTAGGGGATGGGAGGCCTCACCCACTATGGGAGGGCGCTAAAAAGAGATTGTATGAGAATAGTTTGGCGCGAGTAAATCAGGGGAGCAGGAGAGAGGCCAGGAGCAGTTCCCCATGAGGCAAACGTGGCATGTGGTAAAGGCAGCGCCTGAGCCAGCCGGAGGAGGTGGGTGACGGGCTGCAGAGCTGGGGGCTGGACGCTCAGGGCCAGCTGCTTCCACTGTCCCTTCCCAGGACCTCCGTCCGCTTCCCTGGAAACACCCACCCGGCTCCATTCCTGGCCAGTGGGCACATTCCAAAAGGCCCGGGTGAGTCCTCATTGGACACACACAGGCCGCATGTTCACCTCTCCACCAATCACGTTTGTCCTGTGAGAACCAGGCCTGCTGTTCAGAAGAGAGACCCCACCTTTGTGGGGGGCCTGCTGAGCAGGAAACTGCTTTTGTGCCCATTGTTTCTGTTCTCCCACCTTGTGTGGGAGACCTGCCTAAGAATGGGCCCTCACAGGTGAAAGGAGAGCAGACTGCAGGGCCTGGTCTCTGCTCTCCAGCATTTGTAATTTTGTGAGGGACAGAGAGTGAAATGGTTAAGCAATAAAAAGCAAGTGGGGGCTTCCCTGGTGGCGCAGTGGTTGAGAGTCCGCCTGTCGATGCAGGGGACACGGGTTCGTGCCCCGGTCCGGGAGGATCCCACGTGCCGCGGAGCAACTAAGCCCGTGCCACAAGTACTGAAGCCTGCATGCCATACTGAGCCTGTGCTCTAGAGCCCATGAGCCACAACTACTGAGCCCACGTGCCACAGCTACTGAAGCCCGCGTGCCTAGAGCCCGTGCTCTGCAACAAGAGAAGCCACCGCACTGAGAAGCCCGCGCACCGCAACAAAGAGTAACCCCCGCTCGCTGCAGCTAGAGAAAGCCCGCGCGCGGCAACAAAGACCCAACGCAGCCAAAAATAAATAAATAAATAAATAAATAGAAATATCTCTCAGGGTGTTTGCAAAACTCAGCAGCTTGTACAACAGCTTCTGAGGGGAGAGGCGGGGAGAAGGGGCTTCCTGTCAAACCCTCCAATGTAGATGGCCTCGCTGGCCTGGCAGGGGCCACTGCCAGCAGGTGACCAGTCTTTAGGGAGCACCTCCTCACCCAGCAAATGCGGAAAGTCCCCTCCCCCTCGGCCACCACCAAGGGCAGAACAATGGCGCAAGTCACTCCAGAGTCGCTGTTTGTCACTGTCACTCAGCACAGCCTTGCTCGCAAAGCAAAAACCCAGAACGAGTTCAGTGCCCACCCACTCGGGCTGGTTGATAAGTTATGACATCCACACCACGGGGTGCCGTCGACACTGAGAATGACCGACAGGGAGGGCCAAGGTCACGGTTTAGTGAGAAGAGCAAAAGCACAGAGCAGCTGGTGCCTCCGTAAAGTAAGGAGCCGTCTCTACGCCCAGGATGGCTCCCTGGAGAGAAGCCTAACAGAGGCCGACCCAGGCCGACTCAGGGAAAGGGCGGGGAGCTGGGGGGCTCCGGGCACGCCCTCTTGACCTTAAAGCACCTGAGTGGAATGAACGTGTGTCCTGTGACAGGTGCCCGGGCCCCTGCTCCCACAGTGACACGAGAACAACACACCCCACCTTGCCGCCCCGGGACGGGGGTGTTGGAGGTGGAGGGGACCAGATCTCAGTGCATCCACCCTCGCTTCATAGGCGGGACACAGGGCTGGGAGGGCAGAAACTGTCCTTCGGTGTGACACAGCCCAGAATCTCCCGGGCTGACATTGTCTGAGTAACTCTGCCCTCCAACATCCCTCATCTCATGAGCACCCAGACCCTCCGGACGCTGCTGGGATCCCACCCAGGAGGGCACACGCGGTCCACGGCAGACGAGCGTCTGGGAAAGCAGACAGACCAGCGTCGAGGGCCCGCTGCTCTGTGGGTCAGAGCGCTGACCGCAGGCCTGAGTGTCTGAGGAGAAGCCCAGCGTGTGCCTGCAGGGGAGGGACCCCGAACCTCCCCAGGAACTGCCTGCATTGCTGAGGCACCAAGTGAGTCATCTTAGGGCCTGAAAGGCCACCTCGGGGAGGGGAGGGGCTCCGGCCACCAGCCCCAGCTCCACAATGCCGTGCCACCCACCAGTAGGCGGCTCTAGTGCCGGATTTTGGCTCAGTATAAAGGACTTCCACTTTCTGGTTGATACACACTCTTTAGCTAACTCTTTTTTTTTTTTTAGGAAGCCCCCCTTTAGCTGACTCTTAACAGAGTGCTTTCCACGAGCCAGACCCACGTTCAGTGGCTTGCATGCGTCACCTTGTGGAATATGCACCTAGAAGCTATTGCTGCTCTCAACTTTATAGAAGAAAAAGCCCAGACACAGTGTGACCCACAGCCCAGTGCACGCTTCCGTGTCCCGGGGCCTGTGACACGCAGAGAGCAGAGAGCAGACGAACGGAGAACCCCCCGGTCGTGGGCAAGTGTCGGGGGACCTCACTTCGGTGGATGCGTGCCCCACCCCCAGCTTCCCAGAGGGCACACTTCGGGGAACTGCAAAATTTTGAGAACAATTTCTAGTCCAAAGGCCGCGGCTCCGTGGTGAGCTCTCAGGACTGAACATCTGTCCATTACTCTCTCCTTTCTTTGAGCTCCCTTCCGCTCCACCCTGGTGCCGCGCTCCTCTTCAGGTTTGGGGTTTCTGCGAGAGGACTGACCAGAGTCACCGGCGACTTAGAGAGGGGAGAACGGTCGTGCCTCAGGGAGCCTTAGGGTTCAGCACCATGGACAGTGCCCATCGCTGTGGAGGGGCTGCCCTGGTGGGGAGGGGCACCGGGCTGGGAGGAACTGTGGGTGGGGAGGGACTGGGGAGTGGGACCCCCGAGCCAGCTGGGGGCAGGGATCAACAGGGACGCTCCACCCTGTCCCCAGACCCCTCCTGTCCACTGATGAAGGGCAGGTGAGCAGCCTGTAACCTCTGCAAGAGGCCCCCACCAAGTCCCCGCTGCCCGTGCAGCCAGCAGCCCTGTACGTGGGAGTCTTTACCCTCCTGGAGTGCTGGAGACACAGAGGACCCCTCCTCCCTGCAGCCACATCCCGCCTGGTCCCGGCCGGGCTGCCGCGCTGGCACCAGCCGGGCTGCCAGGGGACCCTCAATCGGATTAGGGAAAAGGTCTTCCCAGCGCCTGTCCCTCCACCTGTACCAGGGTCGCCGTCCTCGAGGAGAGACAGGATGGGACCCGGCCCTCAGCGGCACACAGGGCAGGTGCTGGGGGCCTGGCCTTGGCTGTGAGTTGGTGGGGGGCTCGTCAGTCACCCTGGGTGTGGAAGCCGGGGTGGTGATTCGCGTTCCGGTCGTGCCATCCCATCTCAAAACTGCATCGAGACCATCTGTAGACTGAAGTCCTGTTTGCCGTGTTTTCAGATATCTGTTGGCTAAAAAGCCCGTGAGAACATTCAAATCAGTGGGACATCTACTAATTAGCAACCAACGGGGCTGTAAAAATCCTTGACAAGGACAGGCACAGGGCAGGGGGTGGAAGTCTGACCCCGGGCCCGGCCCCCGCCTCTGTGTCTCATGGAATGTGGGCAGGGAGGCACCTTAGTGGTCACCTGGTCACCAACCATGAAACCACGGCCCACAGCAGGTGCACCCCAGCTCTCACCCCCACCGGCACCTCACACCACGACGATGACCATCTTCTTGCTTGTGACAAATTCTGTCTTGCAGGGTGGCTCCCGGTCCAAACGTGAGACCCCATGGTCGGTGGCCAAGCCTTCCGTGCGTGCCTTTCTGCCGTGTAGGGCCACCTTGACGCAGGAGTAAAAGCGGTGCCGGTCCCACACAGAGTGTTCTGCACGCACCCTTGAAGGAAGTCAAGCCATCGAAGAACGTTCTCTGCTCCATGCCAGGAAAACTTGGGGCCCTGGTCTTAATCGAGAGCCCCTGGGGGCTGGTGGACGTTGGGAGTGGATTTCCGGGAAACTGTGCGAATCCCCCAGCCGCGCCTGGGAGCGAGTCCTGCAGGACCGGGCACCGCCGCGCTGCCGGGACCAGGTCCGAGCTGGTGTCACGTGCATTTCAGAAAGCGCTTAGGAAGGAGTCGTGCTCCAGCCCCGGGGCCTGTCCTCCACCTCTAGGGGTGGGCGGGGAAGCGGCCCTACTGCGTGTTCACTGGCAGCTGAATCTCCAATTCCGTGATTCAGTTGTGGGATTGAATCTCCGATCCCACGGTTTTCAGTGTTTTCTTGCCGTGGCATCGCGTGGGCGGCTCCGCAAGTATCCTGTTCCTTCCCAGTTTTGCATCACCATCCACTGGCAGAGAGCTCACTGTGCGCCCCGTGGACATCTGGCCCTGTACCCGGTGTCTCGGCTCCTTGCAATAGAATTAGCGCTCCGTCCCCGCTTGCAGGGAATCTGATTACGGTGGTCCGGGAGCCGAGCGGCCGGTGTGAGGGAGGGATGTGGCCACCCACATCCCCCCGGGCCCCACTGGACCAGCGTTTGGATCTAGTTTTTTTCCCAAGCTGACCAGCCCCTGGGCGTGGAGGGGACCTTGTGCTCTGGGCTTAGACCCGGGAGGTGACACTTTTGCTCCTTCAGCCAGGCCTCCTGGGGCTTCCACCCCAAATGGCTGTGATTAGGAGTGGGGCGCCTTAGAAATGATGGTGGGGTCCTGCGCCCACCCCCACTTGGTCCCGACCAGTGCCGGCGGGCCCGGCTGTGCTCCTCTCCAGGACAAAAGTCGATCAGTAAAGGAAGAGGGAACGCCGGTGGGTGCCGGCCCGCTGCCCAGCGCCGTTCCACAGCTCGTTGCCCCGACGACCGTATCTGTTAAAGACCGTTCTTCCTCCGTCCCCGAGAGCCCACAGGCCTCCACGCGGCTGCGTGACCACACGGCGTTCCACTACGCTGTCCTCCTTCACGGCTGCCCAGGGCCCCTCTGCAACAGCGAACAGCCTTGGCCTTTGCGTCGTGTGAACGGCCCGGGGCACACGAGACTCACTGCTCTCCGCACGCGTGTGAGAGGTGGGCCCGTGGGGTCACTTCTGTTTCTAGAACTGGAGTGAAGAGCAGAGCAGCCCAGGCTGGGGTTTTGCCGCGCCCCCTGGGCACGTCCCCTTCTCACGCTGGGACTGTCTCCTGCCTATGAAGGTGAGGGTGTCTGGTCCGCCTTGAAGGCCAGGGGATTGAGGACAGCCCGGGCTGGCCCCCAGCCCGGTTCCTGCCCTGCCCGCACGCCTGCAGAAGGACCCCCGCCTGACCCAGGCCCTGGGTGCCTGGAGCACTGCCGGCGGTCTGAGCTCGAGGGCTGGGGGGTGAGGGGCCGCGGGGGCGCTGATCGGCACCCAGGGAAGCCTCCCTCTCTTGAGAGCCAGGCCAGCGGCTTGCAGGGACCGCCAAGAGGCCTTTCTGATGTTCCACTCAAGGCTCATCAGCCCTTCTTTTCCTCGGATGCAATTTCAGGAAACGAGGCTGTGCAGCTCAGGCTTCCTGTGACTCGGGAGGTTACCTGGAGACGGGCCCAGGGCAGCCGGCTTCCTCCCAGCCCGGGAGCCGCGGACTTGAACAGGGACAGGCTCTGCGTCTCTTCTGGAATGTTCCAGCACCCTCCCTTCTGTTTACCCGCAGCCTCCCCACCCCCTCCCCTCCCCAGCGCAGGCCCACCAGCCTGTGCTCCACGCTCCGTCCTCCATCCTCTGGATGCACCGTGCGCCCGAGCCCAGCTTGCCTAAACGTCACAAGCACTTATTGAGCACCTGCTGTATGCGAGGCACCCTGCACATAGACTGAGGTGAGTGTGGAAGACGGGTGGACAAACATGGCATGGAGGTGAGCACGAGGCCCAGCCTGGCCTGGGGAGAGGGGCCGTTTTCTGCAGGAGGGACCTCCATACAGAGACCTGAGGGATGAGGGACACCCACGGGCCTGAGAAGGAGGGGAGCACGTGAGATCTCGGGAGCCCGGGTGGCCGGGCGGCGTCAGATCCCAGACAGTGGGCCATTTCCTCCTGGTCATGGAAGAGGGGGCGGGGTGAAGGGGGCGGGGGTGAAGCAGGGGACTGCAGCACGGCTGCGTTTGCATTTCGGGAGAGTTCTGTGGGGGCAGGGCGGGTAGGGCCTGGGGGCAGAGGGCCCAGGGAGGGGTCCGGACCCAGGAGGGAGGTGATGCATCTGTGTTAGGGCGGTGCCGGTGGGGATGACACATGGAAGTTTGGGAGGGACTGGGGGGCTGAGGCTGGCCCCGGGGTGGGGGGACGTGGGGGCAGCGGGGTGATGCCGAGAGGAGGTCCCCTTACACCCTCAGCCTCTCGGGGCCCCTGGAGCCGTGCACTTGTCTCCTGCGCAGGTGTCTTTGCTGCTGACCTCCCAGGTCAGAGGTTCCTTCTTATGTTTTTCCTCCAACAATTTGAGTCTCTTTCCCATGGAAGTGCCCTGAGCAGAGACGCTTTCCCGAGTCTTCCACCAAGTCCATCTTCCGGGAGGCACCCTGAGCTGCCAGGGGCCCTCCTCCCCCAGAATGACTCACTGAGTTCGTGAATTGGGGTTTTTTTCCCCTCGGTAGAATCGCAGGGTGAACTGCAGCGTGGGGGCATCTTGGAGACCCCTTCCCAGCCAAGCCTGGGTACCTGCAACCTGCAGACCCGTGGGGAGACATGGGGGAGGGGCAGGAACTCGGGGTATCGGTTTGCCCTTGAGGTGGGTGCACGAGCCCCACAGGCTGGAGTCCCCCGTCCTCTGCTCCTGGGGTTGCTGGCCCATGTCTCCCGCCATCGACCTGGGCGCTAACTGCAGCCTCTGGAAACTGTTCCAGGTGCACTTACTGGGGCTCATTCAGGGCAACCTTGTGCCCCTCCCCCCTTCAATTAACACCGGCCCCTCCCCGGCCAGGGAGGCCACTCGAGACGAGACGGCCTGGTCCCTGTACTGGGCTGGGCCTGGGATGAGCTGGTAGGCAAGCCCGCCACTTGAGGGCACTGATGCGGTCGGCTGCGTAACGGTCAGCGCGGTGAGGTCTCTGCCTCTTCTGGTCTGTCGTTGTCCCCGTGGACTAACTGCAAATTCTCACCAACGCAGAGCTACGGGGTAAAACCCACAGCGACGCGGGGGCCTGAGCACTCCTCTGATTGGAGAAACAACTTCAAGGTCACCCCTTGGGCGGGGAGACAGCCGATCGCTGTGGCTGCTTTCCCCTGAGGCCCAGGCACGGCTCTAGCCCCGTATGTCCAGGTGTCTCTGGACTGGCCGCCACAGGCCCCCACACCACCAAGTGGCATGCTTGCCTAGGGGCAGTGCTGTGCCTGCCCGCATCCTCACAATCACCAGGACCCCCCGGGGGCCGTGCGGTGGCACCTAGGCTCCCCTAGTCATCCCAGATGGTGAGGCAGCTCCTCACAAGCTCTCCTGGACCAGACTGTGCCATGAACTTGCCACCCTGTGGCCCGTGGCAGATGGCCCTTAGGACGGCCGAGAGTGGCTCCCAGCCTGGATGCCCACCTCTTGCAATGTGACTTGGCCGCTCCTCACATAGAGACATAGGGTCTGTGGCCCACCTCTCCACTGGGCTGGCTCTGACCAGCGAAATGCAGCGGCCGTGTTGGCCTGTGCCTTCCCAGCCAGGCCTCACACTCTCTGGCTGGCTCTCTCAGAATGTGGCGGCCACCATGTGAAGAAACCCTGATTTGCCTCTCACCCTGGGACAGAGGCCCAGGTGAGAGCCAGCACCAGCCTCCAGACAGATGAATGAGGCTGTCTCAGACCCATCCAGGCCCAGTGCAGCCACAAGATGACCGAAGCCACATGAGTGACCCCAGCTGAGACCGGCTGAGCCAGCTCAACTTGCCATCCAACGGATCACAAGCAAATAAATAGCTAGTGTTTTAAGCCAATAAGTTTGGGGCTCTTTTGTTACGCAGCAGAGGTTAGCTGAGACGCTGCCTTACAAAGTGCTGTGTTTTAAATTTATCTGTCCCACCACTGCATTTTCTCCTTGGAGGGAAACCTTGCTTAAATAAAATACAATCCCCCCCGCCGACCCCCTGCCCCAAGCACTGACAACAAGTCCTGTGAAGGCTGGGGGATGCGGTGGGAGCGGTGGGCAGGGGTCATTTGTGCGGCTGACTGGGCTATCTGACACCAGAATTTGGGTACTTTTTTTCCTTATCTCTTTATAGACTCCGGTTCTAGGGACAGGTTGCCAGCAGCCAGCTGGCCAGGTGGGGACTGGTTTTATAAAGTTAACTGGGCACCACCTGTGGTGTCCCACCCCTCCCGCCACACTGCAGAGTGGGGTAAGGAGCATGGTGGGGGTGGGGGCGGTGTCTTTTACTTTTATTTCCTGTGAAGAGAGGCTCATCAGCGAATCTGACCTGTGGGTCTGACTTCTTGAAAAACCAGCAGCGTGTAATTAAAGCTTGAAAGAGAAGAGCCGGCTGCTGAATCAAACTCAAGTGAGTGTGAAATCAAACATGAGAGGGCCCTGGGCAGCTGAGCCCAGCTTGAGACGAGTGACCGGCATCCTTTAAGGGGTCTGTGCTTTGACGGTGTCTAAGTGGTCCTCCCTCAAGCCCCCAAACCTCGGTCCCGCTTACTGTGCATGTGTGTTTGTGTCTATGTGTGCACGTGTGTGTGAGCTGCGTGTGTGCACACCTGTCTCCTGTGTCTGGTCCTGTTTTGCTCTTGGTGTAACCGAGCAGGGCCTCTGGGTCCTTCCCGGGACAGACTCCTCCCCCTCGTCCTCTGCTGTAGATCCTCTCTGAAGTACTCAGATAACAGTATCTGATGCATGCTTCCTGAGTTGTTTCAGATGCTAAAACCCCCACCAAATGGGAGATGTTAAGTACTTGATGACCATGGTCATGTAGCCCCCAGGCCTCCAGGAGTCTGAGGACTGATGATGTGAACCCCTGTGACCCCACCCTGTTACCTCACCGTCAGCCAATCAGAGAATTCATTGTGCACGAGCTGATCACATACCTTGCAACCCCCCCCCACTGCCTCCTGACCCAACTGGGCCTTTAAAAATGCTCCCCTGGGCTTCCCTGGTGGCGCAGTGGTTGAGGGTCCGCCTGCCGATGCAGGGGACACGGGTTCGTGTCCCGGTCCGGGAGGATCCCACGTGCCGCGGAGCGGCTGGGCCCGTGAGCCATGGCCGCTGAGCCGGCGCTTCCGGAGCCGGCGCTTCCGGAGCCTGCGCTCCGCGAAGGGAGAGGCCACAGCAGTGAGAGGCCCGCGTACCGCAAAAAAAAAAAAAAAAAAAATGCTCCCCTGAAACCCATTGGGGAGTTTGGGCTTTTTCAGCGCTAGCTGCCCTGGACTCCATGTTTGGGGCCAACAATAAACGCTGCATTTTCCTTCACCACAACCAGGTGTCAGCAGATTGGCTTTACTGCGCGTGGGCCAGCGGACCTGAGTATGGTTGGGTGACACTGGCTCACGCAGAGCCCGGGTGGTCACTTCAACGAGGGAGATGCCTCATGACAGCTCGAGGCCTTGGCCTCCCTCCAAGTCGCCGCCGAGAAGGCCATCAGGTTCCATGCTGTCCAGCTGCTGCACCCCTGATTCTGAGCAGACCCTGCGGCCCCCCAGTCCATGCCACCACCAAGGGGACGTGTTTCTGAACAAACTTCCCCTCGGCCAACACCCAGGCTTATTATAATCAAGGCACACTGGTTTCTGTTGAGGGATGAAAATTAGCAGATTTAGACGAAAATTACCTGGCTCTGAAAATTAGACTAATGAAGAGGGTGCTTGAATCCGGAATCCAAATTTGATGTTCAGACTAGATGCCTTTGAAGAAAGCTCTCAGCCAGAAACAGGGGTCGGCCGGAGACCCGCCTCTCTGGCCACTGCTCTGCCATTTGCCACCCGCCCCCCCGAGTGGGGTCTGCAGGCCCAGCGTCCCAGCCTCACAGACTATGTCCCTGGTGCCCTCCTCACCTGTGTATTTATTTTGTGTGTCACGTTTCTCACCCTCGCTCCAACCTCACATTACACAGAGCGGGCGACACCGCTGTGGACAGAAAGTGTGTCCTACAAAATTCACCTGTCAAATCCTACCCCCCAAGGTGATGTGTTAGGAGGGGGGGCCTCCCGGAGGTGATGAGGTCGTGAGGGTGGAGCCCCGTAATGGGGTCAGAGGCCCAGGGAGGCCCCTGCTCGCCCCCCAACGTGAGGGCAGGGAGAGGACACGGTCAGTACCGGCAACTGGATTCTGGTTGTCCGGCCCCAGGGCTGTGAGAAACACACGTGTTGTTAGAAGCCCCCAGCCTGGGCCGTCAGAGCAGCCTGAGTGGACGGAGACGGCTCCCGGGATGGGCAGGGTGGCACCTGGGGCGTGGCCACCAACCTTTCCTTAACCGCGTGGAGGAGGCTGGGGGCTGCCCACCCCGTAGGGGCTGCCTCCTGCAGTGGGCATCTCATCAGGGGCCACTTCCTCTGCATCCTCTCCCACCCACGCAAGGAACTCAGTCTCCCTCCTAATGCAGTGTTTGTCCCAAAGGCACAATCGGTTCATTTGTTAGACTGGGCGTGTGTCAAGACACTGACATTAGGTTTTTGATGCAGAAGCGAGATCCAGCTGAACCGGGCGCCTGTGCCCGGAGCAGACAGGCTTTCGGCCTCTCCTGTGGCCCCACCTCCCACGTGCAATTACGGTGATTTGCATGAGTGTGAATGGGGCTGGCCTGGGCCCAGGGCTGTTCGGAGCGCCAGGCGGGGGCAGGCCGTCCTCACGCCCCCAGCGGGCCAGGTGGGCAGTGGCAGAGCCCGGGGACGGTGGAGAGGCCGAGGGAGAGCCGTTCCCCTGGGCACTTGTGAGGATGTGTGTGTCTCTTAGTTGCTGCCACCCTGGGGACAGAGCCTGGTGCCCTCCAGTCACCCACACACTGACCGTGTGAACGAACAAATGAATGACCGCCCGCCCAGGCTGCCCTAGCACAGTACCCTCAACTGAGCAGCTCATAAATGGCAGAATCTATTTCTCACAGCTCTGGAGGCTGGAGGGCTGAGACCAGGTGCCGGAGTGGACGGTCTCAGGTGAGGCTGCCTTCCGTGTCCTCATGTAGCAGAAAGAGGGCGAGGGGCTCTCTGGCCTCCTCTTATAAGGGCGCTAATTCATCATGGGGGCTGCACCCTCATGACCTCATCACCCCACAAACGCCCCATCCCTTAATACCATGACTTTGGGGGTAGTGCTTCAAAACATGAATTTGGGGGGACACAAACATTCAGTCCAGAACAGCTGGCAAAGGAAGGGATGAGCTGTCTCCACATGGGGGGCCCCTAACCTGGGGAAGGTTCTGGCAAACGGCCCCAGGCACACACGGGAGCTTTGTGGGCACGGACAGGCAGCTTCCTTTCCCGGGAGGCAGTGTCTGCGGCTGCACATCCCGACAGAATAGTGCAGTTTGTGCCAGCCGTAAATGATTTACAGTTTTCTAGGGGCTACGTTAAAAAAAGTAGAAACAGGTGAAAATAATTTCATTAATAGATTTTATTTAACTCAATACATTCAAAATATTATTTCAACATGCAACCAGTATAAAAAGCGTTAGTGAGATCCTGTACGTTTTCCCTTCATACAAGCTCTCTGGAATCACGGGTGTGTATTTTACACCGAAAGCTCCCCGGGATTCAGACTGGACACCGCACCGCACACAGGGCAGCTTGGAGTTCTTATGAGAAGCCACGCAGAACGGTTTCCAGGTGGCATCCACCCCACAGCCCGTGGCGCCTGCACTCCCCTGGTCCCATCTCTGGTCAGCGGGGGAGACAGAGGTGCAGCCCCCGGACCCCCCCCCCCCCGTCATCCCCAGAACAGGATGCATCAGCACAAGGTCAAGGATGAGTCATTCATTTAAAAGGAGCCAGGAGCAAAGTTGCGCTAAAAAATGAAGCCCCCCTATAGGAACAGTGGGCAAGCAGTCCCTCTGGAAGACACTATAGGAGCAGCACGGACCCCAGGGCAGCCTGCGTTTGGGGCCATAGCTTCCAGAAACAAATCATGGCCTTCTCTGTACCCCAGGAAGAATCCAGATGCACCAAGATTTCCCAGGGGGCAGGGGCCACAGGGTGCGCTCCCGGGGAGGCAGCCTCTTCATTTGTCCTGTCACCCACCAAGCCTCAGAAATGAACCAGAGTTTTGTCAAGCCCCCCCCCGTCATCCCCAGAACAGGATGCATCAGCACAAGGTCAAGGATGAGTCATTCATTTAAAAGGAGCCAGGAGCAAAGTTGCGCTAAAAAATGAAGCCCCCCTATAGGAACAGTGGGCAAGCAGTCCCTCTGGAAGACACTATAGGAGCAGCACGGACCCCAGGGCAGCCTGCGTTTGGGGCCATAGCTTCCAGAAACAAATCATGGCCTTCTCTGTACCCCAGGAAGAATCCAGATGCACCAAGATTTCCCAGGGGGCAGGGGCCACAGGGTGCGCTCCCGGGGAGGCAGCCTCTTCATTTGTCCTGTCACCCACCAAGCCTCAGAAATGAACCAGAGTTTTGTCAAGGAACTAAGCCCTGAGGACAGGACGCTGGGAGGGGCGGCGAGTCCCAGGATAAGAGGCAGAGCAAGCGGTTTCCCCACCTGAGCGTCAGTCTCCTCAGCTATAAACGGGGACAGTCGGGAGAGCCCCGAGCCCCAAGGGGGGCCAGGCGGATCAGAGCTGGCTCTCAAAACTATCATTAGTGATGCTGGGAGCCACCACGTCAGGGCTGTCACAGGGCTGGACGGGGACCAAACATGAATCACACCTTCGTCACGGACCCCTCATGTGAGGTCTGCTCACCCAGCTCAGAACCTTCCTTATCACCTGAGACCCAAGTCAATAGCAGCCACCAGAGGGGGGGGGGCCCTCCCTCTCAAAGGCCGGACCACTGCGCCGTGCCCTCCCCGAGCTGACCCAGCGCATCACTGGGTGAGAGGCCCCAGGCCACTCAATTGCAGCCACGATTTCTAGACCTTCTCCCAGTCCGGAAACACAGACTGACTCCACATGGAGCCCTGAGTGTCCCTGACCAAGGGACACCACCGTCCCCGGGACGGTGCTCACAGCCCGCAGAGAGGCGTGTGGGCGAGCACGTCAGCCCGCAGCTCACGCTGGAACCCACCGCTTCTTTCTCTCCTTATTCTCGCTCATGTTCATCCCCTGGAGCTGAGACTTTGAAGGATGGTCGCACAAAGGTGTCTCCAGGTGGCCTTGCGAGGCTGCAGACAGAGACTTGGATGCAGACACAGAGGCTGTTTCTCTGTTACGACTGGTAATCAAGATTCATTTTCTCTGACAGCTCTTATCCCGAAAAGACACCCACACACTGTTTATGACATGCAAATTACTTGGGATTTGCAAGTCAATTGCTTTCATGAATATTCATGGATGCATGATACCCATGCGGGTCTGCTTTCTGTGGCTCTCAGGACACAGACCGCCGGGATCCCAGGCATCTTACAGGGACGTGACAAGGCTGCCAGAGGCCCCTTTCACCCAGATGTCCGCAGGGTCCGCAGGCCGTGACCGCCCCACGGTGATCCTGACCCGCAGGAGGAGAGATGCTCGCTGGGGAACGGGGAGGAGCAGGGCCACTCTCACCCTGTTGATTGACCTACTTCTCCTAAACCAAAGGTGGCCGCGTGGGGCTCTGGCCTAGACCCAGGGCTCCCCTGACCTTGGCCGGGTGGTGGGAATGGGACAAAGCTGCGGGCCCCCAGGGACAAGCGCACACCTGGCTCCCCGTCCATCACCCGACACGGGGCGGGGAGCTCCGGGGTTCTGTTCCCCGTGGCCACGGGCACCCAAGGAAAGCTGCAGCAGCCGGTCTGTGAGCTGGACAGTTGGAGGGAGCCTGGGGTCCACCCCCGGGGGAGACACCTGGCCTTCTGTGGCAGCTGCATGGCCCGGCCGGTGATGGGCCCAGAGCCCCCTCCTGCTTGTTGGGTAAAAACACGCATGTGCGCCCAGTGGGTCAAAGGCCCAGGAACTCGGACATCAAAGATATTCCTCTTGAACCAAAGCAAAGTAGGTTTGGGTTGGGCCCAAGGCAGACTTCCTGTTTAAACTGCTAAAGCCAGTCGTTGAAGGAAGTTTGGAAATGTCCTGCGTGAAGAACAGAAGGCCAGTGGCCTTTATTTCCAAATCCTGACACAGGGGCTCCCCACCAGGTGCAGCTCTCAGTGACCTACAGATGAAAGCTCACTGCGTCCTCACCGCAGTCCAGATGGGGAAACTGAGGCAAGGGGAGGTTCCCGTCACCCCGAGAGCAAGTGCAGGGTGGAGACGTGCATCTAGGCCACCTGCCTGGCTCCCGCTTGCTGCTAGCACCAAAATAAATGAAATACAGTAGGTATAAATCTAACAAAGTATGTACAGGATCTATAGCAGAAAAATCACAAAACTTTAACGAAAGAATCAAAGAATATCTAAATCAATGGAGAGAGAGTCCATGTTCATGGATAGGAAGACTCAATACTGTTAAGATTTCAATTGTCTTCAACTTCATCTATAGATTCAACTCAACCCCAATCAAAATCTCAACAAGTTATTTTGTGGATATTGATGAAGTGATTCTGAAGTTCACATGGAGAGGAGGCAAAAGACCCAGGACAGCCAACACAACATTGAAGGAGAAAAACAAAGTCGGAGGACTGACTACCCAGCTTCAGGACTTACTATGAAGTCATCAGTTCAGCATGGCACTGGGGAAAGAACAGACAAAGAGATCAGCGGAACAGAATAGAGAGCCCAGAACTACATCCTCACAAATATAGTCAACTGACTTTCACAAAGGAGCAAATCAATTCAATGGAGAAAGGACAGTGTTTTCAACAAATGGTCCTGGAACAATTGGACAACCGTATGTTAAAAAATGGGCCTTAAACCGTAAAAATTAACTCAAAATGGATCACAGGCCTAAATGTAAAATGTAAAACAATAAAATTTCTAGATAGTAACACAGGAGAAAAATCTAGGTGAGCTTGAGTTTGGCATCGTGGTTTTGGATGTAACAACAAAGGCATGATCCATGAAAGAAAAAAACTAAATTGTATTTATTACAATTAAAACTTCTGCTCTGCAAAGACACCGTTAAGAGAATATGACAAGCTACAGATTGGGAGGAAATATTTTCAAAACACATATCTGATAAAGGATTTGTTATTTCATGTCTGGTAAGGGAATAATATCCAGAATACATAGAGAATTCCTAAAACTCAACAACCAAAAAATAAAGAACCCAATTTAAAAATGGGCAAAGGATTTGAATAGACCTTCCAAAGAAGGTATACAAATGGCCAATGCACCCTCGAAAAGATGCTCACCATGACTAATCAGGAAAGGGGCAAATCAAAACCACAAAGAGATATCATCTTACACTGACTGGGATGGCTACTATTAAAAAAAGAAAAACAGAAAATAACAAGTGTTGGTGAGGATGTGGAGAAATTGGAACCCTCATGCACTGTTGATGGGAAAGTAAAATGGTACAGCCGCTGTGGAAATGAGTTTAGCAGTTCCTCAAAAAAAAATTTAAAAATGGACCCAGCAATTCCACTTCTGGGTGTATCCCCCAAGGAATTGAAAGCAGGGCCTCAAAGAGATATTTGCACACCCATGTGGCACAGCAGCATTATCCACAACAGCTGAGAGGTGGAAGCAACCAAGTATCCATCCACAAATGAACGGATAAACAAATTGTGGCATATCCATACAATGGAATAGTATTTAGCCTTAAAAAGGAAGGATATTCTGTCACCTGCTACAACATGAATGAACCTCAAAGACATTATGCTCAGTGAAATAAGCCAGTAAAATAAGCCAGTCACAAAAGGACAGATACTCTGATTCTACTTGTTTGAGGTCCATAGTGTAGTCAAATTCAGAGACAAAAAGCACAACAGTGGTTGCCAGGTGCTGGTGGGGGGGGATGGGGAGTGAGTGTTTAATGGGTATAGTTTCAGTTTTGCAAGATGAAGAGCTCTGGAGATGGATGGTGGTGACAGTTGCACAACGTGAATACACGTAGTACCATTGAACGGAACTCTTAAAAATGATTAAGGTGGTAAATTTTATGTGAATTTTACCACAATAAAAAAATAGGAATGAAAAAAAAAAATAGGAATGGACTTCCCTGGTGGCACAGTGGTTAAGAATCCACCTGCCAATGCAGGGGACATGGGTTCGAGCCCTGGTCCGAGAAGATCCCACATGCCGCGGAGCAACTAAGCCTGTGCACCACACCAACTGAAGCCCTTGCCCCTAGAGCCCGTGCTCTGCAACAAGAGAAGCCACCGCAATGAGAAGCCCGTGCACTGCAACAAAGAGCAGCCCCTGCTGGCCACAACTAGAGAAAGCCCGCACGCAGCAACGAGGACCCAATGTAGCCAAAAATACATAAATAAATAAATGTTTTTTAAAACAATTTTTAAAATATATATATATAAAAAGGAAAAAACCCTCCAAAATATACAAAGAACTCTCTTAACAATAAGAAAACAAACATCCCAATTTAAAAATGGGCAAAAGATCTGAACAGATACCTCATCAAAGAAGATACACAGATGACAAAATGAGCATATGAAATCAAGATGCTTAACATCCTAAGTCATTGGGGAAATGCAAATCAAAACAACAATGAGATACAATCTGAATGGCTAAAATAAAACCTGACAACACCAAATGCTGATGAGGATGTGGAGCAACATGAAACTTTCATTCATTGCTGGGGGGAATGCAACATGGTGCAGCCACTTTGGAAGATGGTTTGGCAGTTTCTTATAAAACTAAACACACTGTTACGATACTATCCAGCAATTGTGCTCCTTGGTATTTACCCAAAGGAGCTGATAACTAATATCCACACATGCCGCGGAGCAACTAAGCCTGTGCACCACACCAACTGAAGCCCTTGCCCCTAGAGCCCGTGCTCTGCAACAAGAGAAGCCACCGCAATGAGAAGCCCGTGCACTGCAACAAAGAGCAGCCCCTGCTGGCCACAACTAGAGAAAGCCCGCACGCAGCAACGAGGACCCAATGTAGCCAAAAATACATAAATAAATAAATGTTTTTTAAAACAATTTTTAAAATATATATATATAAAAAGGAAAAAACCCTCCAAAATATACAAAGAACTCTCTTAACAATAAGAAAACAAACATCCCAATTTAAAAATGGGCAAAAGATCTGAACAGATACCTCATCAAAGAAGATACACAGATGACAAAATGAGCATATGAAATCAAGATGCTTAACATCCTAAGTCATTGGGGAAATGCAAATCAAAACAACAATGAGATACAATCTGAATGGCTAAAATAAAACCTGACAACACCAAATGCTGATGAGGATGTGGAGCAACATGAAACTTTCATTCATTGCTGGGGGGAATGCAACATGGTGCAGCCACTTTGGAAGATGGTTTGGCAGTTTCTTATAAAACTAAACACACTGTTACGATACTATCCAGCAATTGTGCTCCTTGGTATTTACCCAAAGGAGCTGATAACTAATATCCACACGAAAACCTGAACAGGGATGTTTGTAGCAGCTGTATTTGTAGTTGCCAAAACTTGGAAGCAAACAAGATGTCCTTCAGCAGGTGAATAAATAAACCATGTTGCATCCAGAGAGTGAAATATTATTCAGTACTAAAAAGAAAGGCACTATTGAACCATGAAAAGACATGGAAGACACTTAAAAGCATTTTACTAAGTGAAAGAAGCCAACCTGAAAAGGCTACAGACTGTGTGGTTTCAACTCTTTGTACGACATTCTGGAAAGGGCAGGACTATGGAGATGGTGAAAAATACAAACTGGCTTCTGGGTAGAATTCTGGACACGCTTCAGATGTTTGGTAACAGTGACTGTGTCCCCTTGGTCTCTGGTTCCCACGGCCTTCCTTGGGTGAACCCACGCATGTGGTCATCTTCCTCAGGACACAACCAATTTCATTTAAAATGGGCACAAGGGACTTCCCTGGGTGGCACAGTGGTTAAGAATCCGCCTGCCAATGCAGAGGACACGGGTTCGAGCTCTGGTCCAGGAAGATCCCACATGCCGCGGAGCAACTAAGCCTCTGTGTGCCGCAAATTACTGAGCCTGCGCTCTAGAGCCCGCGAGCCATACTGAAGCCCACACCACGCCTAGAGCCCGTGCTCCGCCACAAGAGAAGCCACCACAATGAGAAGCCTGCGCACCACAACGAAGAGTAGCCCTCGCTCGCCGCAACGAGAGAAAGCCCGCGCGCAGCAACAAAGACCAAGTGCTGCCAAAATAAAATAAAATAAAATAAAATCTCTGCTCATTAAAAAAAAAAAAAAACAAGGTGGAAGAATTTCTAAAAAAATAAATAAAAGAGCGGGTTGAACATGAGTAAAGCATGAGCAGATTTGAAAAAACAAGCTAGGGGCTTCCCTGGTGGCGCAGTGGTTAAGAATCCGCCTGCCAATGCAGGGGACACGGGTTCGAGCCCTGATCTGGGAAGATGCCACATGCCGCGGAGCAACTAAGCCCGTGTGCTGCAACTACTGAAGCCCGCGCGCCTAGAGCCCGTGCTCCGCAACAAGAGAAGCCCCCGCAGTGAGAAGCCCGCGCACCGCCACGAAGAGCAGCCCCTGCTCGCTGCCACTAAAGAAAGCCTGCGTGCAGCCACGAAGACCCAACGCAGCCAAAAATTAAAGAATATTTATTTTTTTAAAAAATTAATTTATAAAAATAAATAAATAAAATTTAAAAATAAACAAATAAAACGGGCACAAAATTAGAGGATTAAGCCCTCAGCAAGGGGCCGCCAAGTGCCTCTGTGTGAACAGGTGACCCTGCCTTCGCGGCCGTCCCCCCCGCACTTCGTCCCTCTGATGACCCTCCGTCTGTGACGTCCCCCTGGCTGAGGGGGCTCCCTCCCTGACTCCAGGCCCTAGCCCCGAGGCAGATGGTGCAAGGCCACATGTGTCTGGGCCGGTGGCTCCAGGGGCCCCTGAGGGGACCAGCGGCCTCTGACAGAGCCATGGGAGAGGTCAGCCCCTCCTGCCCTTGTAGGTGGCGGCCCCCAAGTCCTCCAGCTGGGTGCCAGGGAGCAAGAGGGCCCTGCTGTTCTGTCCCCCATCCCCTGAGCCTCACCCTCACCAGCTGCATCCTGCCTGCTGCTGCCCCACTGACTGACCCCCTGTGCCCGCCTGGAGCCTGCCTGGGCCAGCCAAGCTTAGGACCCGGACCTCCTAGAAAGACACCCGCTGTTGGGGGAGCAGAGGCCCCTGAGCCCCCGCGAGGAGGGCAGCGCTTTGACGGAGCCACAGCACCCGGCAGAGGCCACCGGGGGTGGGGAGCAGTGGGGCCTGGGCAGGCAGTGCCCTCCCACCTGGGCACAGCGTCGCCGGGAGCCCTTGTCTGCAGGCCCAGGGCGGGGGCCTGATGTTGGGCCGGTCCAAGGGGTTTCAGCATTTTCCACCCAAGCCTCAAGCCCGTCCAGGACAGTGTTCCTCCACCAGCTAGACCTAAACCCTAACCTTCCTGGCCATGCCTCTGCCCTGCTCAGCAAGCTCTCAGGCGGGCACCAGGGGCCACTTCCCTCCGGCACTTGGCGGAGGCCCAGTCCTGCTTTGGCTGCTCCCGACCCCTGGCTTTAGCACGGAAGTCCCGCAGCCCAGGAAGCCCTCAGTCCCGAGCACACGGGGACGGGTCACCCTTCTCAGGGCCACAGGGGCTAAGCTCCTGCGGCCGCCCTTCCCCCATGCACGGCCAAACTGGGCTGAACCTGGTCCCACAGAGGGGTCGTGGGCTGTCCCTGCGTGGAGTCAGCTGCCCTCACCCCCGGCCACAGCGGGGGTGACGCCCCGGGTGAGCCCTCGGGCTCCGGCGCGCTTCCCTGTCATTCAGAAGACCTCTCCTCCCCCACAAACTCCGCCGCCGTGGGTACCGCCGCCTTGCACCAGGGGCCGGAGGCCCGGGCGGGGTGGGCTCTGTCTCCACCCCGCACACGAGGAACCCGAGGCGTGAGAGCTCGGCCGCCTGGCTGAGGCCCAGGGCTGACGGCTGAGGCCTCGCGGGTGCTCGCCGGGGCCGGGGCCGGGGCCGAGGCTCCTGGAATCTTCACGGCAGCCCGGGACGCAGGTGCCATGCTCGTCCTCGCACCCGTGGGACCGGGGCACGGAGGGCTGGATGCTCGAGGTCCACGATGGGCAAGCTGGGGTGCCTGGTCCTCTGGGGCCCACGGCTCTGCCTGCGTGGTCCCCCCGAGGACATGACCACGGCTGCCCCCACCCCCGACTCGCTGCCATCGGCACGCCTGCCCCACCTGCGCCGGAACATGGCCGCCCGTCTCCTGACTCATCACCTGACCTCCACCCTGGCCGCTGGCACGTGTCACAGACCCGCTGAACTCTGCTGCTTGTGGCTGTGCCTGGGCGGGGACCTTGGACAGAGGCCCGAGCCCCGGTGGAGAGCACGTGTCCTCCGCTGGGCCGGGGAGGTCTTCCGGGGTCCCGCAGGCCCCCTGCGCCGTGATTGGCTGCAGGTGCTGGCCCTGCTGCAGGCCTGTGTGACCTGAGTCACTCCTGGCCCAGAGATGCCCTATGTGAGGGTGACAGCCCAGCCCCACCTCCGGGCAGGACAACCTCCGGGCAGCTCCCGCTCCAGGGCGCCAGTGGGAGGGGCTGGGGCTGCACTTCTCCTGAGCCCCTCGCCTGCCACCCCTGCCGCTCCAGACAGCTGCTCTCCCCACCCGCCCCGGGCCCTCCCGGGGCTGCAGGCAGAGCAGAGAAGCTGACCTGGGCGAATCCGCGGGCTGCAGGCTGGGAAAGGCGGCCGAGTGTGCGTCTAGGCACCGTCGACTCTCAGCAGCGACTGCCTGCCAGCCAAGAGCCCCCAGGCGTGGATGGACGAGGGCCAGACAGTAGGACAGTATGTCTCCGACTCTTGTCGGGAGGGGCGGGGTCAGCAGGTGCCTCGGGGGCCCCTCTCCAACTCGGCACCCCAGGTTCCCTCGGGATAAAATCCGCCCAAGACCCTTCTCTGCTGAGAGGCGTCTCCGTCCTGAGCCCAGGGCCCTGCTGAGGGGTGTCATGGTGCAGCTGCCAGAGCCCGGCCCGAGCATCTGCTGGCCCGTCCAGGTGGGCCTGGTGGACGCCCCTCTATTTTGAACGAGGAGCAGGTGTTTGTCCCCAGAGAGACTGCCTTGCAATCTGCTTGGCAGAGAAGCCCAGCCTCCCGGTCAGCCTGCCCGCCCTTCACGGATGTTCCTTTTTTTCTTTCTCTTTTTGAGCAAGACGTGCACATAGAAATCAACTTCCACTGTGCACACGCTATCTTCTGCAGAGCCCTGGTCCAGCCAGAGCGGAAACGGGTCCAGGGACTGGTCGGCAATGAAAACCACAAACGCCTTCAATTTTCATTGAAATAGGAACAGCTCTGCAGAGGGGATGTTGAGAAACGAGCCCTCTGCAATTCTTAGAACCAAACATAAAAACCTGCAGGAACAAAGCTTCGGTCGAATGGAAGCTTTGCTCACTCTTGCGTTGAGCTGTCCATCTGCCCCCCCCTCGAAACTTGGCAGCTTGCCGACCAAGCCAGATGCCGGGGAGTCAGAGCTGCCTTGCTTGCTCTGCCCACGTTCCTCAAGCCCGAGGATGGCTACGGGAGTTGTGGGGTGGAGGGATGGAGGGCTTCCTGGAGGGGGCAACCCGGGGCCCAGCTGAGCAGGTGGGGGGAGGCGAGAACATCAGGGCCAAGGAGCCCAAGGCTCCGTCCTACCGGGCCAAAGCTCAGATGCTCAGGGAACCTGGGGACAGCAAACCACCCCCTTCCCCAGACTTGAAAGCCCCTCGGCCCCTCCTCCAGGAAGCCCTCCTTGCTTTAGGAAGCCTGACTGCTCGCAGATCAATCTCACTCTTCCTTGTCCTCACAGGGAGCCCTGGGGGGGGGCGGGTGCAAAGAGCCGACTGGCCCTGTTTTGGCCAGGCCATGGGCTTTGGGCACTCCTGCGGTCGTGCCGGGCCTGGCACTGTCTGCTGCGACAAGGGATGAGCAGCACCAGAAGCTGGCAGCTGGGCTGGCCCTGCAACGGTCACAGCACCGGGGGGCCCAGGGCACAGGATACAGATGCTCTGTCCCCTGGCCTGCTTTGCCGGCCCTCGCCCAGGAACCAGACCGGCCAGTCTGAGACAACATCTCCCCTCAGACTCCCGGGAAGGCCGGGCGGCACTGAGAGGAAACTCGGGGCGGCTTCTTGGGCAGCCGTGCCCCCCGCCCTGGGCAGGGCCTCAGGTGCCTGCTGCCCCGGAAGCTCCTGCAGACCGAGGCCCGCCCTGGCTGTGTGCCCGGGTTCCCGGGGTCCAGGGGCCATCTGCCGTAAAAGCTTTCAGCTAGGGATTACGACTGGCCCGGGGTCCATCTCTTCCGGCTGGAGGTGCCTCCTCCAGCCCCCCTGGACACACGTCCTTGCGGAAATCCATGTCCAGCTGCCGCGTCTGTGCTGCCTGCTGTGGTCGCTCTGTCGCCAGCCAGGGGCTCAGAGCCGCTGCCCAGCGGCCACCCGCAGGGACACCCAGAGCCACTTCTGCTGAATGCCAGCAGCCTTGTGGAGAGCAGAAGTTGGCTCCAGACCCGCCTGCTCGACGGGCCCTGTCACAGGGAAGGAAGCCACGGTGCTAGGGCGGTGACAGCTTTGTTTATTGTCAGGGGCAGAGGCAAGCTGCTCACGCCTTGCCGCGCTCCGGCGCTTGGACCCACCCGTTCATGGTAAACTCCGGGCTGGGACCCCCCTGTGAGCCCCACTGCCCCCCAGTCCTTGCTGCTCCCGGACACACGGAGAGTCAGGGACTGTGCCCGTGGGCTCAGGAGCCGTGCTGGGAGGGCAGGGGGCAGAGGCAGCTGCAGAGAGAGGAGCCCACGGTGACAAGGCTGTGGGGCCATGTGTGCACAGAGGCCCCGCGTCTGACCCTGGGCCGAGGGGGCCCGCACGAGCTCCCGTGGGGGGCTCGATGTGACCTGACCTGGCTTCACGAGATAACGCTTCCCGACGCGCTAGATGGTCTCTCCGGCAACTCCAGGAGCACTGGAGCCTTTGGGACCAATGAACACAAGTGACGCCAAAACCCTCTCCATCCTGCCAGGCCCTCCTGACAAATACCAGCGCCCGAACCTCCAGCCCCGTTAATGGAGCCGGTTTCCCGACTGGACTCAGAGGGTCGGATGCACGCACGGCAGCCGGTCTCCAAAGCAACCCCGAAGGTGACGGCGTGACACCCAACGCTGGCAGAGATGCACGAGGGTCACGAGCATCGTTCGGCATCTGTCACCTCCTTTGGTAGCAAGGGACAAGCAGACATCCCGGCTTGGCACTGTGGGCGCCCCCAGTATTTGTGGAGATGGAACTACTTGACCCCCAAGTCTGTAAACTGACAAAGCCCCTGACGTTCGTGAAGTGTTTCCGTGTTCCAGGGGCCACACCGCATGGGAGAGTCAGAGTCTCCCGGGACCCGCATGCGGGTGGCCAGGGATGCCGGCTCCGTCTCCCGGGGGGGCACAGAGTGCAGAGAAAGGGGTCAGAAGGGGCCTGTGCAGCCCCAGCCCCTCTGGGGGGTCCTTCATCAAGAGCCCTCCCTCCTGGGCTCCACGCTCTGACAGCAGTCGTTTCTCCAGGGCAGGAGAAACAAAAACAAATTTAATTTCTTGGCAATAGAAGTGGAAGTTCCCAGGCAGCTGTGGCCTGAGCTGTCGGCTCCTGGAGACCAGAGCCTCCCTGGAGATCCGTTTCTGTCTGAGTGCTGGCACGTTGGTACTTGGGGTTCGACTGTAGTTCCTGCACCGTGACCCCAGCTCACAGTTTCTGGGAGGGTCGGGGGGAGTCGACCCGGGGGTGTCCCATCTCTTTTGCGAGTTAGTTAAAAAGGTCAGGGAAGGAGTCCGTTAAAACTCAGCAGGAGGCCCCCCAGAAAGGGCTGGAATTAGCTCTAAATGCTATAAATGTCAACCAGACACTCCTCATTGGGCTGCCGGTGACCCCAGCCCCTGGGTCGCTGCCTGGCAGCTCCTTTCAGTCCCTGTCAGGGGCAGGACAGAGAGGGGAGCTTTGGGCTCTCTTGAGAACCACCGGGGCCCCAGGGGACAGAGCAGGGATTTGGGGGCTTGAGGCAGAGCCACCAGGAGCCCCCCTGTGCCCAGGCCAGGGAGCCCAGTGGGTTGGGAGGGCGCCCCTGCGCTGGGCTGGAGGGCGCCGGGAAGCTGCCCGCAGCCTGGCCTCACTGCCGCCGCCCCCTTTCCAGCTCCCCCTGGGGCCAGCGCAGCCTCCTGACGGGGTCCCCGTGTCCATGCCTGCGCCCAGGCTGCCCCAAACAGCAGAGCCATCTCACGTGCTGGGGCCCAGGTGGAAGCCCAGGCCTGTTCTGCACACACGTCCCCTCGGCCTTCACATGGCCGCTCAGAGGTGCCTTCGCAGACCCTGACCCAGGCTCAGGGACCCCACAGGGTCGCTAAAGGGTTCAAGCTCGGAGCAGGAAGGATGGACCCTGGAGCCCCAGACCTCACCACACCCTTCTTGCCATGGCTGGTTCCCCTCATGTGATCGCCTCAGCTGTCACAGGCACCTGTCCCACCACAGCAGACTCGCAGGTGGTCATCGAGTCCACCTGAGCTCAAGTTTGGTTCATCACAGTGTCGGACAGGACCCGGCAGGGAGCAGCCAGCACACTCCAGTAGGCAACGTGAAGAGCTTCAGCCAAGGGGTACCTGACAAGGTGTGAACAGGTGGGACTCCTGACAAGGTGTGAACAGGTGGGACTCCTGACAAGGTGTGAACAGGTGGGTCTGCCTGACAAGGTGTGAACAGGTGGGTCTACCTGACAAGGTGTGAACAGGTAGGACTCCTGACAAGGTGTGAACAGGTGGGTCTGCCTGACAAGGTGTGAACAGGTGGGTCTACCTGACAAGGTGTGAACAGGTAGGACTCCTGACAAGGTGTGAACAGGTGGGTCTACCTGACAAGGAGAAAACAGTTGGGTCTACCTGAAAAGGAGTGAACAGGTGGGACTCCTGACAAGGTGTGAACAGGTGGGTCTACCTGACAAGGTTGGGCAGGTAGGACAACTGGCCAGGCCTGGTGCAGGATCCTGAGGCTCCCCCCCGGGAAGCCCTTTCCAACCCAGGCACAAGGGCCAGTGACGGAACCCACGGCTGCGGTGGGAGACGGCGCCCACTGCACAGCAGGGAGGAGATGGGACAACAGGCCCCAAGCTCATCTGCCGTCTCCCTCTTCTCCTGCACCTCCCACGGGCCTTGCCTGGCTGGGGCAGGGCCAGCGATCCGGACTGCTGGGCTCTGTGTGTCCAGGCCCTGGCGGGACAGAGAAGGTGGAGGCAGCTGGGAGAGGTGACAGGAGGACGCTGCTGGCATGCTGCCTGCGGCACCTCTTCGTCTGGGTGGTAAGATGGGTTCACAGTCCCAGACTCACAGGGTCACCACGGGGGTCAAATGAGAATATGTATGAAAGGCGATTCTCGGCCTGCCTGACCTGTGTCCCTCTTCCTCCCCCAGACCCCACCCCTACCAGGGCTGTGTCCTCGCAGGGAGGCCAGCGGACATCTCCTCTGCTGAAGACACCCGAGGCCCCAGCTCGGCTGTCCCGGGCACTCTCAACGGAGGCCCGTGCGGTCTGCGTGCAGCCCCTCCTGCTCCTGCATTTCCCAAGGGGCCCCCGCTGGCCTGGGGCTGGGATGACCCGGGCAGGCAGCCCACAGGGGCCAGCCCTCTGTCCGCGAGAGCTGTCCCTGTCCCGCATTCTGTCTCTGCCCTTGGAGTGTGGTCTAGTGGAGCTATTGGTGGCCCCCAAAAGATACGTCCAGTCCTAACCCCCCGAACCTGTGAACGTGACCTTGTTTGGAAAAAGGGTCAGGCTTCCCTGGTGGCACAGTGGTTGAGAATCTGCCTGCTAATGCAGGGGACACGGGTTCGAGCCCTGGTCTGGGAAGGTCCCACATGCCGCGAAGCAACTAGGCCCGTGAGCCACACTACTGAGCCTGCGCGTCTGGAGCCTGTGCTCCGCAACAAGAGAGGCCGCGACAGTGAGAGGCCCGCGCACCGCGATGAAGAGTGGCCCTCGCTTGCTGCAACGAGAGAAAGGCCTCGCACAGAAACGGAGACCCAACACAGCCAAAAATAAATAAATAAATAAATAAAATTTTTTTAAAAAGAAAAAAAAAGAAAAAGGGTCTCTGTGGATGCAATTAAAGATATCAAGATGAGGTCATCCTGGAGTGGGAGGGGCCCTAAATCCAATGACAAGTGTCCTTAGGAAGAGCCAGAGAGGAGAGACACAGATACAGGGGAGAAGCCACGTGAAGACGGAGGCAGAGACGGGAGGGACGCGGTCACAAGCCCAGGGACGCCTGGGCCACCAGAAGCTGGAAGAGGCAGGAGGGACCCTCCCCTGGAGCCCCCGGAGGGAGTCTGGCCCTGCCCACACCCTGATTTTGGAATCTGGCCTCCAGATCTGTTCGAGAATAGATTTCTAGTGTTCTGAGAGGCCTGGTCTGTTGTCCTTTGCTGCTGTGGCCCCAGGACGATCAGCTCTCGAGACCAAGGAGTTTCCCATGGTCTCCGTGACAGACAGAAGCACAAAAGGTGTTTGGGGTTAGAGCTTTTTCAAAACATGAAGATCCGCCCCTGGTGGTTTTAACTGGAAGCTTTCTGAGCGTCTCCTAGCTGCTCTCCAGATCCAACACAAAAGTAGGTATTTTTAATACATGAGACGGGCATCTCTTAAAACAAGCTGTCAGGAAAATGAATTGCAGGAAGTTTAACTGGTGTTAACTCTGTCTTAGTGCCTTGCAATTATCCACCTCGAGAGTCTGCAGGCGAGTTTGACAGGGTGGGGGCCTCAGAGGCGCCTTGCTGTTCCAGAACAGCCTCCCTTGGCTGGGATACGCTGTCTGTTCGCTGCCAGCTCGCCGTGGCCGGCTGGTGTCTCTTCCCATCTTCGGGGCCTCTGAGCGCGCAAAGAGCCCACTGTCCTCAGGGCCCCCGTGAGATCGGCGCCCCCCAAGCCCCAGGCCCGCGTGCGGCAGCTGCCCTCACGTGCCCCCTCCTCCTCAAACCCCGTGCAGCCCCGGGCAGAGCAGGCGTCCCCGGCTGGGGCTCAGGTCCACCTCCGCAGAATGAGCCTTGGCGCCGGGCGGGATCTGGTGCTCAGGTGTCGTGCCAGCCTGGGGGGACAGAGGGGCCTTCGGGCCGGCCGCTCTCCCTCCTGCCTCCTGCAGAAGCCACGTGGGCATCGCCGCAGGCGTCAGCACAGGACCCGCCACGACTCAGCTGCCCGACCCCTTGCTCGCGGGGTTCTCCGTCCTGCCTCCTGCCCCGGACGCTGGTGCCCGTGCCCCTGACTGGCTGTCCCGGGGAGACGGGCAGACCACTGGGAGACCACCGGAGGGTGCTTTGCCGCAGCTTGGCCCTGCCTCCCCCAGGCCCATCCCTGGGGTGGGGAGAACAAAGGGGTGATGTCACGGGGCTCCCCACGCTGAGGGCGGTCCAGAGGGGGGTCTCCAGACTACGGGTCCAGCAGGGTCCCTGGGATGGAGAGATCCGTGCCCCCGCCCGGTGCACCTCCTTCTGAAGGGTCCCCCGGAGGGGCTGGCGGCAATGGGAGTGGCCGGTAAGCCCAGATCAGGAGCGCCCGGGAGACAGGTCAGCACAGCTGTAACTGCTTCTCCCCCACCCCCGGGCAATAAACAGCGACCCTGGACAGTGCCTGTGACCATGCACATCCTGTCGGGCACAGAGCCCAAAAGGGACCGGCTCACAAATGAGTGAGTCTTTGATTTTGGCTCCGGACCAGCATGTCCTGGATGGCTCGACAGACGGGGCTCCCAAGTGACACGACCCAGATGTGCTTTCACTCCCTCCTGACCCCCGGGAGCTGGAGGTTTGGGGTCCTGCCAGACAACTGGGAAATTATGCTCTGGACAACAGTGTCCCACGGCCCGTCGTGAGGAGTCACAACTTAATGATTCCTAAAAACAACCCCAGGATTCTGTGAACTTCAGGAGGTTGGAAGTGGCGTGTTTTTTTAAACAGAGGAAACCTTTTTGAATTACTCACTGAAGAATGCTCTTAACCTTTAAATATGTCCAGAGAGAGTTATTGAAATTTACAATAAATCCACCTTTTAACAGACAGAGAGCTAAAAATGTTTAAGTCCAAATAATGTTGCACTTTTTCACAAGCCTCAGTATAAGATTTACTCAAATGCAGTGGCTGTCTTCAACTTTATGTTTCTAGGATAACTGTGTTTCTTTTTATGTATTCTTTTGCAACATCGTTTTAATAATCCCTTTGAACCAGGTCTTTTATCGTAAGCTGCCTCAGATATTTCTGAGAGCAGAGGCAGTGTTTAAAATCTTCCCCGTGGGGTACTGCACAAGCTCTCCTGTCATAAACTATCCAATTGTACGCAATTTATCAGGAGATTGTTTTCAGACATGGGACAAGCCACAGTGCACGGCTGTGGCCCCTGAGAGCAGGGAGATCACAAGGTGGGCCCCACTGTCACCCAGTTCTCTTCCTGGGGACACTTTTCTGGTTGTGGCTTTAGGAGCTGGGGTCTGGGCGGAGCATGGCTACTCCAGCTGAGGAGATGGAAACGGGAGCTTGGGGCTGCAGGAGGGGCTTCAATCTGCAGATTAAGGCACTGAAGAGGGGGACATGCGTGCCCATGGTAGGGTCTTCGGAAGCCTGTGGGGGGCCTTCCTATGGGTCTGGGCTGGCTGGGGTGTGTGCACAGACTGAAACCTTGAAGGGCTTATGGGAGGGCGGCTGGCATTCTGGCAGAGCTGGAGGGGAGAGGAGTGTCCTCCCTAACACACCGAGTATCCTGCTGAGATGCCAGCAAGTCCACACCTTAGTAGTCAGGACCATGCCCTAGAGGAAGGCCAAGTCTAGACCCACCCTAACTGAGCCTAAAAGCAAAGGACAATATCACCAGTGGAATGAAAAAGGAGATATCATTACAGACCCCACAGACATTATAAGGATGATAAATGAATACTACAAACAACCTTATGCCAACTTAGTTAAAATGGACCAACTCCTTGAAAGATACAAGTTGCCAAAACTTACTCAAGAATAAATGTGTAACCTGAATATCCCTATTAAAGGAACTGAATTAGAAACCTTCCCACAAAACTTCAGGCCCAGATGGTTTCACTGGAGTAGCCTACCAAACCTTTAAAGAAGAAATAAGACCAATTCCACTCACTCTCTTTCAGAAAACAGAAGAGGTGCAAACACTTTCCAACTCATTTCATGAGGCCAGAATTATCTTGATACCAAAACCAGATAAAGACATTACAAGAAAAGAAAATTATAGACCAATATCTCTCATGAACACAGACCCAAAATTCTCCATAAAATATTAGCAAATCAAATCCTGCAACATATAAAAAGGATAATACACGACCAAGTGGAGTTTGTCCTAGGACCGTGAGACTGGTTCAACATTAAATTAGTCAATGTTTTCCACCGAAATGAGGTACCTAGTATACTCAAATTCACCGAGATGGAAAGTAAAGTGGTAGTTTCCAGGGGCTGGAGGATGGGTGAACGGGGAGCAGTTGTTTAAAGGGTTTCTGTTTGGGAAGATGAAGAAAATTCTGGAGATGGATAAGGGTGATGATTGCACAGCAATGTAAATGTACTTAATGTCACTGAACTGTGCATTTGAAAATGGTAAAATGGTAAATTTTATGTTATGTATATTTTACTACAATAAAAAATTAATATCATTCACCATATTAGCTGACTAATGAAGAAAAACCACATGATCATACCAATAGATGCAGAAAAAGCATTGGACAAAATTCAGCATCCATTCATGATAAAAACTCTTAGCAAACAAGGCACAGAAGGGAACTTTCTTCACCTGACAAAAAAATCTACTAAAAACTTCAACTAAAAACCTCATACTTAATTGTAAAGACTAAAGACTTTCTCTCTAAGATCAGGGACAAGGCAAGGAAGTTTTCTCTTCCATCCCTATTAAATATCGTACTAGAAGTTGTAGCTAGGCCAGTAAGGCAAGAAAAGGAAATTAAAGATTTGGAAGGGATGAAATAAAACTTTCTCTATTCACAGACAACATCACTGTCTACATAGAAAATCCCAGGGAACCTACAAAGGAATTTCTAGAATTAATAAGTGTATCTATCACGGTTGTAAGATACAACGTCAATAACTAAAAAACATTCACATTTATATACACTGGCCATGAAAAATTGGAAATAGAAAAAAATTTTAAGTACACATATAATAATTCCCCAAACATGAATATTTCGATATAAATGTAACAAAATATGTGTAGGATCTGTGTGCTGAAAACTACTACTGTTGAAAAAAATCAAAGAAGACCTAAATAAATGGAGAGATGTAGTGTAATCATGCATTGGAAGGGTCAATGTTAGGATGCCAAGTCTCCCCACATTGATCTATAGATTAACACAATCCCAATCAAAATCCCTGCAGGCTTTTTTGTAGATACTGAAAATCTGATTCTAAAATTTATGTAGAGAGCAAAGGAACTACAGTAGCAAAACAATTTTGGAAAAGAACAAAGTTGGAGGACTCGTGCTACTTGAAAGACTTCCCATAAAGCTACAGTGGTCAAGACTGTGGGGCTGGGGAGAGTACAGACACATAGATTAAAGGAACAGATGACGGTCTGGATAGAACCCCACACATGAGGTCAGGTGATTTTTTAATTAAGGTGCAAAAAAACTCCAAAGGAGAAAAGATCATCTTTTCACAAGCGGTATTGGTCATGGATATGTATATGCAAATAAAGTACCTACATCTCACACCCTATAGAAAAATTAACTCAGAATGGATCATAAGCTTAAGTATAAAACATAAAACTATAAAGATTCCAGAAGAGAAGAGAGAAAACAACTTAGTGACCTTGGATGAGGTACAATACCAAAAGCAGGATCCATTAAATTTTTTGATAAGTTGGGTTTTGTCAAAATTCCTACTTTTTGCTCTGTGACATGCAATGTTAGCAAATACAAAGATAAGCCACAGAAGGGGAGAAAATATTTGCAAGTCACATATCTGGCAAAGGACTTAGATGCAGAATATATTTTAAAAACTCTCAAAAGTCAACAATAAGAAAACAACCCAATTTTTAAAATAGGCAAACTACGGGAACAGACACTTTGCCAAAGAAGACATACGGATTTCAAGGAAGCACCTGAAAAGATGCTTAATGTCATGAGTCGTTAAGGAAATGCAAATTAAAACCTCAACAAGATACCACTACACTCCTAGTGGAATGGATAAATAAAAACAAAAAAACCAAACCAGACACTGACGATACCAGGTGCTGGCTGGGATGTAGAGAACTGTCTTTCCACGTTGCTGGTGGACATTCGAAATGGCAAATCCACTTTTGGAAAGGTCTGGCAATTTCCTGTAAAGTTAGATACACTTCCTGTATGACCCAGAAATCTGACTCCTAAGTGTTAACTCGAGAGAAATGAAAGCACGTGTTCACACACTGTCCTGTACATTAATATTTGCAGCAGCTTTACTCATAATTGCTCAAAACTGGAAACGACCCAAATGTCCTTCGACCAGTGAATGGGTGAACAAACGGTGGAACATCTGTAGGATGGAATCCTACTCCACGCACAAAAGGAACAGGCTATTGACACAGGTGACAACTTGAATGAATCTTAAAGCATTACGTAATCAAAGGAAGCCAGACTCAGAGGTTCCACGTACCTGGCGTCGGAGTCAGGCCCAAGGCCGTCAGAGGGGTGGGGCGGGGTGGGTGAGGGGATGGGGGTGTGCAGAGACTCCATGGGCGACAGGACCGGGCTCTATCTTTGCAGGTGGTGGTTACAGGGCTCTATGTATTTGTCAAAACGCATAGATGTAAACAAAAGGAAAATGATTGTTACTGGATGTAAACTTAAACCTAAGAAAACAGAAAAACCTGGATCTGGTACCTTATCATTTTTCCACCTTCTCCGTAACCAGCCGGGTCTGGGTGATCACGCACCCAGAACTCCACAGCAGCTTCCTAACCGTCCTCCCTGACCCCCGCTGAGCTCTCAACAAGGCAGACAGAATGGTCCCCTGAAATGTATGTCACATGGCTCCTTGCTCAGAGTCTCCCGTGGGGCCCATTTTTCCCGGATAAGGGACACTGCGTGCTCTACATCATCACCTGTTACGTCTTGTCCTGCCCTGGGCTCACCTGCTTGGCCACGTCGCCGCAGCAGGTGCCGGAGGCCACAGTCCTTGTACCTGCTGCAGTCTCTCCTGGAACCTTCTTCCCCCGATGCTGTCACACCTGCCCTTACCCGCCTCTGTGAGGCCCCTCCTGTCCACCTTTTCTCTGCTGCCCTCCTTACTATCTACCATTTGTAGGTTGTACTTATTCATTTTGCTAATTGTCTGTCTTCTCCGCCGGGATGTGTACTTCATGGGGCGGAAATCTTTGCCAGTTTTGTTCCCTGTGGGACCCATGGTGCCTCACACACGACGCTCACTGAGTAGGAATGGAAGGGGGTGAGGGAGGCGGTGTCATCACAGGTGACAGAAGGGGATTCTTCATGCATACGGTGGTGCTGCAGAGACCTGGCTCAGGCCCTCAGGCAGCGAGTGCTTGTCAGAGGAGCTGGACGGATGCTGAGGGTGGCCCCTGCCCCTACAGGTATGGGAACAACGCCAGACCCAGGGGTTTCCTGCGGGACCTGACGCATGCACGCAGACCCCCAGAGCGGGGCTGAACGTGGACCACAGGATCAGCTCCCAGCTCCGGCAGGCAGAGCTTTCTAGGGAGGAGACGGCTCTTGCTACCCTAAAACGACAAATCAGAGGGCCCGTCTCTCCTGATGCCGCGTTTTGTTGTGTGTGGGCCCCTGAGCCCTTCCTCGGCTCCTGGACCAGCTGGCAGGTTAAGGAAGCTGAGCCACAGAAGGTCACATCGCTTGCCCAGGCCCTGCAGCTGGCCCGTGGAAAAGCTGGGATTTGACCTCGGGTCTCGGGCTGCCATAGGCGAGAAACCCCAAAGGGCCCCTTTCCCAGCTGCTTGGGCGCACTGGCCTGGCTCCATCCAGCTCCCTGGCCCCCCTCCCCCTCCTGCACCAGCCCCGGGGGATGAAGCTGCCCCCACAGGTGCACGTGTGTGAAGTCCCCAAAGGGGGCAGGGATCGCAGCAGGTGGGTGGCTCCTCCTGGGTCCCTTGCGGGAGCAGCAGGACGGGGCCGGTGCTGGGCCTGGCTTGGATACCGCCACCCTCTCTGGGCCTCAGTTTCCCCTTCCTCTCGGGGCCAGGCTTTCACCGGGGACGGCAGGGGCCAGGTCTGACGCCAGGGCGTTGCCGGGTTGGAGCGGGGCTCTTGGGGACCAGGCAGCCGCCACAGCTCGGCACCACCGCTCCCCCCACCCCCAGGTGCCGAGCACCTGCCCGGTTCCCGGCGGTGATGGAGCGGGTGCAGGGCGAGCGGCTGCCCGGGGCCTTCGAGCTCCCCAGGTACGTCCCTAGGACCCTTTGGTTCTTTCCTGCCCAAAGGCAGCCCACCCCCGAGGGAGGACCCGGCACCCAAACAGCCTTCGCAGGACGAGGCCTTGGACTCTGATCTTTCATCTCGGACTGACTCGTGGAGACGCGGTGTACATTCACCAAAATCACTCCTTTATCTAAGTTCCATGAGTTTTGATACACGCGCCGGCAGCACGGGCGAGACGCAGAACACTCACCACCCACTGCCGACCCCACCCACCCCGCCTGTGCCCAGGTCACCAGACTGGAGGCGTACAGTCGGGGGCCTTCTGGGGCTGGCTTCCGTCCCCCGGCACGGTGCATGCACTCCTGACCACTGCGTCTTGGAGACCAAAGAAAGGCTTGAAATCCTGTCTGACAAGGGCCTGGAGCAGCCAAACCCTAGACGGACAGTCAGGGCTGGGAGGGGAGGGGCAGCTGGGGTCCAGTGGGGACACAGTCTCCCTGGGGAACAATGGGAGACTTCTGCAGATGGGTGGTAAAACTTTATGTTAGGTATATTTCACTGTAACAGAAAAAAAAGAACAAGAGGCTTGCGATTCCTCTCCCCTCAAAACACAGACACTGGATACCCAGACGGGAAGTTTGGCTCTCCTCTGCTGGAGGGAACGGAGGCCTCCAGCGCCGCCCGGCCCGGCCTCACTGTCTGGCTGGTGCCTGTAGGAGAGCATCCTGTGCTGCTGGCACCAAAGCTCACGGCCAGAGCCCCGGTCCTCCTGCAGCTGAGACTGCAGACGCGGAGGACGGGCTGCCCGCCCTAAGCGTGAGGGCGTCCCCCGGGACGGCTCTCACGGGGGTCCCTGCCCTACTCACTGCCCGCGGAGCCTCAGGACAGACTCCGTCCTCGTGCAGAAGCACAGCAGGAGTGCCAAATCGAGAAGTCTCGCCGCACGCCGGTACAACATCACGAGCGAACCAGGGACCTCGTTCAGCCACTGTCTCAACAACGCCCCTTCTGGGCCAGGGTCTGATGGGAAGCCACGCGCTCAGGGGCTGTGTCTTCAATCCCCTGTAATGCAGCACAGCCCCCCGGCCTGTCTTGGATTCTCATGACCCGGCACATTGTGAGCACAGGGCAGCTGCTTTTAGAACATCCCTCAATTCTGGGGACAGAGGGATGCGTGGAGGGTCCGCTTTCTGGGCAGGGCTGCCGTGTCCTCGGTGCACATACAGCAGGAGACCCACGACGGCCCCAGTCTTGGGGGCGCTCACTCTGGCGTCTGCCCGTCTCCCCAGTGTAACGTTACTCTCGGGGGGCCCTGTGACTCGCCAAACTTCAGCCTCAGCATCACTGAGGCCGAGTCGGCTACAGGGGAAGCAACGGAGGGTCAATGAGTGGGGCGCGAACAGGTGGATGGATGGGGGAGGGGGTCACCGGGCGCAGCTGGTGGCACAGGACAGAAACAGAGAAACTGAGCAATGCCCTGATTTTACTGGAACCAACTTTCTTCCACTTTGTGGAGACGGGTCTCGGCTGCCTCTGCCTCCGCGGAACCACGTCAGGCTTTAACGGCCTTGGTACTCGGGACACCGCCGGGGGCGATGTGCGCACGGACACGAGCTCCCCCTGCACGAGCCCCGCCAGGGCCAGCCCCCCTTCTGCAGCCGGGCCCAAGCCCCGCGCGAGGAGTGCTGTCGCTGGCGGCACTGAATGTGAAGGCAGGTGGGGAGGCCGGGCGCTCCCGGGGCGGCCCCCAGCTGTGCAGCCGCTGCCAGGGCCGCGGAGGCTGGAACACGGCAATAACGAGTGACGACCGAGAGCTCGCAGCCGTGCCGACGCAGGCCTGACGGGCTCCTCCTGTGAGGCCGGGACAGGCTGCCTTAGGGCGGCCTCGCTGGCCGGGGCTGGGGGCCTCTCTAACAAGGGCGCAGACGCCCTCTGGTCGCTAATTCACCCTTCCCGGGGCACGGCCACGTGCAAAGGGGCTGCTCTGACCTGGGAGCCTCCGAGAGGCCCTCTGTCGGCCCGCCCCGGCACAGCATCGTGTGCTCCCAGGAGGAGGACATCTCCCCCCGGCTGAGCATCACGAGGACTGGATTTACGCGGCGGGGGGGATAACGCTGCCCCCAGGACACTTGCTGGTGGCTGCACAGGCCGCCACGGGGCACTCACCGCCACTGGGCGGTATTAAGCCTAAGTCCTGGACCAGGGCGCCGGACACTGTGCCTGCAGGCCCCCGTCAGCATCGAGGGCTGGAGGTGATCCTCTTCCTGGGGCGCCTCTGGCTGTAGCCCGAGGTCTGGACTCTGAGCTCACTTGCCCACCCACTGCAGGTGGGGCCCCCCAGATCCTGCCCCCCCAGAGGCACAGATGACTCTGTACTTTGCAGGGAAAGGACCCCCTTCTAGTAACCGAGCTCCGGAGACAGCCAGTGACGGGGACCGGGGGGCATAAGCGGCCACCGTCAAGCACACGCTCAGCCCCCAGGCCTCTGCCACCAAGGCCTCCCCGGCTCGCTGCCCTCCCGGCCAGCTGCCCGGTCGGCGCCCGGGACACGCTCACAGGACGGATGGACACGGGCCCCACCGGACCCGCAGCCGCGACACAGAGCCTGTGACGGCAGGACCTCATCACGCTGAGGTCAGAGCACGAGGCCAGGCCTGAAACGCAGTGGGCCCGACACGACCAGGGTCAGGCCACCTGCGCGGGGGCCACGGCCTGCACTGGGAGACGCCCGAGTGAGTGAATGAGCCGAGGCAGTGCTTCCCGGCGGGGAGACCCCCAGCCCCTGGCACGTGCTGCCTTCCCCTGCAGAAGTCCGCCCTGGGACCGGCAGTCTGTTTAGGAGGATCGAACCCAGTTCCCTCTGGGCTCCAGGGAGGGGCCGGACCGTCCGAGGGCAACGTGGCAGGCCCTGCGGCCTCCTCCTCCCAGACTCCCCCTTTGACCTGGGGCCCAGGGTCTGGGGCCTCTGCTGGCCTGCAAGGCCCCGCCCTCACTGTAAGCTCCTCTCGCCCCCGTCCACCCCCAGCGCCCAGCTACACGCCCAGAAAATGCCCAGCTGTGGCCAGAGATGACAACTGCAAGTGGCTCAGAAATCGAATCGCTGAACCACCTCGTTTCTAAACACGACTTCCGTCTGCACGTGTCCAGGACGGAATCTCACAGGCCGTCTGCAAGTGTCCAGGACGGAATCTCACAGGTGTGGAGGGCTGACAGGCCTTGTGGGAGACACCTGGGCCGGGAGGGGCCCCCGTTTTGGAAAGAAGGGTCATATGATTGGCCAACAGCGCCACACGTCCAAACGTGGTCCGTGAGAGGCAGACGCGCGGACGCAGGCACCCAGCCCCCCTTTGGACAGATGTCACGGTTTAAAAACTGTGCATGTTGGCCCAGATCTGCCAGGTGGCCCAGGAGCCCGTGTGGGGAACGTAAAATCCCCCGGGGAAACCTCTCCTGGGACGGCGCATGGCGCTGCAGAAGAGACGCGGTGGGGAGCGAGGCCAGGGCTGAGCTCCCCCGTGAGGAATGTTCTTTCAGGCACAGGAGGCAGCCCGCGTGCAGGAGCCCAAGGAGCCTCGCGGGAGCAGTGAGCATGAGAGGGAAGGGCACCTTTTACAAGCGGCCCGTCAGTCTCTCCCAAGCACACGGCCAAGGCCTTTAAAAAAACATGGAAACTCTGATCTCCGAGCGCGCCCGGAAGCCAGCAAGTATTGAGTAAACTCTCGGCAGCGCTACAGCTGAGGGCGCGAGAGCGGGTCTTTCCGCAGCGCGCGCTCCACAGACACCTGCCTAGCGGACGAATGAGCCGGACACACCCCGGGCCACATCAGCATCACAGCCTCTGACCAAACGGATTCCCGGGAGTGGCCCTTTGGGAGGCGATGCCATGTCACTGAGGTGTCTGGTTCCATGACCGGGAGAGAGAGAGAGAGAGAGAGAGAGAGAGAGAGAGAGAGAGAGAGAGCACCCCGGGCCACATCAGCATCACAGCCTCTGACCAAACGGATTCCCGGGAGTGGCCCTTTGGGAGGCGATGCCATGTCACTGGGGTGTCTGGTTCCATGACCGGGAGAGAGACAGAGAGAGAGAGAGAGAGAGAGAGAGAGAGAGAGAGAGAGAGAGAGAGGACGCTGTAAGGGGGAGGCCGTGCTCTCTCTGCTGTTGTCGTCTTTTCTGGATGACCCAAACCCCGGCTGCTCCTGGCTGAGCCACAGGGGCCAGAGCGGGCAGGGGTCTGAGGGGAGCAACCCCTTGGAGGGCAGTGGGCACCGCAGACCCGCGAGCTGCTGACCCCTGGAGCCCGACACGTCCAACCTTCATAGGCAGGTGTCATGGCTGCTGTCCCCCAACCCCCCAACCCTGGGCACAGCCCATCGAGACCTCAAAGGAAGCCGGAAGGTCGTTCCCACTCTGCCCAGGTTCACCGCATACGCCCTGCTTGCCACTGTTTCTGGCACAAGAGAGGCATCAGTAGAGAGGCAGGCGCCTCTGACTCATCTCCCCGCCACACGCGGCTGCCGGGGCCACTCCACGCAGGGACACCCTTCGCCCAGACCCTCAGAGGACCATTGGTCACCCGGCTCCAGTGTTATCCACCTTACGTGGGGCCCCCCCGCCTGCCACCACGCCTAGTACCTTAGGATTTTCCAGTAGAAACGGCGTCGACACCACCACCACCAGTAAGAGTGCTTCCGAGAGCTTCTAGGTGCCAGGAGCCAAACAAGCACTTCCCACGCCTTCTCCCTTCTCACCTCCACCTTCGGAGGTGGGGGCTGTGACGGCCCCATTTCACAGACGGGAAAACTGAGGCTAAATTAAGGAACTGGCCCAAGACAGCATCAGGCCAGGAGGCCCAGGGGGAGCAGTCCGGGCGGGGGCGGTTCTGCCACAGAGGAGACGGACCACAGGCCCTTTTGAGAAGCTGACGGAGGGACTCTCTCCCGAAAGAGGCCGGCACCGGCACACACAAGTTCACCTTACATCTCAGGGAATCTGGAGACGGCTGAGGCCCATCCACGGACGCCCCTCCCCTAGAGAGGTCACTGATCTAGGGTTCCAGCCCCCTCTGATGGAAGGAGGGGATGAGATAAGGGGGGCTGAGACCTGGCAGCCCTGGAGCGAAAGGTGGGAAGAAGTGGGGGTCAGGCTGCTCTCAAGCCCCCCCCACCTCCTGCCCCCCCTTCCCAGCTTCCCAGGACTCAACTTCCTTTGGGACATTTCTCCAACTTCCTGTACCCAGAGGGTACACGGACCAGAAATTACTGTTGGGGGGAGGGAAAGAGACGCACTGAGGCTTCCCTGAGGGTGTGCCTTGGACCCTTGCCCCCAGGGGAGACCCTGGCCTGGTGCCCTCCGACTCCCGCTCCCCTGAAGAGGCTGCTCACCTGGATGACGACCTTGACCTTGGCGGTGCCCACGACGGGCGTGCACACCAGGCCACCGGGGTGCCGGCCGTCGGCGCTGCGGTTCTGCTGGCCCATGGTGAAGAGCATAGGCGCGGCCAGCAGGCCAGAGGCCAGCCAGATGGCGCCGATGAACTTCTTGGTGCGGCTGCGGGACATGAGGGTCTTGGCCCTGAAGGGGTGGCAGATGGCCAGGTAGCGTTCCACACTCAGGCTGGCCACGTTGAGGGCCGTGGCATAGGTGCAGGCGTCGCGCAGGAAGTAGTAGCCGCGGCACACGGCGTCACCGAAGGCCCAGGGGTGGTGCACCCAGATGAAGTTGTACAGCTCCACGGGCATGGCCAGCAGGAGGATGAGCAGGTCGGACAGCGCCAGGCTGCCCAGGTGGTAGTGCACGGTGCTCTGCAGGCTCTGCAGGGACTTCTTGCGCGCCAGCGTGAACGCCGTCACAGAGTTGCCCACCGTGCCCACCACAAAGAGCGCCAGGTACACGATGGTCACCAGCACCTTGGAGTAAATGTCCGTGTTCACGTCCAGCTCGCTGCCGGGCACCGCCGGGACGGGCTCGGACACGTTGCCCGAGCCGTTGCCGAAGTCCGGGGCCGGGAGCGCCGCCTCCAGCCCCGACGGCGGTAGCAAGGAGGGGTCGCCAGCCTGGGAGACCCGGGGGCCGGGCGCCGAGCTGTTGAGGAGCATGTCCCGCGCGCGGGGCGGGGTGCCGCGCTCCCCGGGGTCCGCGGCTGGAAGCCGGGGCGAGAGTGGGCGCGTCTCAGGCAGGGACAGAGCAGAGGGGGCCCGAGGGGTGGGCGTGAAAGGCAGAGGGGCGCGCCGTCCAGCCGGGAAGCCGACCCGGTCCGTGCCAGCCCAGAGCGCTCGGGGCTTGCACTCACCGGCGGCTGCGCGCTTTCCCGGCTTCCTCCGAATACGAGACCCCGCGGTTCCTCGGGCCCCGGGGCGGCAGCGCCGGCTCCAGCGGAGAGCGCCTGGCTGGCTGGGGCTCGGGCTGCGCGGGGCGAGCCTGTGGCGCCGAGCGGAGCGCACGCCCGGCTGTCCGGAGCGCTCTCTCCTCGCTCGCGCTCTCCGCGCACCCGCTCCGCGCACCTCCAGCCGCGCCGGCACCCTGCCGGGGTCCGCGCCTCCCCTGAGCCGCCGGCGACTGGCGCGCCCAGCCGTGGGGGGCGCTGGAGGGGAGAGGAGGCGGCCCCAGCCACTGTCTCCGCCCCGCAAGGGGGCAGGGCTGGCTGGTCGCCCCCGCGCCCTCGCAGGGGCCATCCGGGCTGCGGGGAGCGCTCCGGGGAACTGGGATTCCAGCGGGGTTCGCAGCGAGGATTGGCTCTCTCCAGGCACCCTCCTCGGGCAGCTCGCCCTCCTGCCCCAGGTCTTCCCAGCTTCTTATGCCCCGCCTCCCCAAGGGAACTGCACCCCCACCCACCCCGCCCGGTCGCCTCCAGCTCGCTCGGTGGGGGAGAGGAGGTGAGGGGGTGGGGGTCCCAAGGAGGAGGCTGCCTGCTGGGATGGCTGGGCTGCCCCTCCTTCCTGGGGTGCCCACGGGGTGCCAGAAGCTGGGTGCCCAGGGGAGCTCAGGCACAGCTAAGTGGCGGGGGGAGCCGAGTGAGGGGGGCAGAAAGCAGAGAACAAAGCAGCACTGGCCCCCGAGCAGGCTGGGTTCCTGCGCCTGGCACCCTGTGGGTGGCCTTGTGCCACTGTGGGTGCAGGTGGTACGGACCAGGGCTGTCATCACCACCTAGACGTGGTCATCAGATGCCACGCTCAGGGCCCAGCCGTGGACCTGGCTGGCTGCACCTGGTGGGCTGGGAATCAGAAGCTGCAGTGGGTGGAGGGGAGAGAGGTGCTGAGGAAAGGGGGCGAGGCCAAGGAGCCCTGCCCAGACCCCAGGCACAGCCAAGGGAGAAGTTCAGGCTCAGTACTTACTTTTCTCTTCCCAACTGACTCTGGGCTTGCCTGCTCCACTGAACCCTGATGTTCTCACCATGGAGTCTTAGCACATAAAATTCGTGCTTAAAAATGTAGCCTTCACAGGAAACACAAACGTCCCTTTGCTGGAGGCCAGCACAGTGAGTTCTGAGGCGGCAGAAGTGGTTTCAACCTGCTACTCAATATTTGGGCAAGTGTTTTAGCTTCTCTGTGCCTCGATTTAGTCGTCTGTGAAATGGGCATACAGGTGAATGGGTGCTCCTGGGGGCCCAGCTGTTCTGGATGCCGTCAGCCCTGCAAACAGCAGGCACTCAGTGGACACCTGTGGAGTGAATGCTCTCGTGCGGATCGTGTGGAGACTTCAGAGGGTGAGAGTGACGTGCCCAGGGCAACAAAAGTTGCTTTCGAGCCACCAAATTAGCCCGGGTTTGCTCTCTGGAAGACAGGCCACCGGTTCAGCGAGCAGGTCCTGGGATTGGGAGCTGAGTGTCCTTGTCACGGGAGTGAGACGTGCCAGACTGTGTTGGGCCCGTGGAGGCCCATCCCCGCACCCAGGGGAACGCCAGGGTCTCACCATGGGTGGTGCCATCCGTTGCCTCTCTCGGGAGCCCCCCAAGGGGAAGGCAGCAGCCCGTGGCCACTGGGACCTGTCCCTTTGCCAGGCAGTAGCTGTCGCCGCTCAGGACGCCCCCAGTAGAAACGCGCTCTGGCTGGGCCGCTTAAGCTCACTGTTTGGTTTTCACACCCCTGACCTTTCCGCTAAGCTGACCTTCTTTTCAAAGATTTCTTTTCCAGCCAGCCTAGGAGCTTAAAAAATCATAAAAGGCAACGTAGCACAAATATTATGACAAGGCATTTGCTTGAAACCACACAGGAAATGTCACCTGGAAGGCTTTGCTGTACCGTGTGGGTGGCAGGCCCTTGTCTGGGGTCCCCGGCCACTTTGAATCCTTCTTCTGTGAACCGGGGAGCCCGGACGGCCCGGCAGCCCGAACCTTCTACTCCAAGCTGTTTTCCCTTTCTCCCGTGGTTTCCCCAGGCACGAGGGCTTCTTGAACAGCTGAGACCCTTTAGAGAAATCTTCGGTGGGGTGCTTGGGGAGGGCGGGGCTAGTCTGCTGTGTCCTTCAGTGACCGGATCACACCCTTGACCCCCTGAGCCCTGCGTGGGGGAGCCTGGGGCCCTGCTGCCCTACCCCCGCCACTCCAAACGCTGCGTGTCGAAGAGGAGCTGGCCTGGCCGTGCCGGCAAGGGCTAAGATCCGTAAATGAGGGGTCTGTGCTTCTTGGAGAAGTAGGCGTGTCGCCTGAGGGGGCAGCAGGCACCTGAGTGGCTCCAGATTCCTGGGTTCCCGCCATGATGTAGGCAGGGTGGGGTCCTGGCTGCTGAGCTGGGTGATCACCTGGGCCCTGGAGCGAAGATCAAGTCTGGGACACCGGAGGAAAGATGCCTGGATGGCCGCTGCCGTGGCGGGGGTCCTGGCTTGTTTGGTTTGCTAACTTCTCCCAAGCCCCTGTGAGGCTACTGTATACAGTGGGTGCTCAATGGGCTTTTGCTGAACTAGTGTAAGGGATGAGACAGTGGACAGCGAGATGAGGGCTTTGCTTTCCTGGCTACAAGAATTTAGTCCTTGGAGTCCCAGTGTCAAGGGGCCCCTCCCCCTCAGAAGTGTGTCCTTGAGGCACTGTCCCTCTCTTTCCTCTGGTCCCCACTCCACCGCTGGGCAACTCTTGTTAACAAGAAGGCTTCTTCCTAAATTAAAAAAAAATAAGTTCACAGCAATACCTGTATCAGTTATCTGTTTACCTCCTGCTGCATAACAAAGGAGCCCAGACTCAGTGACTTAGTGGCAATACAAACATTTTATTGTTATTAATATCATTGCTAGATTTCCTATGAGGCTACAGGTGGGTGGAGAGTAGTGTACGTTTATTTAGAGACACTAAGGATATGTAATATGTGTAATTTGTAGAGTTTAGCTGTTGATTTCCCACCCACGGCATGGGACGGCACATGTCAGAATGCACAGCATTCCAAGGAGGATTTTAAAAATAGAGCAACACGTGTGTAAGTGTTAGTGGGCGGTGGGGCGGGGGGTGGGGCGTGGATGTCCTTCCAGCCTGGGCACCGGCCTCGGTTCTCACATCCTTGTCCCTCTCGCGACCGCCGCCCCCCCCCCCCCCCCCCCGGCCCGCCCGGCCATTG